>NC_080408.1:12087236-12402894 GCF_030265065.1 Corythoichthys intestinalis | reverse complement strand
ATCATCGAGATGGTCAGTGGCAAACTTCAGACGTGTCTGGACATGCACTGGCTTCAGCAGCGGGACCTTGCGTGCGCTATAGGATTTTAATCCATGACGGCATAATGTGTTTCCGATGGTTTTCTTCGAGACTGTGGTTCCAGCTCTCTTCAGATCATTGACCAGGTCCTGCCGTGTAGTTCTGGGCTGATCCCTCACTTTCCTCATGATCAGTGATGCCCCACGAGGTGAGATCTTGTATGGAGCCCCAGAACGAGGCAGATTGACCGTCAACTCGAACTTCTTCCATTTTCTAATAATCGCTCCAACAGTTGTTACCTTCTCACGAAGCTGCTTGCTCATTTTCCTGTAGACCATCCCAGCCTTGTGCAGGTCTATTATTTTATCCCTGATGTCCTTACACAGCTGTTTGATCTTGGCCATTGTGGAAAGGTTGGAGTTTGTTTGTTTGTTTGTTTGTTTGTTTGTTTGTTTGTTTGTTTGTTTGTTTGTTTGAGCGTGTGAACAGGTGTCTTTTATAGGAGTAACAAGTTCAAACAGGTGCAGTTACTTCCGGTTATGAGTGGAGACCAGGAGGGGTTCTTAAAAAAGAACTAAGAGCAGGAATATTTACTAGTTGGTAATGTATCAAATACTTATTTCATGCAGTTAAATACAAATGTATTATTTAAAAATTATACAATGTGATTTTCTGGATTTTTGTATTAGATTCCGTCCCTCACAGTTGAAGATAACTTATGATACAAATTACAGACCTCTACATGGCTTGCAAGTGGGAAAACCAGCAAAATCGGCAGTGTATCAAATATTTGTTCTCCCCACTGTACCCTTTGTTGGCAATAACGAAGGCAAAACGTTTTCTGTAACTCTTCATAAGCTTTTCACACACTGTTGCTGGTATTTTGGCCCATTCCTCCATGCAGATCTCCTCTAGAGCAGTGATGTTTTGTGGCTGTCGTTGGGCAACGCGGACTTTCAACTCCCATCCATCCATAAAATTCAAGTAGCATGTATCACCAAGTGTCAAGACACAGCTGTGAATGGCAGCAATTGGATTTTGGGGGGATTTCATGGGTAAAACATGGTATTATAACACGGGTCGCGATGCAGAAATCGCAGACATCAAGGACTGGTCGAGATTTTATTTTTCATATATTTACCTTTCTAAACTTTTTTTTCCAATTTTTCTTTGTTTGGATCGATTATGTATCATCTAACATACGGAAAAAATGTGACAGAAATAAAAAGCGAACAATTAAGTGATAGTTATGAGGTAAATATGCGCGACTTTTTTACAGACACCAATTTTTTCATTGTGACGTAATTTGTTTCAAAGTTTAAAATATGCGAGTGAATATTTTTTTAAAGTCGTTTCTTTCTTTTTTTTTAACGAAATATTAGATATCAATTAATGATTCTAAGCTAAAAATGACAGACATTTTGAATAATAGATATAATTAATTACCTTCGTCTTATGGCTGGGTTGAGACAAACGTGGTTGCGCGACGTCTGTAAATGGGGTTTTTCAGGGTAAAACGGGCAAATTAAAAATAGTTTGGGGGCCTAATGCGCCATGAATCTGCTATGGCAGCATATAGACAAGTAGTTCTATCAAACACAACAATTGTTTTGGCTTAAAATACAGCAGTTTCTTTCAAAGAGGAATAGAAGAGCAGAAACTGCTTTTTCAGTCTTGTCTGTGTTTTCCACCATACGTATAAATAGTCAGGGGAATGTAGTTTCCAATTAATGAAGAAAAGAATGAAATCTACTGTCAAAGTGAGCGCTTATTGCAGATATTTAATCAGCATTACATTACATTACATTTTATAGCATAGCACACTTCATAAACAATTGCTCCATCACATGACATCACCATCATTGAAAGCTTCAGACAGCAGAACAAAAAAAGCAGGAACCATTTCTTTGCATCTCATCAAGTCCTTCCTGACTTCGGCGTGGCGGCTTGCAGTTGAAGAGTAGGTTTGGGCTAAATGACAAAGCAAAATGCCTTGAAATGAAATCAAGTGTTCAACAAACGTTCAAAATTCAATCAATCAATCAGTCAATCTAGAGAGAGAGAGAGAGAAAGAGAGATTGATTTTTTTCATTTTTCTAGGGACAAGAATTTTTTTTTTTACCATGAGGAAAAGAGGAGAGAATATACCCAGGTACGGAACGAACCTTTGAGCTTTTTCCTTCAATGGAAAAAAAAAAATCACTGTTATCTGAATGAAACGTCACGTCCATGTTCAATGCTGCAATGAGGAGCCTCTCACCTGTTGCAGTTTCTCTTCGACCACTAACCCAGTGGCATCGTCGGCCAAATTCACCGCTGTGATGAGCAGGAAGGCCTGCACACACATGAAGAGCACCAGCATCCTTTTGTCCATTGCTCACCAAGCTGGAAGACAACCATTCAATACAATGTCTAGATACTCAACAGAAGCCAAAGGCAGCAGTCACAGCTTCCTGTTCATCCAATGTGCTCATTTCTCAAGAGACGTCAGCATAAGGATTTCACAATTCACCATATAAGAAAATTAGAACTGGCGACCAGTTTCGGGTGTAGTCCACCTTTTGCCCACAGTCAGCAGGGTGCGGTGTTGAAAATGGGTGGATGGATGGATGGATGGATGGATGGATGGATGGATGGATGGATGGATGGATGGGTGGTGGCCCTAGCCCAATTCTTTACCCTAAACTTAACTAGACACGGGGGTATTGCGGATTTTGCGATAACTAGATAGTAACCTTTGCTATGTGTGGAAGTCATTTAATGTTGTGAATCAACCGTTAAAGTTGTTAAAATTGCTCCCGTTATTGCAATATTTCCCTTCTGTCTACTTTTGACATGTGTAAGTTTTAAAACTATTTCATCATTTAAAGATAGATTTAAGTAAAGAATTTGCCGATTTAGGAGCATTTAGATAAAAAGTACGCTAGGAAGATTATCTATAACAGCACCTTCCTGAGAAAGCTACTGCTTTAAGATGGTGGCTGTTTACTAACGCATCTAGTTCTTTATTATACATGTTGCTAATGCAGCCGTGTCTGTCATTTGCATCTAGTTCTGTATATAAGTAATATCTACCGAAGCATCATGTGGGCATAGTTTGTAGGCTATCGGCTACAGTCAGGTATTACAGTGCCTTGCAAAAGTATTCGGCCCCCTTGAACCTTACAACCTTTCGCCACATTTCAGGCTTCAAACATAAAGATATAAAATTTAAAATTTTTGTCAAGAATCAACAACAAGTGGGACACAATCGTGAAGTGGAACAACATTTATTGGATAATTTAAACTTTTTTAACAAATAAAAAATTGAAAAGTGGGGCGTGCAATATTATTCGGCCCCCTTGCGTTAATACTTTGTAGCGCCACCTTTTGCTCCAATTACAGCTGCAAGTCGCTTGGGGTATGTTTCTATCAGTTTTGCACATCGAGAGACTGACATTCTTGCCCATTCTTCCTTGCAAAACAGCTCGAGCTCAGTGAGGTTGGATGGAGAGTGTTTGTGAACAGCAGTCTTCAGCTCTTTCCACAGATTCTCGATTGGATTCAGGTCTGGACTTTGAATTGGCCATTCTAACACCTGGATACGTTTATTTTTGAACCATTCCATTGTAGATTTGGCTTTATGTTTTGGATCATTGTCCTGTTGGAAGATAAATCTCCGTCCCAGTCTCAGGTCTTGTGCAGATACCAACAGGTTTTCTTCCAGAATGTTCCCGTATTTGGCTGCATCCATCTTCCCGTCAATTTTAAATATCTTCCCTGTCCCTGCTGAAGAAAAGCAGGCCCAAACCATGATGCTGCCACCACCATGTTTGACAGTGGGGATGGTGTGTTCAGGGTGATGAGCTGTGTTGCTTTTACGCCAAACATATCGTTTTGCATTGTGGCCAAAAAGTTCAATTTTGGTTTCATTTGACCAGAGCACCTTCTTCCACATGTTTGGTGTGTCTCCCAGGTGGCTTGTGGCAAACTTTAAACGAGAATTTTTATGGATATCTTTGAGAAATGGCTTTCTTCTTGCCACTCTTCCATAAAGGCCAGATTTGTGCAGTGTACGACTGATTGTTGTCCTATGCACAGACTCTCCCACCTCAGCTGTAGATCTCTGCAGTTCATCCAGAGTGATCATGGGCCTCTTGGCTGCATCTCTGATCAGTTTTCTCCTTGTTTGAGAAGAAAGTTTGGAAGGACGGCCGGGTCTTGGTAGATTTGCAGTGGTCTGATGCTCCTTCCATTTCAATATGATGGCTTGCACAGTGCTCCTTGAGATGTTTAAAGCTTGGGAAATCTTTTTATATCCAAATCCGGCTTTAAACTTCTCCACAACAGTATCTCGGACCTGCCTGGTGTGTTCCTTGGTTTTCATAATGCTCTCTGCACTTTAAACAGAACCCTGAGACTATCACAGAGCAGGTGCATTTATACGGAGACTTGATTACACACAGGTGGATTCTATTTATCATCATCGGTCATTTAGGACAACATTGGATCATTCAGAGATCCTCACTGAACTTCTGGAGTGAGTTTGCTGCACTGAAAGTAAAGGGGCCGAATAATATTGCACGCCCCACTTTTCAGTTTTTTATTTGTTAAAAAAGTTTAAATTATCCAATAAATGTTGTTCCACTTCACGATTGTGTCCCACTTGTTGTTGATTCTTGACAAAAAAAATTAAATTTCATATCTTTATGTTTGAAGCCTGAAATGTGGCGAGAGGTTGCAAGATTCAAGGGGGCCGAATACTTTTGCAAGGCACTGTAGTTTCCAATGAATGAATAAAAGAATGAAATCTACTATCCAAGTGAGCGCTTATTCTAGCTGTTTAATCAACATTACATTACAGTACATTTTATAGGATAACACACTTTATAAACAATTCCCTTCCTCCATCACATGACATCACCATCATTGAAAGCTTCAGGCAGCCGAACGAAAAAAGCAGGAGCCAGTTCTTCGCATCTCTTCAAGTCCTTCCTGACTTTGGCGTGGTGGCTTGCAGGTGTAGATTAGGTTGGGGCTAAATGACAAAGCAAAATGCCTTGAAATAAAATCAAGTGTTCAACAAAAGTTCAAAATTCAATCAATCAACGGAGAGAGAGAGAGCTTAATTGATTTTTTCATTTTTCTTGGGACAAGACCATTTTTTGTACCATGAGGAAAAGAGGAGAGAATACACCCAGGTACGGTACGAACTTTTGAGCTTTTTCCTTCATTGGAAAAAAATAATAAAAATCACTGTTATCTAAATTAAAATATACTTCCATGTTCAACGCTGCAATGAGGAGCTTCTCACCTGTTGCAGTTTCTCCTCGACCACTAACCCAGTGGCGGCGTCAGCCAAATTCATCACAGTGATGAGCAGGAAGGCCTGCATACATAAGAAGAGCACAAGCACCCTTTTGTCCATTGCTCACCAAGCTTCACTAAACTGGAACACAACCGTTGAATATAATATCTAGATACTCAACAGAACCCAAATGCAGCAGTCATAACTTCCTGTTTGTCCAATGTGCTCATTTGTCAAGAGACGTCAGCATAAAGATTTCACAATTCAGCATTTATAAAATAAGAACTGGCAACCAGTTTAGTCCACCTTTTGCCCGAAGTCAGCTTGATTTCAGCACTCTGTGACCCTGACAAGGATAAGCGGTGTTGAAAATCATTATTATCAAATTCCTGTTTATCCCATGTGCTGACTTCTTGAAAAATTCAATATCAAGATTTCACAAATGAACACTTATGTAATAAGAGGAAATGGTCCAGCAGGATACTGCCAAGAAAAAAACAATAGTCTTGATCAGCAGTTTGCAAATATGGGTGAGCCAAAATCTTTTCACAGCACAAATTCCGTGTTGTGTTTTAAACACATCTGTAAGTATGCGTAAAAAAATTGTGATTTACAGAAAGCCAAAAGAGGAAGTGGCACCCACGATGACACAACAGTTCATCTATCGCTACCTCTTATGCAACAACAACAAAATTGTCTTTATTTTGCCCTAACAAATGTCGGGAATGAGCTCGTATCATCTTATAACCATGGCAAAGAATATGGAATTACCGGTCCTGGTAGAAATTCACTCGATTGTTTTATTGTATAGGGGGGGGGAAAACATCATAAACATGAATAGAACATAATATATTAATAATAGTAATTATATAGGTCAAACATGTCCAAAGTCTGGCCTGGGGGCCAAATGCGCCCTGTGGTCAAATTTCATTCTGCCCCCAGCCTCTGTCATGAAATCAATAACGTCTAGCCCGCACACAGACTTGGTAAATTGGTCAGCAGTACTGCTACAACCATATGAAGGTTGTAAAGTTTACTAAAAGACAATGTGCATCTTCAGCAAGAACACATCATGTTTCCAAGGTGAGCATGATTAAATCATGCAGTCCATACATAAACGTGAACAATGAATGAGTAGCTAGATTAGATCATGTTGATGCAACATAATGTTAACGTGCCTTTCCAACCAATTGCAATAGTCTCGTCATTTCTCGCGAGATTTAAAAGCAGGGTTGCCAACTCCCTGAAAAAATAAGTGACACCTCATTGGAAGAGCCGGCCGGCACAATAACTGTCACCATTTAATTATTATTTTGTTTGTGAAAAGTGAATTCGTTTATTAGATGGGGCTTTGCAAGGCACAGACCCAGCTAGTAAAATTCCTCAACTTTATTTTTATTTCTTTCTTTCATAATCTTATTATCCACGTTTTTTCGGGGCACTTGAGACTCCGAACCGTTTGACCGACCGGCACCGTTTCAATATCAAAATGACCGAAATTCCATTCATTTTTAATGGCAAGCATTTTCCCTTCATTTTCAATGACAGGAAAACATAGGTGGTTGCGATTTTTGACCACTTACCATTACAGCCCATTGACATTGAACTGGTGCCTAAGTAAGTCAATACCACTGACAGCTATGTACGTCCATGCCATTGACTATCATGAATGTCGCTACTATTGATGCCAATGTACTGGATTCCATTGAGGCATATATCCTGTAAATTGATGCCATTGACGGCCATTTACAGTGCCTTGCAAAAGTATTCGGCCCCCTTGAACCTTGCAACCTTTCGCCACATTTCAGGCTTCAAACATAAAGATATAAAATTTTAATTTTTTGTCAAGAATGTTTGTGTGGGTGGGTGTTAATCATATTGTAATAACAATTGTAATTTATTTAATGCATTTGTTTTTTAAGTGTTTTTATTGGTGCTTTTGAATAGCTATTACAGCATTTTTCTTTTAATTTCTGCACTTGTTCGTTGTCTTTTTTTATATACCGTATTGGCCCGAATATGAGACGGTGCATTGAAATAAGACTGAAAAATAGGGGGTCGTCTTATATTCACGGTCTAGACGTTATAACCATTCACGACGCTAGATGGCGCCAGATATCCTTGAAGCGATGTTCTGTCATGATAGATCTCAGCTACTCTGAAGTTTAACCAGTTGGCATTATTTTATTGCAATGTTTTTCCTTATTCAGGTTTGTTTCAAGACTACAGTCACAGTTAGACTTCACTTTGATGGTTAATGCAGTTATTGCAATTTTGTTATTTTATCACAATAGATTGGTTTATTTACATTTCAAAAACCAGAAGCCATTCATTAACGAATGTGATTGCACTTTAGTTTACATATTTAAATGTTCAGATATTAAGATTTGAAAGAGGCAAAATAACATGCTTTTTCTCTCAAATATATTGTTATAATCATTTGTGTAGGGTGTACTGTAATTATTTTCGGTATAAAAATTAATTTGGTGTTCAAAAAGTCTCTTCAAACTTGAGTCCTGAAAAAGAGGGAGTCGTCTTATAATCAGGGCCGTCTTATATTCGGGCCAATACTGTCCTGTATTCGCTGCTCAGCCTTCACAGTGTACAGATGCACTCTGAGCTCCTGAAGCACTCTCTTATCTTAACCGATAAGCGCTCAGGGCCAGCAAGCTCGACTCCCAGTATGGCTCCAAAGAATCTGAAACCTGGAGACTTGGATGTAATAAAATCCTCCATACAGAAGTTGGAGGTCTCCTTGACTGGCTTGATTCAAAACCAGAATCAAGAAATCTTCAGAGAGCTCCATTTAATTCGCACTGAAAACGAGAAACTCAAGCAGGCGGTTGAGGAGAAAGATGTTCGCATCAAGAGGCTGGAAATTTTGGCTGACGATCTTGATCAGTGCCGACGCGCAAATGAGCTCATCATTTCTGGATTACAACTGACGCTTGGCCCAGGGGACACAGTGGCGCAACTGGGAATTGCTAAGCTGAAAGAGTATGGAATAAACATGGAACCGCTGGACATCCGTCGCTGCCTTCTGCTCCCATCTGGGGGGAGAGGACCTGCGACGATGCTCATGAAGCTGGCAGACCACACATATGCTTCATCCCGTCCGCCTTTGTCGTCTTCTTCGGTTCCTTCGGGCAAACAATATCACATTTTGTAATTGTCAATGATTGTCAATGATACCGATGATGATGACAATAAATGTGTTGTCTAGGCCACCAAATTGGTCAGGAACGGCCCTGTTCACAACTGTTAAAAACAAGCCTAAAAGAGCTTGTGTAGTGTCATCCTGTCTCAACAGATATTCATTACTTGACTGACTCCGTGGCAACCTTCATGTAAGGGAGTTCCGGCAAGAAATTATCGCCACTTTCACCCCTGTTTGTAACTCACTTTGTCATAATGACCAAACAGCCATACTGTGAGATGTAATGAGCGTCCAAGCATAAGCCATACGTTTACTGAGGGCCTTTATTGTTTTACATGCGTCAAGGTGATACAAATACAAAAGCAATAGCTATACAAATACAATATAACTTCTTTATAGCCCAAAATGACAGTTTAAAAGGGTCGATCAATAGTAACAATGATTATCATCAGCGTTTACCGAAACATCTAACCATATGAGGAGGAGGTGGAGGAGGCGGTGGTGGGGGAGCAGGTAGGCTCAGTAGAGGAGAAATATTACGTAGGTTTGGTAGAGATGGCGGACCAGGAAGTAGACCTGGTGGAGGAGGAAGTGTTGGAGGACGAACAGGTGGACTTGGTAGGTGGGAATCCTGTGAAGGCCCCTTGGGAAAATAGACGAGCATGGTTAGTTTCATCATCAGAAGATGGGAAAGTGAGAAATAATGACAATCACCTTGGCACCCAGCACATTCGTCGCGCTAGGCCTTATCCAAAAGTTGTGGTAACTTTTTCCAAATCTTGATTGTGGCCATTCTCTCACCTACAAATACATGCATATAACACTTTAAACACCATTTTTGGGGTGATAACATAGACCATATTCGAGCAACTTTTGAGGCATGTAGAAGATAAAACACTAACATTTTTAATGGAGCACATTTTCAATTAAAAAAAAAAAATATATATATATATGTATACACACACACACACACACACACACACACATTATATATATATATATATATATATATATATATATATATATATATATATATATATATATATATATATATATATATATATATATATATATATACAGAACTTACTGTATATGTATATATATAAATTAGCTGAAACAACTTATAGCTTTATGTGGGCCAAACCAGAGCGCAGCTATCCTTTATCCACATCAGACGTCCGAGTCTGCTCCTTAGTCATACAAGGTGGGAGTTCAGCCAAAGGGCAGTGTGTCATCCATCATTAAAAAAAAATAATAATAATAATACTTTTTGACTTTTTTGAAAGTTATTTTGAAATTGAGGGGTTCCATGAACTGACTTACTTCCAACACGGAAATTCGGGTTAAGTCGCCAGCGTAGGAACAGAGCTCGTTTGCAACCCGGGGACTACCTGTATGTATATAAACATTAGGGCTCTCAGATTTATCACGTTAACAGGCGGTAATTATTTTTTTCAATTAATCATGTTAAAATATTTAACACATTTAACAAATGCGCAGAATGATCCACTAATGGATTGCCGCAAACAGACTACAATGACGCCGTTTATTGTTCATTGAGAGCTAAGAGACAGAGAAATGCAAGTGGACACAGGTATTCATTGGGGCTGCGCCATTTATTGGCATAAGCTTTGGCAACTCTTTCACAACAATGATAACAATTGTGGCGAGCGGCGTGGGTAAGAATGACAGGAGATTATCTTTTTTTTAACACGCTTCATTGAAAACAACGCAGAACATATACCATTTGAAGCCAACACTGACAGTCATGGTTGCCCAACTTCACATCATGCATTTGGGCGGAACAGTTAAGTTGCTACAGTATCATTTACTGAAACTACAGGGAACTTGGATTCCCAATCAAAATAGCTATGCAAAATACACATAAAACTTACTCAGACTTTGGTCAAGCTCATTCAAATATTTCGTTTAGCTCAACAAATACACTAGATGGGAATATGGCAATACTGTCACTGTCAGTTTTGCTCTTCATAACATCCGCTCATTAACCAACAAGGGACAACTCATTCAGGATATCATCACCGACAACAAATTAGATTTCTTCTGTTTAACTGAAACCTGGCAACAGCCCAGCGACTTCACTATATTAAACGAATCCACGCCCCCAGGGTTTGTTTACATGTCACAACCTCGTGGCGCTGGCCGGGGGGGAGGTGTCGCGGTAATTCACCGTGAGAGCTGGAAAGTCTCGCCACTCAATGTAAAAACTCCAAGCTCGTTTGAGTGCACCATGTCTGAGCTTCCTTGTGCCACTCCCACCATTATCGCCACTATTTACCGCCCTCCTAAACAGAACAGTGAATTTTTAAATGATTTTGCTTCTTTTCTCTCCCACTTAATATCTCTTTCACCAAATATAATAATAATGGGCGATTTTAATATCCACTTAGACAATATCAACCTGCCTCTCACCAAGAAATTTAATTCCTGTTTAGAAAGTTTTGGCTGTCAGCAATATATCACCTTCCCCACACACTCAAAAGGACACATCCTGGACTTAATCTGCTGCTCAGGCGTCACCCCCTTGAACCTCACAGCCAATCAACTCCCAATTACTGACCATTTTCTCATATCATTAACAGTCAGTCTCACCCTATCCATCCCAAAAAAATCGCGCCTTATCACATTCCGGAATTTGAGGAATATCACCCTAGCCACCCTCATCTCCAGTATCCACTCCTCCTGTCTTTCCAAATTCCATAATCTAGCCAACCCCGAAGATCTGGCTTCCCATTACAATAAAGGACTTGCCAACATTCTCAATACCCTCGCCCCATTGAAAACCTGATCCGTCCGCTTCACTATCTCTGCCCCTTGGTTCACTCCCACTCTACGTCACATGAAGGCTAACGGTCGTCGGCTGGAACGCCTCTCCCGGAAAACAGGTCTAACTATCCTTAAAGAAATGTACAAAAACCACATATCAGCCTACAAGGCTTCAATTGTCAAGGCCAAAACCCTCTACTATTCCAGACTAATCACCACCAGTCAAAGCAACACCAAAACTCTCTTCTCACTCCTCAACAGCATCACCCAATCCAAAGATTCCCTTCCCCCTCACTGTTACAGTGCCTCCTTTTGCGGCTCTATTATGAAATTTTTCACTGAAAAAGTTAAGAACATTCACGACAACCTTGCATCAACCCCCAATCCCAGCATATCTTCAGACTGTCACCCGTCCCCACACCCATTCTCCTCCTTCCACCTCCCCACCCCATTTGAGATTGCCGAACTCATCCGGAAATCCAGTCCATCCACCTGCCATCTGGACCCCATGCCCACTCAACTAGTTAAACTCTCCTCACCCTCCCTGGTCCCACTAATCTCTGCTATCATCCACTCATCCCTCACCTCTGGAATTGTACCCGCTTCTTTCAAAACTGCAGCCGTTACGCCAATCCTCAAGAAACCTGGTGCCGACCACTCCGACTTCAATAACTTCCACCCCATATCCAACCTCCCTTTCATTTCCAAAATCCTCGAAAGAACAGTCGCCTCACAACTCCACTCTCACTTATCCCAGAATAACCTTTATGAACAGTTTCAATCTGGTTTCCGCCCTCTACACAGCACTGAAACAGCACTCGTTAAAATAACCAACGATCTCCTCATGGCAGCTGATTCTGGCCTGCTGTCCATCCTCATCCTCCTAGACCTATCTGCAGCCTTTGATACAATTAGTCACACCACAATCCTCTACTGGCTTTCCACTATTGGCATCACCTGCACCCCGTTGAACTGGTTTTCTTCCTATCTATCTGAGCGCAGTCAATATATCCAACTAAAGTCATTTAAATCCAGATCCTCCCCTGTAACCTACGGTGTGCCTCAGGGCTCTGTCCTGGGGCCCCTACTCTTCATCATTTACCTACTTCCCCTTGGCAATATTTTTCGTAAATTCAACATCCAATTTCACTGCTATGCCCACGACACCCAACTCTACCTCACTTCTGAACCCTACTGCTCTCACCCGCCCTCATCTTTGACTGACTGTACCACTGAAATAAAAATCTGGTTTACCCACAATTTCCTAAAACTTAACAGTAATAAAACTGAGGTGCTCCTCGTTGGCTCTAAATTCACCATCTCAAAAAACCATAACATATCCATTACCATTGACAACTCCACTGTTTCACCCTCCCCCCAAGTCAAGAGCCTAGGAGTAATGCTCGACAACACACTTTCCTTTCAATCGCACATGAAGAACATTACCCGGATTGCCCACTTTCACCTACGCACCATTAATCGCCTCCGCCCTTCCCTCACACCACATTCTGCTGCAATCCTGGTTCACAGCCTTGTCACTTCCCGTCTGGACTACTGCAACTCCCTCCTCTTCGGCCTCCCTCATAAAACTCTCCATAAACTCCAACTGGTCCAGAATTCGGCTGCCCGCATCATAACCCGTACCCCGTCCATCCACCACATCACTCCAGTCCTCCAACAGCTTCACTGGCTCCCGGTCCACTTTCGAATACAGTTCAAAGTTCTCTTCCTCCCATTCAAGGCCATCCATAACCTCTCCCCTCCATACCTGTCTGATCTCATTCATGTTACTACTCCCTCCTGTGCCCTTAGATCCTCCTCCTCCATACAACTGTCTGTCCCCCCCGCTCGCCTTAGCACCATGGGGAGCCGAGCGTTCAGCCGCTCGGCTCCCCAACTTTGGAATTCACTCCCACCCGATCTCAGGAACACAGATTCCCTCCCCCTTTTTCAAACAAAACTCAAAACTCACCTGTTTAGACTAGCCTATACACAATAATCACTTAGTTCTGGTCTTCTTAACTGCCCCTATATCTCTTTTAGTATTTTAAATTTCCTCATACGTTATATACTTTCATTTTGTCTCTTTTAATATTTTTAAATGTTTGTACGGGGACCTCGAGTGCCAGAAAGGCGCCTTTAAATAAAATGTATTATTATTATTATTAATATTTAGTCACAATATACAAACTATCAGAGGTCTCGTACGTTGTGAAGTATACACTCAACACTCAAATGAACGTAAGGTACAATGGACTACTACGGCGTCAGTCGAAACCGGAAACTTGGCTAGATATCTAATCAATTTAAAACTCGCCCTTGACACCTTGTGGTGTATTTTGATAGAAAATGTTACAAATTTTATGAGAACGAAAATATACAGAGGGGTTTTAATATAAAATTACTATAACTCGCATTTATCTTTTAAGAACTACAAGTCTTTCTATCCGTGGATCCCTTTAACAAAATGAATGTTAATGCCATTTTGTGGATTTATTGTTATAATAAACAAATACAGTACGTACGTATGTACAGTATGTTGAATGTATATATCCGTCTCGTCTTATCTTTCCATTCCAACAATAATTTACAGAAAAATATAGCATATTTAAGAGTTGGCTTGAATTGCGATTAATTACGATGAATTAATTTGTAAGCTGTGATTAAGTCGATTAAAAATTTTAATCGTTTGACAGCCCTAATAAATATCTATATTTACTTATATAATATATGAACATATTTTGCTTTATATGGTTTCTGTAGGAACATGACACAAATATTCTTCTAATTCATTAATATTGTAATGAAGTTTATCTTGAGGCGGCATCGTACAACAGAATAGTCACATCGTGTGTCAAATAAACATTTAATCATGACGGCTCATTGTGTATTTGTAGGCAACGTGGTCATTTTGATAGTAGGCTAATACAGCTAATATAGATATACTGTATACAGTATGTGATGCTTTCATTATAAGGCTTATATAAGACTTTTAATATTTTGCTGCTCCAGACTTGTTTTTTGTTTTATTGGTCCAATATGGCTCTTTCAACATTTTTTGCCATTTATTTGACAAAAATAAAAGTTTTTTAAAAAATCTGAAAAAAGTTTTGTATTTTGGAGGGGAAAAAAATCATTTCGCAAAAAGAAGAAAAAAAAACGTATATTTTAACTAGGCTAGGGCTGTCAAAATTATCGCGTTAACGGGCGGTAATTAATTTTTTGAATGAATCACGTTAAAATATTTGACGCAATTAACGCACATGCCCCGCTCAGAAAGATTTAAATGGCAGTACAGTGACATGCCCACTTGTTAATTGTGTTTTATGGAGTTTTGCCGCCCTCTGCTGGCGCTTGGGTGCGACTGATTTTATAGGTTTCAGCACCCAAGAGCATTGTGTAAGTAATTATTGACATCAACAATGGCGGGCTACTAGTTTATTTTTTGATTGAAATTTTCACAAATTTTATTAAAACGAAAAAATTAAGAGGGGTTTTAATATAAAATTTCTATAACTTGTACTAACATTTATCTTTTAAGAACTACACGTCTTTCTATCCATGGATCGCTTTAACAGAATGTTAATAATGTTAATGGCATCTTGTTGATTTATTGTTATAATAAACAAATATAGTCCTTATGTACCGTATGTTGAATGTATATATCCATCTTGTGTCTTATTTTTCCATTCCAACAATAATTTACTGAAAAATATGGCATATTTTTTAGATGGTTTGATTGCGATTAATTTCGATTTATCATGGTTAATTAATTTTTAAGCTGTAATTAACTCGATTAAAAATTTTAATCTTTTGGCAGCCCTAATTTTAACACAAAGTAAAACATTTGTTCCATGAAATGTACTCAGCCTGGACATGACTTGAACTTTGACTTATTAACAGAGATCATACCGGCGCAGGTGGAGGTGGAGGCTGAATCGGCACTCTCTCGAGGATCGCGGCGTGTGTCCTAGGTGAGGCCGCTAAAAGCAGAAGCAGCTGCAAAAGCTGTACAAACAATAGCAAAGGTCGTCCGTACGTGCCCATTTCAACCTTCTCACACGGCCTGCCACAGGATACTTGTTTATATAGACGGGCTGCAGATACAGGAGACAAATCGCACGTGCACACAAGCATTTCATGTTTACCTAAAGTGCGTGACATCTAAAATTGTTCTTGCCCTGGAGACCCCTGATGGGCCGCTGCCTGTTTACAAAACTTCTCTTTGAAAGTCCTGATTTAAACTCGGGCTGAAAGCACTGACATGTGAACAAAATGTTTATTTATTTATTTTTTTCGTAGCTTCGGTGGGCATGTGACTTGCGTATACCTAGGTACATTTTTTTTGTTGTTGTTTTTCTTTTCATACTGACAGCTTTCTTCAGTGTTGGTAGAGTTGTTCAGAAGGGATGCTGAAGACATTAACAGAGTTGGCAGTGATTTGGATTTAGATTGGGAGTTGCTTAGGCTAAAATGATCTAAGTAGCAGTTCTTGTTACGTAAACAGATGTTATATAGATATTTAGCCAGTTTTTGTGTTTTTCCATTTTATTGTTATTGCTATAAATAATAATACCGTATTTTCCAGACTATAAGTCGCAGTTATTTCCGAGGGGGTGCGACTTTTACTCGAGAGTAACTTATGTGTGAAATTATTAACACAATATTATTCCATTTCACATGTCTTTTATGCGATAGCTATTCGAATAACTCTTAATAACTGTTTTACGTTAACATACGTTCTCAGGTCGTTGTTTATGCATCATATAACGTTAGCAACAGTGTTGTTAATCCTAAAAAGTAATTAGTTACAAATTACTTCTCAGTACTTCAAAGTAATTGAGTTAGTAACTCAGTTACCTCATTGTAAGAGTAATTAGTTACGCAGTAAAGTAGCTGAAGTTACTTTTAATGTTGTACTCATCATTACATTATACATTGTATAACATCTTTCACATTTATAAGATATTTATATTAACTGACTAAATTGATTTTTTCACTTCCCCCCAAAAAACACACAGGTCACACTTTTTTTTCTTTTTTTAATTTTAGCTATGTAAGAGTAACGGTTATACAAACTTGAACTTTCTAATGCTGTGAGAAATAAAAGGCTTTTTCTTTTTCCTGTTGTACGAAACCCACCCCTCAAATATACCGTATTGGCCCGAATATAAGACAGTGTTTTTTGCATTGCAATAAGACTGAAAAAGAGAGGGTCGTCTTATATTCGCGGTCTAGACATTATACCCATTCACGACGCTAGATGGCGCCAGATATCATTGAAGCGATGTTCTGTCATGAGAGATGTCCGCTACTCTCTAGTTGAACTAGTTTGCATTATTTTATTGCAATGTTTTTCCTTATTCAGATTTGTTTCAAGACTGCAGTTACAGTTAGACTTTACTTTACATATAGTGAAGTCTATATGTATACAAGTGCATTCATTCAGTGGGGAAAAAACCGACATAAAGAAAAAATTATTTGACATCAAATGATGTGTGTCAAAATTATTAGCACCCCTGGTCTTAATACTTTGTACAACCCCCTTTTGCCAACAAAACAAGGTCTGGGGACTGAGATGGCCATGGGAGGAGCTTGATTTTGTGTCTGGTGAACCATTTCTGTGTAGATTTGGCCATATGTTTAGGGTCATTGTCTTGCTGCAAGACCCAGTGACGACCCATCTTCAGCTTTTGGGCAGAGGGCAACAGATTTTGATTTAAAATATCCTGGTATTTCAAAGCATTCATGATACCATGCACCCTAACAAGGTTCCCAGGGCCTTTGGAAGCGAAACGGCCCCACAGCATCACTGACCCACCCCCATACTTCACAGTGGGTATGAGGTGCTTTTCAGCATGCACATCTTTCGTGGCACGCCAGACCCACTTAGAGTGTTGCCAAAAAGCTCAATCTTGGTCTCACACAAAAAATACACACGGTCCCAGGCTTCAACTGGGACCATGTGCTTTGGTCAGATGACTAACATGGTGTACCTAATAAAGTGGCCGGTGAGTGTATATATCTATATGTATATATTAGGGCTGTCAAAATTATCACGTTAACGGGCGTTAATTAATTTTTTAATTAATCCCGTTAAAATATTTGACGCAATTAACACAGATGACCCGCTCAGACACATTTAAATGGCGGTACAGTGAAACGCTCACTTGTTAATTGTGTTTTATGGAGTTCCCTCTGCTGGCGCTTGGATGCGACTGATTTTATAGGCTTCAGCACTCATGAGCATTGTGTAACTAATTATTGACATCAACAATGGTGGGCTACTAGTTTATTTTTTGATCGAAAATTTTATAAATTTTAGTAAAACGAAAACATTAAGAGGGGTTTTAATATAAAATTTTTATAACTTGTACTAACATTTTTCTTTTAAGAACTACAAGTCTTTCTAGCCATGGATCGCTTTAACAGGATGTTAATGCCATCTTGTTGATTTATTGTTATAATAAACAAATACAGTCCTTATGTACCGTATGTTGGCTGTATATATCCATCTTGTGTCTTATCTTTCCATTCCAACAATAATTTACAGAAAAATATGGCATATTTTATAGATGTTTTGAATTGCGATTAATTGCGATTAATTACGATTAATTTATTTTTAGTAAAACGAAAACATTAAGAGGGGTTTTAATATAAAATTTTTATAACTTGTACTAACATTTTTCTTTTAAGAACTACAAGTCTTTCTAGCCATGGATCGCTTTAACAGAATGTTAATGCCATCTTGTTGATTTATTGTTATAATAAACAAATACAGTCCTTATGTACCGTATGTTGGATGCATATATCCATCTTGTGTCTTATCTTTCCATTCCAACAATAATTTACAGAAAAATATGGCATATTTTATAAATGTTTTGAATTGCGATTAATTGCGATTAATTACGATTAATTAATTTTTAAGCTGTAATTAACTCGATTAAAAATTTTAATCGTTTGACAGCCCTAGTATATATATATATATATATATATATATATATATATATATAGATAGATAGATATATATATATACATATATGTAATATACACACCGTAATTTTCGGACTATAAGGCGCACCTGACTATAAGCCGCCACCCACCAAACGACAGCGGCATTTGTTTATAGATAAACCACACTGGATTTTAAGCCGCAGCTGCCCTCACTGTGGTTTCCCTGGGTGGTTGTGACGTGAATGATCATCTAAAGTACAACAGGAAGCCCTCTGCACGTCACAGAGGTGCTCTGACAAAACAAGCGTGCGCTTATGTAATTCAGATTGTTTCCTCCTGAGAATTTATACCACATCGTCAATTACATCATCACCTTGTTCCTGCTACTTTATTGTGCAAAGTATTTTAGGCTTATCCTCATTTTCTCTTTTTTTTTTCTGGAAAGGGATTAGAGAAGCAGGGCGGTTCTGAACACATACCGTGCTCCAATCTCTCCTAAGTGGAAAACACTTTTCAAAACAGGGCTCAAGACTTGATCTTTATGTGCTTCTAGTTTCATAAAAACTTGTTAGAAATAATTAAAATATTTTCAGTTCTGGCCAGATAACTCGGTAAGTCGATAGACATTTTGCTTCGAGGAGTGATTTAATTATTTAATTTTATTTGGAGCTATTTAGTGATTTTATTATATATTTAGCAAACTGTAATTATAATAATAAAATAATTTGTTGTTTTTTTCTAGATGACCTAATCTCAATTTATAAATCTATTTATTAATTTCTTCCATGACTTTATTTTGTTTGTTTTGTTTTTTTAGTTCATGCCTTCATGTTTGAAATTGGTGGCACTTCAAGTGTTATTTTAATGGGATATTTAAAATGTATACTTACCTTAATTTTTGAAATATAGACAATTACTTTTTTCTCCTGCTTTGAACTTTGTGATTTACAGCCAAGTGTGTTTTTTTTCATGATTTTTTGCAGGCTAATGAGCTGCATGTCTTATGGTGTAACTATCCCATAATACAATGTTAAGTATCCGCGGTTTAAAGTTCAGTGTGGCATGTACTTGTATACGAACAAATTAATAGTTTTCTTTTTAAATTTGGTGCGTGAGCCATATAGCCTGGTGCGCCTTATAATCCGAAAAGTACAGTATGTATATCATATAGTGCTGCAACGATTAATCGATTAAGTCGAGTAATTTGGTTAGAAAAAAGCTTCAAATTAAATTTTGCTGCTTCGAGTATTCGTTTAATTAGAATGGTGTTGTAATGGTTTGTTTTGAGAGTGTTTACATTTAGTTTTATTGATTTGGGTGCATATACTGCCCTTTAGTGGCAACAGTGAACATGGCTGAATCAAGCTGCTCCTTGTTAAGACCAACATAAGGTAAGTTTTTCTTAGAGCTAATATGTTTTTTTAATGCATTCATGATTTAGTTTATAGGTATATTTAGCCGTTTTTTGTGGGAATATGTGTTTGAATGATTTAAGAACATCGTAAAAAAAGAAGAAGAACAAGAAAAACAACAAAAAACATTTCATCCAATTTAAGCTAGCGTCCTTTTGCTATGCAAGTTAGCTAATTGTTCTCTTGTTGTACTTAGATCCTCATTTATTTATTTATTTATTTATTTTTATCCCATTTGTGGCTAAACTTGGGTATTTATTTATTTTTTATTTTTTTGATAAAAGTGCAATTCCGAATAGTTTAAAGAAACACTCTTTTGTATTCACATTAATGCTCTTTTGAAAGTAAAATCTTGAAATGTTCCAAATCCGATTACTCAATTATTCAAACTAACTAGTTGATAGATTAATGGACTACTACTAAAATAATTGATTGCTGCAACCCTAATATCTTAAAAATAAATAAATAAATACAACTTTTGATTTTAAGTTTGATTCCCCCCCACCAGGTTGTTCATTACTCTTCTGTCATCTTGTCGCAATGATACCAGCAGGCTGAGCAAGCATTTGAGAGCAACCGCAATGGGCCGCAAGTTGGATTTGTCGGGCCTGAGCGACAACGAGGCCGAGCATGTGCTACAGGTGGTGCAGCGTGACATGAGGCTGCGCAAGAAGGAGGAAGAACGACTCAGGTAAGGGCACAGAATTCACCTCAAACTTTGAGACAAAGTACCACCAAAAAAAGTTCAGTAATTGGCTCTTCAAAGACCACTATAATTACTAACAATAAAATGTAGAAGTACAGTAAACGCAAGTGTTCATAAAAAATTATACAGATGTTATTCTTCTAAAGCTAAATATTGCATGAAAAATGTAATTTTTGAATAATAGTTTCATAATTTATATACAGTGATTCCTCGCTACTTTGCGCTTTAAACTTCGCGCCCTCAGTCCATCGCGAATTTTTTAAAGTAAAAAAAAAAACAACAACAAAAAACAATATTTTATTTAAAAATTTTAAGATATATGCATAAACACGTAAAAATCACTATTTATAATCTATTTCATAATCATTACATTTGCAGTGCTTAAAATCCATTTATTAAAATATACATATTTATATAAAGGTTTTTAGTTTGTTTGTCTTTGTTTTTTTTTTAATTATAATTTGGGGGGGTGTTAGGTTAGGTTCATATTGCTGGTCTTAATGCACAATTCCGATTTTTTTGTCATATGTTTTTTCGGCGTAGTTTGCCCCAACTCGAGCATGTAAGCACTACTGAAAGATTGCTTATT
Organism: Corythoichthys intestinalis; assembly: GCF_030265065.1. Lineage (NCBI taxonomy): Eukaryota > Metazoa > Chordata > Actinopteri > Syngnathiformes > Syngnathidae > Corythoichthys > Corythoichthys intestinalis. The sequence continues at coordinate 12,381,983 of NC_080408.1, read as the reverse complement.
TGGCACACAGAAAGAAAACCGAGCATTGTCAGGCTTATCCTTTTCTTCATCTTATTTTTTTTTATGACTGTGGTCAAGCCCGGCTCCTGCGTAAAACCAACCTAGACGCTAACGCTAATGCACAGCTATATCGCTTCCGTCTAGCATGCCGCTCTCGCTCTTTGCTGATATAATTGCCGCATGAATTCCGATTTGGGAGACTTGACAGTTCAGACCACCGCCACATTTTTCTGAATGTGGCGCAGTTTGGATTTAAACCACATACGCAAGTTACCCAGATATGATTTGAAATGGTCCACTTCTATGCGACTTGTCCCCTTCGGACCGTGAAGTTAATGCCTAACTCGAGTCAGGAAGAACACGAAAAAAATGAATTCATGCATTAAGACTTGCAGTCTGAAGCCATATGAACCATATATATACTCCAATGCTGTTAAATCTGAATAAATACATTCAACACACCTAAAAAAAAAAAAAAAAAAAAAAAAAAAAAAAGTAATGTAAATAAGCTCCGCCTCTACTTTGTAGATTTTCAATTTTTGCGATGGGGTTTGTGGTCCCCATTAACCGTGAAAAACGAGGGATCATTGTATTAAAAAATAAAGTATAGATACTTATGCAGAATTTGATAAAAAATTAGCCGAGGCTAAAGACAGAAGTCAAAAAATTGATATGTTTAAAAAAGGAAGGGAAAGGAAGGCAATACACAAACATAATATTTGACATGAAAAACATTTTTCATTTGTAAGGAAGCAATCAAAACCGAAGAAAATCTAATTTCATGAAAATAGAGGTCAATACCCAAATTAAAGTGTCAAAACAAGTCATTCTTAAATAGTAAATGCAAATAATGTTGAACTTGAAAGTTAAATACAACTGAACAATACTTAGACAGCTACTTATTTGTATACCACTAGAGGGAACCTGAGTACCCTCAGGGCTACTTGTACAATACTTTGAATCACTCTACAAAACAATAAGTGAATATAAATAAATATATCTGTAAAAGAATATGAAGAATAGATTCACATAATCACAAATAAATTAAAAAAGTTAAAATAAAGTAAAAATTATTACAATTTTTTGTTGTTGTTTGGTCACTGCATGATACACGTGTCGATTTACATAACCTCTCCCTATCGTTTCCCTGCTGCGTGGTGTGTATTAAAGAGCAAGAGGCTTATGATTCCAATCCTAATTGTCGTTTAGCCGTTATTAGCCTTTCATCGTTTACATTCCAGGCCTGCAAAGATTAGGCCCGGCGCTGCAAACAGTAGACAGGAAGCCATGGCCCTTTCCTGTTTTTATTCCTCATCTGACAGCAAATCATACATCTCCATCCCTTTACTCCAGTGCCCTCTGACGACCATACGACACAATGCGGCTTCAAGCTCCTTCTTGGACTGAAGCGCCATTTGCCAGCCTCATGTATACCCACTTGCCCCACTTGCAAAGTTGCTCAATGGCGCATGATCTATTAGCGCTTAGCTTGCCTGGCTCACACGCACCAAAAAAAATCAACTTTGATGGGTTTGCTTTCCAAATCCTCCCTGTGCTCTCTCCTCCCCTCGCCAGTGAATTGAAGCAGGCGCTGGACGAGGAGGGCAATCGCTGCATGCTGCTGTCACGCCAACACCACTTCAACCAGCGCTGCTGCATCCGATGCTGCGCGCCCTTCAGCTTCCTGCTCAACCCCAAGCGACGGTGTCGCGACTGCCTTTACAACGTGTGCAAGGCCTGCAGGCTCTTCAGCAAGGCCGACAAAGCCTGGCTCTGCTGCGCCTGCCAGAAGAGCAGGTGAGCAATAACGTGTGTGCATGCATGTGTGTGACCTCTGTGCATATTAATACTCTGTTTGACTTCTGATGCAGCGATAGATTTATGAGCTTTTTAAACCAAGCCAAGATGAACAGCATGATTTTTTGACATTTGCGAGTCATTTTGTAACTCAAACAATGTCATAAGGTCACTGTATCTCAAAGGGATCGAGTTCTTAAAAGACAAACGTCATTATGAGATAAAATAATTTTATATTGAAACCCCTCTTGAAGGTTTCGTTTTCATACAGTGGGGCAAATAAGTATTTAGTCAACCACTAATTGTGCAAGTTCTCCCACTTGAAAATAATAGAGAGGCCTGTAATTGTCAACATGGGTAAACCTCAACCATGAGAAACAGAATGTGGAGAGAAAAAAAAAAACAGAAAATCACAATGTTTGATTTTTAAATAATTTATTTGCAAATCATGGTGGAAAATAAGTATTTGGTCTATACCAAAAGTTCATCTCAGTACTTTGTTATGTACCCTTTGTTGGCAATAACGGAGGCCAAACGTTTTCTGTAACTCTTCACAAGCTTTTCACACACTGTTGCTGGTATTTTGGCCCATTCCTCCATGCATATCTCCTCTAGAGCAGTGATGTTTTAGGGCTGTCGTAGGGCAACACGGACTTTCAATTCCATCCTCACCCCGTGGCGTCAAAATGATAACAAGAACGGGGATCAAAAATCCCAGAACCACACGGGGGCACCTGGTGAATGACCTACAGAGAGCTGGGACCACAGGAACAAAGGCTACTATCAGTAACACAATACGGGGCCTGGGACTCAAATCCTGCACTGCCAGACGTGTCCTCCTGCTGAAGAAAGTACACGTCCAGGCCCGTCTGCGGTTTGCTAGAGAGCATATGGATGATCCAGAAGAGGACTGGGAGAATGTGGAATGGTCAGATGAAACCAAAAAAGAACTTTTTGGTAGAAACACAGGTTCTCTTGTTTGGAAGAAAAAGAATACTGAATTGCACCATACCCACTGTGAAGCATGGGGGTGGAAACATCATGCTTTGGGGCTATTTTTCTGCAAAGAGACCAGGACGACTGATCTGTGTGAAGGACGGAATGAATGGGGCCATGTATCGAGAGATTTTGAGTGAAAATCTCCTTCCATCAGCAAGGGCATTGAAGATGAAACATGGATGGGTCTTTCAGTATGGCAATGATCCCAAACACACAGCCAGGGCAACAAAGGAGTGGCTTCGTAAGAAGCATTTCAAGGTCCTGGAGTGGCCTAGCCAGTCTCCAGGTCTCAACCCCATAGAAAATCTGCGGAGGGAGTTGAAAGTCTGTGTTGCCCAACGACAGCCCCAAAACATCACTGGTCTAGAGGAGATCTGCATGGAGGAATGGGCCAAAATACCAGCACCAGTGTGTGAAAAGCTTGTGAAGAGTTACAGAAAATGTTTGGCCTCTGTTATTGCCAACAAAGGGTACATAACAAAGTATTGAGATAAACCTTTGGTATCGACCAAATACTTAGTTTCCACCATGATTTGCAAATAAATTATTTAAAAATCAAACAATGTGATTTTCTGTTTTTTTTCCACATTCTATCTCTCATGGTTGAGGTTTACCCATGTTGACAATTACAGGCCTCTCTAATATTTTCAAGTGGGAGAACTTGCACAATTATGGGTTGACTAAATGCTTATTTGCCCCACTGTACATAGTTTTACATTCTTGTTGACGTTGCGGGGCGGCGACGACACATGGTTACGCTGCCGGGCTTCCAAAGTATGGCTCTACCAACATAAACATGTCATCTGTTTAACCCTTTCAATTAGAACCCGAGAGGAACATTAATGAGCATGACAGCACTGTCGATATTTCACAAAACGAGCAGCAAAAGCAAAATGAACAGGAAAGACGGGATGACGTGAGACTAGGAAAAAAAACGTTCTGCCAAAATGCAGCGGCGAAACATCCTACAAGAGGCGAATTTGACACCCATAGTACCACCGTGAACTTTCAGCTTCTTTTGTTTAGATGCATACAGACAGAACATACTAAAGATGCCTTAAGAAAATACTTGAACCTAGTAATATCAAATAAGGGCGGTTTACATATGCTACGTGCCTAATGTGGTCAACAGATCAACAATCTGCTTTAAAGCGACCACAAGAAAACATAATGCTTAAAAGTATGAGAGGGAAACACATGCAAAAAGTATTTTGAGGCAATGAAAAGTTAATAAAAGGCTCAATAAAAACACAAATAGTAAGTACTTGCCGCTTTTAACCAATGTGCGAATGTGTTGGACGTCTCGCCGCGTAGAAGGAATTGCAGCCAGCCGGTGCGTCATCACCCCGAGCGTCCATTGCGCGATTAAAACATGGCGCCCTCCGTAGATCAAAACATGTACTAAATATTATAGATTTTTTAAAATAACTTGGGCTGTCAAACGATTAAAATTTTTAATCGAGTTAATCACAGCTTAAAAATTAATTAACCGTAGTTAACCGCAATTTAAACCATCTCTAACATATGCCATATTTTTCTGTAAATTATTGTTGGAATGGAAAGATAAGACACAAGACGGATAAATACATTCAACATACTGTACGTAAGTACTGTATTTATTTATTATAACAATAAATCCACAAGATGGCATTAACATTATTAATATTCTTTCTGATAAAGGGATCCACAGATAGAAAGACTTGTAGTTCTTAAAAAGACTTGTATTTCTTAAAAGATATATGTGAGTACAAGTTATAGTAATTTTGTATTAAAACCTCTTAATTTTTTCGTTTTAATAAAATTTGTAAAATTTTCAATCAAAAAATAAACTAATAGCTCGCCATTGTTGATGTCACTGAGCGGGACGTCACATGGGCTCCCTGCCGTTCTTCCACAGTATCTTAAACTACGTAAGGTAGTCATTGAAATACACCACAAGGTGTCAATGGCGAGTTTTAAATTAATTAGAGATCTAGCCAACAAGTGCGTTTTGCCCCTCAACTGACGCCGTAGTTTCTGGGTTCATTGTACCTTACGTTTATTTGAGTGTTGACTTCACAACATACGAGACCTATAATAGTTTGTATATTGTCACTAAATATTGCCATCTAGTGTATCTGTTGAGCTAAACGAAATGTTTGAATAGAGTTTGTCCAACGTCTGAGTAAGTTTTATGTTTATTTTGCATAGCTATTTTGATTGGGAATGCCAGTTCTATTTGCATTGAGCGCTTTTCTTTTTGTGAACATAAACATTATTTTTTGGGGGGAGATTGGAATATTATTTTTCCTGTGCTTTCGCTAAATCATACTTAACTGTTCCGCCCAAATGCATTATGGGAAATTGGGCAACTATGACTGTCAGTGGTGGCTGCAAATGGTATATGTTCTGCATTATGTTCGATGAAGCGTGTTAAGAAAAACATCCTCTCCTGTCATTCTTCCCCATGTCACTCGCCAAAATAGTTATGTTTGTAGTGAAAGAGTTGCCAAAGCTTATGCCGATAAACGGAACGGTCCATTGAACGCCTGTGTCCACTCACATTTCTCTGCCTCTTAGCTCTAATGTGCAAAAAAACAGTGTCATTGTAATCTGATTGAGCCAATGTATGAGCAGGTCATTCCGCACATGCATTAAATGCCAAATATTTTAACGTGATTAATTTAAAAAAAATAATTACCGCCCGTTAACGCGATAAATTTGACAGCACTAAAAATAACATATTTTAGTAAAAGAAAGCAATTGTGGCTTCTTAAGTCTTAAAGTCCAAGGTTCCCTTTCAGGCATCGCTGCAGTGTTAATATAATTATTCCAAAATTAAGCATTATTATGTTTGCATCAGTGTTGTTTTCATCAACAACGGCAATAACGGAAATATTTTGTCGACAATTTTTTTTTTTTTCTTTATGACGATGACCTGGCGAGGAAGAGCTAAAAATGTGGCTTGGGAGACCAGAACATAACGAGATGAATGCCAGTTTTTGTCTGACAAGATGAAAATGTGACAGTTTCTGTCCTATGTTCACAATGCATGACATAGCAGTGTTTGGATCATGTCACTAATGTGAGATGTGCTGCGCCACTCCCTCACTCTTAGTGTTGCTAACAGTCCCGTCCAGTGACGTGCGGTGAGGTTCATGGTTGGTGAGGCACTGACTCCTTTAGTGTTAGATTTCCAAATATATAAACCAAAAAGGGTAGCTTATTCAATTGGCTACTGGTTATTTCATATCTCATCAGCATTCTTCACAAAACACGCACACACGGTACATATTATCGATACGTAAAAGTAAGAAAATAACATGCATTTGCTCTACACCCTCAATGTGTTGGCCGTCGCAATTCTATAATTCATGCAACATAAATGAGAGTAAAGAGTGGTGTACAAAACCACAGAATTCAATTCTGACCTTTAGTGAAATATTCAGTTGTTTTTAAAACTTGTAATTCTGATACTTTAATCAATTTATTACAGATTGCTAAACAAAAAGTGGTCTCAACATTCGTAGGGATGATATAACAGCATAACCTGCATGTAGGTACACTTTTTGCTGGGGACGGGACATTAATAAGACCAAACAGATTGGATGGAGGGGGCAAAGGGCCACATTTCTCATGTATATGAACCTAATTAATTAAAAGGCAAAATGATCAATGCAAAATAAATACTTATCTACTGATAATAACTTTTACATGCATTGGTTCAGATGATACACTGTCCGATTCAAACCTTTGTTTTCAAAAAATACTTAAGAAACATTTTGAAAACTTCCTGAATAAATGTCTGGTTTTTATTAGCAAACATAAACATAATGAAAATAATTCACTTAATAATGGTAGGGTCAATTCTATCCTTACAACATATGGAACTATTGAAAGATCTAAATTCTCTGTGTAACTGAACATTATATCATGCAAAAAAGGTAAGGTTGCTTAAACGTTGGTGGGGACAATTTTAGCATCCTGAAAAGTTGGTAGTGTTATGTCCCTACCGTCCCTATGCAAACCTACGCCCTTTTTGTAAAAGTCCTCCTTATTTTCCTTTACATTAAAAAAAATCTCTCCGCCTCAATGGAGGGGATTGCTTCAATTAGATCGTTCTGTGTTCTATTTGACAAGACAGAAAACACAGTGATGTGTCCAAATGTCTAGCTAACCTTTCATCTTTCTCAGCAAAACCATGTAATCGTTCTACATATATGCGACGTTTAGAAGAGTTTACACGCTCATCGTTACCACGAAATGTTAACTCCTGTTTAGCTAGGATGCAGGCTGCATTAATGAGGTCTTTCAAACTCTTTCGGATTTCCCTTACCGTAGCGTTATGGGTGCTACCGTTGAGCTTCCGCTGTTCGTCAAAGCCAAATCGATCCTTGAGCTTCCAAAAGTTTTTAAAGCAATCAGGCTTTGAATGTGAGTGGTCGAGCTCTCATGTTTGCTGAGGCTTCGTGGTAGTTTTTTAATGTCACAATATCTCGTGTTAGTCCAGACATTGGCACAAGTTGAGAAGAAAAGGCAGGGAAAGCAGCAAAGCCGATTTTTCGAAGGACAGCCACATAGCCAGTCTTTTCGGGTGTACCAGTCCGTTTGAAAAGCGCGAGATATCTTCTGTCCCGTAGTTTGAAGCAAACCTTTTAGCTCCAGTGTTGAGTTAATCGCGTCCACTTTTGACGGAAAGTCCCGTTTCACGTACGCCCCCTTTCAGTGCGGCAGAGTACTATCTGCCGCAACCTGCGCTTTTTCAATGCGGTTTTATTTCCCATCAGCAAAACTAAATATGTCGCTAACAAAAATTAAATTTTAAGGGTTAAAGACATTAGCCAGACTGTGGAAAATCAGGTCAAATAAACGTATCTGGAAACATTATAATGGCGACATGCAGATGTACGGCAACCAGCACGCTCCAATTCCATATATCAACCCAGTTTGTTATGGATTGCGCAATCAGAGGTGAGGCTTTACTTGTTGCTGCCGCACCTCTCGTTTCATTTCTTTATTTGAACAGGAAATAGGCAAATTCAGCGATTTTGACTATAAAAAATGTTTGAAATGAGTCATACATAAAGAGCAATGGACAAATATTAATATAAATTTGATGCTATAATTATTTTTTTGTCATGATGACAGGTGAGGCAGAGCCTCACCTGCCTCCCCTGACCGCACGTCACTGGTCCCGTCCCGGATTGGGCGGGACAACCTAGAATTTAGGAGGTTCTGACTGGTACCTCCGTATGTACCAATCAGAACTTCCTAAATTCCATGATTTCCCATGCAATCCGGGACTGTTGGCAACCCTACTCACTCTCCTCACTGGAGTTTAGGTTGTGTTTTTCAAATTATTCCTCATTCCATCTTGCTTGTTTGGAAACATATGGTAAGATTTGTTTTCCTATCTTGGCAAGAGAGAATATGCAATGTAGCTTTAGCCTTTAAAAGTCTGTGCTGAGTGATCATCACACACTAAATGTAACTTGTCACATTAGCATAGCATTTGCGTTAGCATTAGCATCAACTTTGGCGTGGCAAGCATCCACTTAAACGCTCGAATTGTTGTTGTTTTTTTTAAAAAAATTCGTGGCTTCTATGTGGGTTTAATTGAAAAATATGCACTGCTTTTCCTGCTGAGTGTGTATTATCATCATGAAGTTGGCGTTGTCCTTGTAGATGCTACAAGATGTGCTCGTCTGTCTATGTTCATTCAAATCTGTTGGAAGCATCTATTTAGTTTTGGACTAAAATGTTTTAATTTTACAGACGAAAACATTTTGAATAACTTTCAATTAAAACTTGACGAAGACTAACACATTGGGAAATGTATTTTTGTCCAAAAGATTAAGACTAAGACAAAAATTAAAAGGGCTGGCAAAAACAACACTGGTTTCTATTGAATGTCAGGTATAGCTAATGAATTTGCCCAGTTGACTTGAAGTTTCTGTAGTCAACATATTGCTTCATCGTTCAGGTTGTTAAAGAAACAATCGCTGGATTGGTTCTACACACACGTAAAAGGACGATTCAAGCGCTTCGGCAGCGCCAAAGTGTTGAAGACCATCTACAGGAGACATCTGGCCAATCACAGTCCAGTTTCGGAGCTCACAGGTACAGGGTTCTCAGCTAGGAGACACACTTTAAGACACTAACTACAGTTGCTACACCTCTGTAATTCGAGGGCGGATCACAATGAAATTTGGTAGGTCTTTTCAAGGCATGTTTACTCATTGATCCTCAGAGCCCTATTTCTGATTTTATTTTTGTCTCAGGACTCATTAGAGTAATCCCTCGCTACTTTATACTTTAAACTTCGTGCCCTCAATCCATCGCAGATTTTTTTCCAATTCAAAAAAATATATATACAGATGAGCTGTCCCGAGCCGATTACATCGTCTGTGGGCCTTGAGAAATGCCACATGGTTTTTTAAATGTCCGCACCCTGAGAGATAAATAGTCTGAAATATCAACAATTTTTAAAAATTATACTAAATTATAATTACACTAAAATAAAATAAAAAACATGTCTTATATGTATCTCTTTCCAATGATAAATCTGAATAATTACATTGAACAATTTTTATTTATTTATTTTTGGGGGGTGGGACTACTTCGCGGTTTTTCACTTGTCGCGGGTTCCGGTCCCCATTAACCGCGAAAAATGAGGGATCACTGTATTTACATTTATTAATTGAGGACTTGTTACAATCTGTAGGTTCCGAGTTAGACAGTAGAGGGAGCCAGCGCTTCCAGTTGATTTGAACTTGTTTTTTTCTAGTACTGTACTTCAATACGTGTATCGTTACATTTAGAATTGAAAAACAGCAGAAATGTATGTTTATTTCAAGAGTATTACAAGAAACAAATAGCATCAATTTGATGGAATGGTAGGACTACATAGAGTATAAAGCCTATTTCATGCAGCTTTTTGGAAGCTTCCTCCCTCCCCAAACGTGATTGGGAGTGACCCGGTGTTTTGCTGTGACCCTGGGACTGGTAATACCACACATGAGGCCGAGCGCTAATGCACTTACATAACCACAATCGGCCGCATTGTTGCATGAATATTAACATGACGTGGTCAGAGCTCAAAGCACAGTTGGAAGGGGAGACTGTCTCTAAGAGGACTCTCTCCCTCTTGATCCCCCCTCAGAGGCTTTAGCTAACAACAATTATTACAACTATTTTAGCATGAAAAAGTACAAAGGGTGTGTGAAAAGTTTTAAGCATTGTGTATACATTGATGTGTGGGCAAGCCTATGACTTTTTTTGGGAAAGTTCAACAATTAGTAAGTATTCCTACTAGGTTTGTTCCGATCATGTTTTTTTGCTCCTGATCCGATCCCGATCGTTTTAGTTTGAGTATCTGCCGATCCCGATATTCCCCGATCCGATTGCTTTTGTTTTGCTCCCGATTCAATTCCAAAAATGAATAAAACTCGGACGAATATATACATTCAACATACAGTACATAAGTACTGTATTTGTTTATTATGACAATAAATCCTCGAGATGGCATTTACATTATTAACATTCTTTCTGTGAGAGGGATCCACGGATAGAAAGACTTGTAATTCTTAAAGGATAAATGTGACTTTGTATACTGTGACTAAATATTGCCATCTAGTGTATTTGTTGAGCTTTCAGAAAATGATACTGTAGCCATTTAACTGTTCTGCCCAAAATGCATGATGGGAAGTGCAACCATGACCGTGCGTAGTGGTACCAATTGATATATCTTCTCTGCGTTGGGAAGTAACATAGGGTGTTAAGAAAAAGATCAACTACTACCTTTCTTCCCCACATTGCTTCCCATGATATTTTTAATTGTTGAGAGAGGGATTTTAAGTCTTTAGCCAATTAAATAAAGGCTCCAAAGACAGCCAAAATTCACTCTACTTATTTTACGCTGCCTTTTAGCTCTATATATAGGTAAAACGGCGCCATTATAGATTGAAAGCGACAATGCGTGAGTGGGTCGTGCAGCGCATGCGTTAATTGCGTTAAATATTTTAACATGATTAATTTTTTAAAAATTAATTACCGCCGTTAACGCGATAAATTTGATAACCCCACTTTAAGCCAAAACTAAAGACTCTGGATGAGTGTGAGACATTTTGTCTGTAAGGTTAAATACAATTAGAAAACGACTTAATTAAAATCTATATATATATATTAAAAAAAGACATGTCCGATATTTTTTTTGCCAATTCCGATACTTTGAAAATGATGTGATCGGACCCAATCGATCGGCATCCCGATCGATCCCATCTTTAATTCCTACCAAATCTTAGGATTGTAACATGCTAACATTTTTTAATTAGCAAGGATCAAGAATTGAGTAAAAAAATGAAGAAAACAGAAATTCATGCAGTTATAGTCCACGCCTCAGTGGCTGCCATGGCAACAATTCACAATTGTGGATTCAAACTTGTTCCCCATCAACTTGATTCGCCAGACCCTCCAACTTCCGTTTTTTTTTTTCTTACCTGTCCTATTCAGCTGCTTGACACAGAGAATGGAAATCTGAGTGCCCGATTGTTCTGAACAGTTTTAATGGATCACATGGGAGTATGACATACCCCCATTGTGATCATTTGACGTGCTTCGTTTATTAGGAGAAAGCAGGGAACAGGAAGGGGTTATGGGGGGGCAGAAGAAAAGAGAAGGAGAGAGAGAAAGAAGAAGCACAAGCAATAAGCAGAAAGACATTGAAAGCCTACATTAACGATGAATATGTTGGTGCTATGGTTAGCTAGTTGTATTTCCGGTTGACACCATGTGGGGGGCCTGATGACCATGGAGAAAGAAGGGGGGGGGAGTCAGAAAGTGATTGGGAGGGGTGGACTGTACACAAATCAGCAATGTGAGGTCTAGAACCCAGTATTTGTGTGAATCCTTTGTGAGTGTGAGTATGTTGGCATCCTATTCTATGCTGCCTGATTGCTATACCTGACACCGAATTTTTCTACTTTCTATTTTCTGAGTGTGTCTAATTGCACCTAGTCATTCGTGAATCCCATCAGACATGTGATAGTCCTGCAGACAACTTGAAATGCCACGTGGGAGCCTTCCCATGACCACGGCCTTTCCCAAGCCAACCGGGGGCGAGCCAGCGCAGCCCATCCCTCGTCTCACAGCCCAGCAAGGGGGCCACCGTCATCCCCTCCGGGATCCAGGGTGGCCCCGGACCATCCGCGCCCCCATCAACTGGCCTTCAGGGATGGGATGAGGGGACAAGCCACCTCAAGACATCTAAAAAACAAACAAATCAAGGGATTTTTTGGGGGGGTAGTGAGGTCAAAGGTCATAGAGGTCGGAAAGGGAATTTCGCAATAACTCAAGGATGAACACAGGGATTATTATCAAACTTGATGGGTATGTTTATAATATGAAACAGAGTAGGTGATTATGTTTTGGGGTCATGAGGTCAAAGGGTAAATGTCACAGAGCTCAGAATATGAATTTTGCAATAACTCAAGAACAAATGAAGGGATTGCTGTCAAGTTTGCAGGATATATTTTTTACATGAAATGAAAGACATGATTAAATTTTGGGGTAATAAGGTCTGAGGTTAGAAAATGTGTTTAACGATAACTCAAGATGGCCTAACGAGATTATATTCAAACTTGCAGAATATGTTTATATGAAACGGAAGAGGTGATTACAATTTGGGGGAATGACATCAAAGGTCACAGAAGACAGCAAACTAATTTAGTGATAACTTGTTCCATACTTAAAGGGAGTGACCACTCGACCAAATATGGCATTGTTTTCAATTTGGCTGCTTAGTTTGAAGTCTGCTCTCTCTGAGTGTTCCTCTAGCTCTTTCCGTTTTATCACATTTATTTTCTAACTTTACTGTTGGGAGATTTGCTGTTTGTTTTTTATTATAATATGAAAACAAAAATAATTAAAAAGGATTTCATAAAGTATATTTGTGTGTATGTTGCAGAGGGAAGTGCGTACGAAGAGAGCGTCTGCAATGAAAGCAGTGTCTATGACAGTGACGCCGCCTTCTATACACAAACTGAAGGTGATCCACTGGGAAATAAACTTTTTTCTTTCTGTATCATGCTAAAAATTGATTCACACCAAACCTGTTATGTCTATAAACTAACCGATGAGTTCACTGGAATCATAAACAAGCTTACTGCACTAACTGGAATTCTACTGCACAAAAAGATGAGTCCGCTGCACTGAAATCAATGCAACAACCTGGCAATTCACTGCATATGACTACTAGGGGTGCAACGGTTCAGTTAGCCCACGGTTCGGTTTGAACCTCGGTTTTGGGATCACGGTTTCAGTTCGGTTTACGTTTTGCTTTATTTTTTTTAAACTGCCTTTATTTTGCTTTTTAAAAAATGAAATAAACACTTAAAATGTAAACATTTTCGACTGTTAAAATGCCTCTTAGCTCTTTGGCTAGTGTAGTGACTGACTACCAGTGTTGTTAATAACGGCGTTACAATATAACGGCATTACTAACGGCGTTATTTTTTTCAGTAGTGGGTAATCTAATTAATTACTTTTCTCATCTTGGCAGTGCCGTTACCGTTACTGAGGACGGAAAGACATTCGTTACTATGCGTTACTATATTGGTCGAAAAGTCTGAGGGAGACGGACTCACCGAGACGACAGAGCAGAGCAGGAGCGGGGAGGAGGCAAGAAAGTTGTAACGCCGAGCAAACGCGATGCTAGGTAGCTCCAATAATACATGTTGTAGCCGATAGCCGACAAACTACGCCCGCATGTTATGGTAGATATGGTAGACATAGTAGATATCACATGTACTGTATATAGATATAACTAGATGCAAAATGGCAGACATGGCACTAAATGCGTTAGTAGACAGCCGCCATCTTAAAGCAGTAGGCTTTTTAGGACGGCTCTGTTGTAGAGAACATTCCTAGCGAACCTAAGTAACTTTTTATCTAAAATACTTCTAAATCGGCAAAATCGTGACTTGAATCTATCTTTAAATGATGAAACAGTTTTAAAACTTTAATATGTCGAAAGTAGAGACGGGTCAAGCGTTGCAAATAGGGCTGTCCCAAACGACTAATTTTCTCCTGATTAGTCAGCCGACTATTTTTACGATTAGTCGACTAATCTTATAATTAAAAATTTTTTTTTTTTTTTTTTTTTACTAATTTAGCAATGACATTTTTTTTTTACGCTTGTCAATTTACAAAAACATTTTGGAACACTTAAATTCTTGATTAAAGTACAAATAAACAGCTAAATAACAATTATAAATCACAAATAAACAATGAGTTCAAATGCTGATAGAATTAACTTGTGCAAAAGAATGGAATGTAAACAGATTCAGAACACTGACTTCACCTTTCCAAAATGATTCAAAACAATTCTTGAAAAAATACCTAGCATTAATATTATAGTATACTGTAGTACTATATATAATAGTATTATAATAATTATTCATTGCCAATCAGAATTCTCATAAAGGGTGTCATTTTAAAGGTATTCTTAGTGTAGAATCTAAAGTATGTGGGATTAACGCCAGAAATCGTTATTTACGTATATGACGAACATTACATGCTTTTATTTTGAAATGTTCACCGGAAGTACGTTCGCTAAACCGCTAATTTAAGCTTTACACTCCGCAAAAAAGCACTTTTTGTCACTGCATGTGTTGTCAGTAATAGATTTTTTTTCCTTTTGCAAATGCTGTTAACCAGCGATTTTTCATGTTTGAAGTGTCACCTTTTAACTGCAAGTTTTGGAGAAGGCTGCCTGTTTTATAGGCAGCTAAAGTAGGTCGTCTTTTTTCCCCATTCACCTCAAAGTAGCAATGCTAACGTTTATAGTGTTTAATATAGATGTGTTTTCTTATTTTGTATGTCTGAACTTTAATTCTACAGCGTGTTGATGAGAGAAAACCATCAGCATGCACGCACAAATATACACACGCGCGCGCAGCGATAAAACGCAACCGTGAAAATGACCGCCCTCATTTTTATTTACCACGCGATAAATGGACTTGTTGCATATCGCGACAGGCTTAGCAACTTCAATAAAACATGTCATTAGTTAGTTAGACGGGCTTACAATGTCCTGTCGTTATCATTCACGGCCGACGTGCAGCCAAGCTTGGCATTGAAGAGACAGGACACAACAGTGTACCCTCCTTTGTTTCTTTAAAAATAAGTCAATGTTTTGGACTCTGGTGCGCTTTTTTGGCTTTGTGCCGCTTTCCCCGCTTGCATACCAAGCGTGCGACATTCTGAACTTTCCACACATATATTTTTTTAACCCTTCATTAGCCGTCGACGGGATGTTGTGCTCGTAGACGGATTTACGTCATCGATGACGTCGACCTTGCCGACTAGTCGGGACAGCTCTAGTTGCAAATAAATTAACGAAGCCCGCCGTGTGTTTTCACTGGTGTCATCTTCGGGGTTGTCCTGCCCTGAGAAAGTGATATCTGAGGTGCCGGAGTCATGTTATAAAAGTGTTGCCGTTATCATGGGGAACAAGCACGAAGCAATTTTTTTTTTTTTTCAATATTTTCTCTCCCTCCGCATTGTAGTCCACGAGGAAACCAAAATGTTGCCACACCGCAGATTTGAAAGAAGCCGGTGCTCCCTCAAAATTCGGTCACTCCACTCCTCCACTCGCCATAGCTATTGATTTTCTTTCTTGTTTCACTTTCACTGCGCTCGTAAGCGAGAGAGGGCGTTACTCGGCTTCTATTACACAGGTGCTTGACAGCGATCCGACATTTACTTGCGGGGCGGGTATTTCTCCACATCGGTGCTTGACATCACACACAGGCACACAGAGTTCAATCAATTCATTCCACAAGCGTTCGGAATACATTAATTGCATAACCGAAAAGGTGCGATTCATAAAGGCGTATTGAACCGTACAGGGCGAACCGTACGGTTCGGCTTTGAACCGCAAACCATTGCACCTCTAGTGACTACTAGAAAGTCTTCTTGTAGTGACATCTGAGAGTTCACCACAATAAATGGACATTTCACTGCACTTTTTTCGGTATTCAGAGCACAGCATGGCAGAGACGCTCACTGTGGCCCTACGGGTTGCAGAGGAGGCCATAGACGAGGCCATTTCCAACGCAGAGTTTGACGCCTGTCAGGTTATTTTTGCCCATCATTCTTATTCCGCCAAGTCTGTGGCAAATCTTCACCGTTTGTACGTTAGGAATTTCATCTTGCTAACAAGCTATAGTAATATAAAGGTGTTTTCTTTGACTTTGAATAATACGAAATACATTTCAGAGGTCATCAGATTGTGTTTTCTTGTATGTGGAATCAGGAGAACCAGAATGAAGCCCACTACCTACGTGAACACAGAGGAGAGCTCATTGAGGAGCTGGCCAAAACAATAATGCAAAAGGTATGAAAGAAGACACAAGAACACATATGACGCAATGTTGCGCCTGTCTAACACTGATGTTCTCATGGCACTTTTAAGATCATCTCTAGGAGGGAGACTTTGGCTGACATGAAGGATGAGTACGAGCATGAGAGGTCACTTGAGCACAATGTCCATCACCATGGGGGTGACTCGTTTAAACACCTCAAAGGCCTCTGGGTAGATGACAAATCGACTCACTTTCTACTCTAAATTAGACTGACCACTGACCTAAACTGATGATACATATATTTTTTTTGCCTTATATGTAGAGGTCGCAGTCAGCCTTCTCGCTGATGGAAGATAACCGAGATGCTCGTCAGACATCACCCAAGGATGGAGGATCAGGCATGTCATCTTGGACCAGTGTCGAGCGATTCGAAAACTCTGGTATACCACATTTATTATTTATTTCAATTATTAAACTTGCACTGTAAAAACACACCGGGCCAAAGCATGAATAGTGCATTGAAATGTCTACATTCTAACTGCTGTCGTGTTCTCATCTTTATATCTGTCTCTACATGTGTACATTTACCTGCCCAAGGAGGTGTGTCTTCTGTGCTGAAGAGCCCAGACGGGAACTGGATCGCCCTGCAGAGTGCTCAGCTCTCCCGCCCCAGCCTGCTGGCCAAGAGGAAGAGTCTGGTCTACAGCGCCTTGGAGAGGGAGTCCGGAGCTGTCTCTGCTTATGAAGGCATGGACTCTGACAATGAAGTCAAACCTGAGCCAGATACCTCGTGGAGCGCTATCCTACAGGAGTTTCAAAGAAAGTTGACTAGCTCTAAAGTCCGTCGAGATGCTGACAACAGAAAAGATGCTGAGTCACAGTCCAAGGAAAAGCTTTCAGACAATACTGTTAAGAAGCCTGAGATCAGACGACCGTCCTCTTACAGGACCGGCAACATCGACATCAACTTCAACGGGAAGGTTGCTACGGATGAAAGCGCAGTTGGAAGTGAGACGGCATCTAGTAAAGCGAAGAGATCACGAAGGAAGAGAAGAAGTAAAAGAAGAGCAACACTTTCTGGGCCTCTTCTGATGGTAAGACTGACTTGACATGCATTCAGATCTACACTGGGGCAAATAAGTATTTAGTCAACCATCAATTGTGCAAGTTCTCCTACTTGAAAAGATGAGAGACGCCTGTAATTGTCAACATGGGTAAACCTCAACCATGAGAGACAGAATGTGGGGGATAAAAAACAGAAAATCACATTGTTTGATTTTTAAAGAATTTATTTGCAAATCATGGTGGAAAATAAGTATTTGTTCAATACCAAAAGTTCATCTCAATACTTTGTTATGTACCCTTTGTTGGCAATAACGGAGGCCAAATGTTTTCTGTAACTCTTCACAAGCTTTTCACACACTGTTGCTGGTATTTTGGCCCATTTTTCCATGCAGATCTCCTCTAGAGCAGTGATGTTTTGAGGCTGTCGTTGGACAACACGGACTTTCAACTCCCTCCACAGATTTTCCATGGGGTTGAGATCTGGAGACTGGCTAGGCCACTCCAGAACCTTGAAATGCTTCTTACGAGGCCACTCCTTTGTTGCCCTGGCTGTGTGTTTGGGATCATTGTCATGCTGAAAGACCCAGCCACGTCTCATCTTCAATGCCCTTGCTGATGGAAGGAGATTTTCACTCAAAATCTCTCGATACATGGCCCCATTCATTCTTTCCTTTACACAGATCAGTCGTTCTGGTCCCTTTACAGAAAAAAAAAACCAAAGCATGATGTTTCCACCCCCATTCTTCACAGTGTGTATGGTGTTCTTCGGATGGAATTCAGTATTCTTTCTCCTTCAAACACAAGTACCTGTGTTCTACCAAAAACTTCGAGTTTGATTTCATCTGACCATAACACATTCTCCCAGTCCTCTTTTGGATCATCCAAATGCTCTCTAGGGAACCCCAGACGGGCTTGGACGTGTACTGGCTTCAGCAGGGGGACACGTCTGGCAGTGCAAAACTTTAGTCCCTGGCGGCGCATTGTGTTACTGATACTAGCCTTTGTTACTGTGGTCTCAGCTCTCTGTAGGTCATTCACTAGGTCCCCCCGTGTGGTTCTGGGATGTTTGCTCACCGTTCTTGTTATAATTTTGACGCCACGGGTTGAGAGCTTGCATGGAGCCCCAGATCGAGGGAGATTATCAGTCATCTTGTATGTCTTCCATTTTCTAATAATTGCTCCCACAGTTGATTTCGTTAAACCAAGCGAAGGGTGAAGAGTTAAAGAAAACATTTGGCCTCCGTTATTGCCAACAAAGGGTACATAAAGTATTGAGATGAACTTTTGGTATTGACCAAATACTTATTTTCTACCATGATTTGCAAATAAATTCTTTAAAAATCAAACAATGTGATTTTCTGTTTTTTTCCCCACATTCTGTCTCTCATGGTTGAGGTTTACCCATGTTGACAATTACAGGCCTTTCTAATCTTTTCAAGTAGGAGAACTTGCACAATTGGTGGTTGACTAAATACTTATTTGCCCCACTGTAACTGGCAGGTTATTACTCTGATTACAAACTGAATGCACTAATCTGCCTAATACTTGTACCACGTAACTAGCCATTGAGTTCAGAGTCATGCCAACAGAATTTTCTGAATTAATACAGACGTTTAATATACAGTATAAACCTCCCAACCACTGCATGATGGGGATTTATGGCACTTAATTCAAAGTTCATTTTGCTACAATACAAAATAAAAGAGCATTCATGTTCTATTCCGTATTTTTTTTGTTATATGCATTAGTGTAGTATACTTGGTGAGTAGCAACTATCCAGTTGTGCTCTGTGCATTGGTGTTTTAGAGTTTTACAGATTGTGACTGCTGCTAGGCCATTACGTTATCTGAATGTTATGTGAATATCTGAATTTTGCATTCACTTATTGACATCACACCTTCTTCCCATCAACAGGATTACAATAGGAAAGACGTCCACTCTTGTTCTCCCTCAGATGGCGACACTCCTGACACTTTGACGCCTGACGTGGTTACGCCTGATCTGCTTCACCAGGACATCGGCATCAGTCAAGAGGACAATGAGCTCACGTCAGACATGCCACAACCTTCAGAACACATCTCCGACTCCTTAGATTATGTTCTTTGCAATGCAAAAAACAGTGGTGATGCATGGGAGAAAGGAACACGAAGCCAAGACGATGACGAGGAAAAGATGGCGGTTGACTTGGCAGGACAGACAGGAGGGGATGTAAAAGAGGAGGAAGATGACGACGAGATGGAAATTAGGTTATATAAACTGGTGGCGAAGTCAAGACTAGCGTACTTCTCGTCCACTGACGACGAACTAGACAGGGCAGGAAGAAGTGAAGAGGAACAAATGTTTGATGGTGAAGGTCAGGATGAAGAGAACAAAGGACTAACCCACAAACTCTGCAGGCTAGAGAAGGAAGTCCGATCTACCGTGCTCTCCTCCACAGAAGATGAGCTGGACCGAATCACGGATGAGGAAAAAGAGGACGACGAGGAAGAAGAGGACAGAGAGGAGCTGGCGGTAAAAGTGTGCCGATTGGCCAACCAAGCAGGTGCTACCCAATTTTCCTCAACTGAGGATGAGCTGGATCGCGAGGAAGGGACTCACGAAGAGACACTGTGGAGGCTGCAGGAGGACAAGGCAGCGCAGGCCACTCAGGTGCGCAACCTGGCCAGTCTTGTAAGTGCCTCCCAGTTCTCCTCCACCGAGGACGAGCTAGATCGAGTCGGAGAAGATGAGGAAAAGATGAGCCAGGGCGTTATACCATGGGTGGAAGCGTTGGGAGGACACTGGGAATCAATAAGGGAGGAACAAGTCAGCAGGAGTTTTTCTGATGCAGCAATGGAAGAACTGGATGATGACATGATAATATCAGAAGAGACAAGAATAACAATAAAGGAACATGATCAGCCAGGGGTAAATAAGTTAGATCCAATAGGAACACAGATGGTGGAAGCAGAAGACATCCAAGAAGCAGGCAGTTGGAAGTGGGAGATAGACGATGATGAAATTGAGTTCGATAAAATAATCAGCAGCATGCTGACGATGACACTGGAGGATATGCAGGAGAAGAAAGAGGAAAGAATGACAGATGAGAAGAGGAACAAGGACACAGAAGCTGACAAGGAGAAGGCCGATAAAGGGATGATAAGCGAGGTAAGGAAGGAGGAAACATACACAGTTGATAACAGGAAACAGGAGAAAAAGACTGACGAGAATGGTAGCAAGGATATAAAGACTGACTGGGGGAACAGTGACATGATGTCAAACAAAGAAAGGAACAAGAACACAAAAACAGACAACAGGAAAGCAGGAATAAAGACTGACAAGGAGACAGACCATGAGGAAAGTATGGATTTGAAGAAAGGCAAGAACATAAACAATGACACAATGAAGGACGAGGAGGCGAAAGATATTTCAATGACAAACGAGGAAAGTAACAAGGACACTAAAGAAGATGAAAATATGAATGAGAAATGTGTGGATTCAAACGCAGACGAAAATATGAACAAAGACACAAAGACTGACGAAGGGAAGAAAAATATTGCGATGGCAAAGGAGGAAAGGAATGAGTACACCAGGGAGGAGAGGAATAACAACACAAAAACAGGTGAGAACACAAACCTGAAGGATATTGTGATGACAGAGGAGGAAAGGAATCAGAACACTAAAGAGGACGAGAAGAGGAATGAGGATGCCAAAACAGACAAAGAGATTGGAAATGAGAAAACTTTTGACAAAATGGCAGATGTGAATATGAACAAAGACACAAAGATTGAAGAAGAGAGTGAAGGTATTACGATGACTAATGAGGAAAGGAAAGAGAATGTTAAGGCAGATGAAAGGAGGGGGGAAAGTGTCAAGACTGTCATAGAGACAGAAAATGAGAAAAGTGTGGATTCAAGAAAAGATGAAAACAGGAGTAAGAACCCAAAGACTAACAAGGAGAGGAAAGATTTTGAGGCTGGTGAGGACATGAACGAGAACACAAAGACTAAGGAAGACGGGAAGGAATTTGCAACGTTGAACGAAGGCAAAGAGAACACTCAGCCAAACGAGAACTTGAATGAAGATATCAGGACAGACAAAGAGACGGAAAATGAGACAAGCGCGGACACAAAGGTTGAGGAGAACATGAACAAGCCAGATGAGAGAGGGAACAAAAGTCTTAAGACCAATATACAGACACAAAATGAGAAAAGTTTGGCTTCAAGAAAAGATGAAAACAGGAACAAGAACCCAAATACTGGCGAGGAGAGGCAAGATGTGATGACAAACATGGAAAACGATGAGAACACTAAGACAGACGAAAACAGGGACAATGATGTCGAGACAGACAGAGAGATGGAAAATGAGAAAAGTGTTGCCAAAAACACTGACAGGGAGATGAAATGTGTTACAATGACAAACACAGCCAGCAATGAGAGCATAAAGGCAGACAAAAACTTGAATGAAGATATCAAGACTGACAAAGAGAAGGAAAATGAGACAAGTGCGGACACAAAGGCAGATGAGAACATGAACGAGAACACAAAGACTAAGGAAGACGGGAAGGATGTTGCAACGTTGAACGAAGGCAAAGAGAACACTAAGCCAAACCAGAACTTGAATGAAGATATCAGGACAGACAAAGAGACGGAAAATGAGACAAGCGCGGACACAAAGGTTGAGGAGAACATGAACAAGCCAGATGAGAGAGGGAACAAAAGTCTTAAGACCAATATACAGACACAAAACGAGAAAAGTTTGGCTTCAAGAAAAGATGAAAACAGGAACAAGAACCCAAATACTGGCGAGGAGAGGCAAGATGTGATGACAAACATGGAAAACGATGAGAACACTAAGACAGACGAAAACAGGGACAATGATGTCGAGACAGACAGAGAGATGGAAAATGAGAAAAGTGTTGCCAAAAACACTGACAGGGAGATGAAATGTGTTACAATGACAAACACAGCCAGCAATGAGAGCATAAAGGCAGACAAAAACTTGAATGAAGATATCAAGACTGACAAAGAGAAGGAAAATGAGACAAGTGCGGACACAAAGGCAGATGAGAACATGAACGAGAACACAAAGACTAACGAGGACGGGAAGGATGTTGCAACGTTGAAAGAAGGCAATGAGAACACTAAGCCAAACGAGAACTGGAACGAAGATGTAAAGACTGACAAAAAGACAGATTTTGAGAGAAGTGTGGACACAAACGTAGATGAGAACATGAACAAGGCAGATGAGAGAGGGAACAAAAGTCTTAAGACTGGCATACAGACAGAAAATGAGAAAGGTATGGATTCAAGAAAAGATACAAACAAGAACAAGAACCCAAATACTGGCGAGGAGAGGCAAGATGTGATGACAAACATGCAAAAAGAGACGGAAAATGAGACAGGTGTGGACACAAACGTAGATGAGAACATGAACAAGGCAGATGAGAGAGGGAACAAAAGTCTTAAGACTGGCATCCAGACAGAAAATGAGAAAAGTGTGGATTCAAGAAAAGATAACAGGAACAAGAACCCAAATACTGGCGAGGAGAGGCAAGATGTGATGACAAACATGGGAAACGATGAGAACACTATGACAAACGAAAACAGGTACAATGATGTCAAGACTGACAGAGAGATGGAAAATGAGAAAGGTGTGGCCAAAAACACTGACATGGAGATTAAATGTGTTACAATGACAAACACAGACAGCGATGAGAACATAAAGGCAGATAAAAACTTGAATGAAGATATCAAGGCTGACAAAGAGACGGAAAATGAGACAAGTGTGGACACAAAGGCAGATGAGAACATGAACAAGAACACAAAGACTTACGAGGATGGGAAGGATGTTGAAACATTGAAAAAAGAAGGCAATGAGAACACTAAACCAAACGAGAACTTGAATGAAGATATCAAGACTGACAAAGAGACGGAAAATGAGAGAAGTGTGGGTACAAAGGCAGATGAGAACATGAACGAGAACACAAAGACTAACGAGGACGGAAAGGATGTTGCAATGTTGAAACAAGAAAGGACAGAGAACACTAAGCCAAATGAGAAATGGAACAAAGATGTCAAGACTGACAAAGAGACGGAAAATGAGATATGTGCGGACACAAAGGTAGACCAGAACATGAGCAAGGCAGATGAGGGAGGGAACAAAAGTCTTAAGACCGATATACAGACAGGAATTGAGAAAAGTGTGGATTCAAGAAAAGATGAAAACAGGAACCAGAACCCAAAGACTGGTGAGGAGAGGCAAGCTGTGATGACAAACATGAAAAACAATGAGAACACTAAGGCAGATGAATACAGGAACAACGATGTGAAGATAGACAGAGAGATGGAAAATGAGAAAAGTGTGGCCAAGAACACTGACAAGGAGAGAAAATGTGTTACAATGACAAACATAGAAAAGAATGAAAACATAAAGGCAGACAAGAACTTGAACGAACAGATCAAGACCGACAAAGGGACGGAAAATGAGACAAGTGTGGACACAAAGGCAGATGAGAACAAGAACACAAAGACTAATGAGGATGGGAAGGATGTTGAAACATTGAAAAAAGAAGGCAATGAGAACACTAAGCCAAATGAGAACTTGAATGAAGATATCAAGACTGACATAGAGACGGAAAATGAAACAAGTGCGGACACAAAGGTTGACGAGAACATGAACAAGGCAAATGGGAGAGGGAACAAAAGGCTTAAGATCGATATACAGACAGAAAATGAGAAAAGTTTGGATTCAAAAAAAGATGAAAACAGGAACAAGAACCCAGAGACTGGCAAGGAGATGCAAGATGTGATGACAAACATGGAAGAGAATGAAAACAACAAGGCAGACGAGTACAAGAATGAGGATGTCAAGATGGACAAAGAGATAGAAAATGAGAAAAGTCTGACCACAAACGCTGACAAGGAGGGGAAAGATTTTACGATGAAAAATATGGAAAGGAGTGACAACACTAAGGCAAACGAGAACTGGAACGAAGATATCAAGACTGACATAGAGACAATAAATGAAAGCAGTGTGGACATAAAGGCAGATGAGAACATGAACACGAAGGCTAACGAGGACGGGAAATATCTTGCCATGTTGAAAAAAGAAGGGACTGAGAACACTAAGCCAAACCAGAACTGTAGCGATGAAGTCAAGATTGACAAAGAGATTGAAAATGAGATATGTGCGGACACAAAGGCAGACCAGAGCATGAACAAGGCAGATGAAAAGGGCAACAAAAGTGTCAAGAGTTTCATAGAGACAGAAAATGAGAAAATTGTGGATTCAAGAAAAGATGAAATGAGGAACAAGAACCAACAAACTGACGAGAAGAGGCAAGATGTGATGACAAATATAGAAAAGAATGAGAATGCTAAGACAGACAAATACAACAATGAGGATGTCAAGATAGACAAAGTGAAGGAAAATGAGAAAAGAGTGGCCTCAAATACTGACAAGGAGAGGAAAGATGTTACGATGACAAACATGGAAAGAGATCAGAACATTAAGGCAGAAGAAAACTGGAACACAACTGTCGAGAATGTTAAAGAGACAGAAAATGAGAAAAGTGTGGACACAAAGGCAGATGAGAACATGAACATGTACGCGAAGACTAACGCGGACAGGAAAGATATTGCAATGATAAACAAAGAAAGGAATGTGAACACTAAGCCAAATGAGAACTGGAAAGAAGATGAAAGGACTTACAAAGAGACTGAAAATGAGAAAAGTGCGGAAACAAAGGCAGACGAGAACATGAACAATGAAGATGAGAAGAAGAATAAAAGTCTCTGGACTGAAATAGAGACAGAAAATGAGAAAAGTGTGGATTCAAGAAAAGATGAAAACAGGAACAACAACCCAAAGACTGATGAGGTGAGGAGAGATGTCGAAATGACAAACATGGAAAAGGATGAGAAGACTAAGGCTAATGAGAACAAAAACGAGGATGTGAAGATAAACAAAGAGATGGAAATTGAGACTGACGCTGAGGAGAAAGATGTTACGTTGACAAACGAGGAAATAAATGAGAACACTGGGAAAAACGTGAAGCGGAACGAAAATTTCAAGACTGACAAAGAAGCAGATTGGGACAAGGACCCAAAGACTGACAGGGAGAGGAAAAATGAGACAAAGACAGACGAGAACACAAATGACAATGTAAATACAGATGAGAAGAAAGAGGATTCAAAGGCTTTTGACAACGGGAACAGCAATGCAACGACAGAAAAGATATCAGAGAATGAGAACCCAAAAAATGATACAACAACTGTCAGTGAGGGGAAAGAAAACATGGTAATGAAAAATGAAAAAAACAAGGATGCAAAGACATACAATATGAAGAAAGAGGATAGGAACACTAAGAACAGGAAAGCGGACATTAAGACAGACGATGAGGAGAGTGTGGACTCAAAGACAGACGACACCTGCAATAAGAACACAGAGTGCAAGGAGCAGAAGAAAGATGTTATAATGACAAATGAGGGAAAGGACGAGAAGAGAAATGAGAACAGCAAGGAGGATATGAAGACAGACAAAGAGAAAATTGATGAGACGAAAGAGGACCATAAGACTGAAGAAAACAGGACAATGGACACAACGACTATTGAGAGGAAAGAGATTTTGGTGACAAAGAAAGAAAGGAAAGGAGCTGCAAAGACACACAATGAAAGAAATGAGGAGGAGGAGGATGCCAACCCAAACAAGGACAGTAAAAGAGAACTTGAAAAACAGAAAGAGGAGACAAAAAAAGATTGGAACGAAAGCACAAAAACCAACAAAGAAAAGGCTATGGCAAATGACACAAGTGATGGGGACACAAGGATAGTCGGTAGGAATGGGGATACACTGAATGATGATGAGAGGGAAGAACAAGAAAAGGCATATGAAAACAAGATCAGGGACGCAAAGGTGGAAAAGGAGAAAGACGAAGACCCAAAAGAGGACACAAAGGAGAGGAATACGTTGACAATGACATATGTTGTGAAAGATGACTCGGAGACAGGCAACAACAGGAACATGGATGAAAATAGAGGTCGGGAGAGTAAATTTGAAATAGAGACAAATGACGAAAGTAGTGAAGAAACAAAGATGGACAAGAGTAAGGACAAGGCATCTTGGGAGGACCTGAAGGGTGACATAAAGATAGATGAAGGAACAACAACAAACAAGAATAGAAACAAGGCAGCTGAGGGCCACATGCAGGGCATAGATGAAATAAAGACAGACAAGGAGACAGACAAAAATAAGAAAGCAGACTTTGAGGTAAAGACAAAGAAAATGACAGAGGACATGCAGCCAGACATGGACAGAAAGGAGAAAGTTGAGACAACAGGCAAGAATTGGAACAAGAATTCAATGATAGCCAAAGATGAGGGCAAGGAATCAAATAAAACTAAAGACTGGCATAACGATATGAAGACGGACTTGGGCTGGAAGAAAAACGTGAAGACAGACAATGAGACGACAAAGGCAGATAAAGACATTAACAAGAATGAAAAGGCAGCAAAATTTGGCAATGAGGAGCACAATACAGAAACTGAGATGGAAGAGAACCAGAACAGACATGCGGTCAACAAGGAAGAGACAAAGAACGACATAGATGATGCAAAGAAAGATACAAATAAGAAGAAGGATATGAATGAAGATGAAAGGAAGGTGGACACAAAGATAGACAATGAGAAGAATGAAGATTCAAAAACAGACAAGAACAGGAATAAGAATAGGAAAGCCACCAGTAAGAGCAAAGATACAGATACAAAGACAGAGGTGTGGATTGAAGACTCGAAAACAGGAAAGAAGAGGGACAAGAATTGGTATGAAAAAAGCAGGAACCAGGATGACAAGATCAACAAGGAGAGGAAAGACCTCTTGAGGACAGCAAAGGACAGGCACAAAGACAGCAAGAGTGATAAGCAAATGAGTAAAGACGCAAAGACAGACAAGGCTACAGGTGGAAAGAGGGTTAAAGTAGACCAAATGAGTCCAGTTGAAAATGCAGGTGAGAGTGCTGAGCTTCCACTCAGTCTTGCAACTGCTAGACCACAGGAACAAAAAGTTGCAGCCGAAGACAGAAGTGGAAACATGAGTGCTACAGAGGATGGTTTCCTGTCAAGGGAAGAGTCCAGAAATGTGAGGAACCATTTAAGACCCGTCTCTTCAGCTTGAACTAACAAAATGCTTCACTAACTTCATGTTGCTTTTGCTGCTTGTTCCTCCTGCACCCTGTTTAGGCTAGTAACACTTATGTGTACCATGCTGTGCACGTCATATCAAGTCTGCTAGAAATGGTGAGCTGTAGGCTTTTTCGGCCTCATTTCTACCTAGCAAGCAGTACAATTCGGTTATGATCAGGCATGCAAACTGGTTAGGGGTGAAAAAGGTGACAAAGTAAAATGGACATACGGCATGCGCGGAAAAGTGCATTTCATGGTGCAATCAGAGACTTTGGGTGTCAAATTCGGCTCATGTAGAATGTTTCGCCGATGTAGCAGATTTTGGCAGAACACAGGGCGAGAAGCTGGGATGGAGAGGGGTTCGGCCTCCTCATTGCTGATTGGTGATAACTGTGCTCCCGTCTCTCACTATTGTCAGTCATTTGTTGTCACGAGAAGAGAGTGGCGGTGATAGGTCTAGGTCAGGCATGTCCAAAGTCCGGCCCGGGGGCCAAATGCGACCCGTGGTCAGATTTCATGTGGCCCGTGGTCGGATTTCATCTAGCCCCCAGCCTCTGTCATAAAATCAATAACGTCTGGCCCGCACACAGACTTAATAAATTGGTCAGCAGTACTGCTACAAGCATATGAAGTAGCTTACACACTAAATGCTGCTCCTCATTTACCCACTAAAAGGGAGCAGCACTCCAAGCAACATTACCACATGTGACCCTTTACTCCCAATTTTCTAAAATGTCGACAATCAACAAAAAAAAAAGTTGACTGCAACGGCTGGCGCTTGAAGGATAGGTGGAAACTGGGCTATTTCGTCACTAAAATACACAACGACTGTGTCTGCCTCATTTGCAAAGAGACAGTCGCTGTTTTTAAAGAGTTCAATATGAGGCAATATTACCAAACAAGACACGCTGACATGTACGACAAGATTACAGGGTAGACACGTAGCGAGAAATTGAAGCAACTTGAAGCTAGTTTAATTTCACAGCAGCAGCAAGAGCCCGAGAGTCAAAAGAGAACGCCACAAAGGCTACTTGCAAAATTGTTGAAATTATTAATTAAAAAAAAAAAAAAAAAAGTAGTGCTGCAACGATTAATCGATTCACTTGAGTATTCGATAAGAAAAAAATATTCAAACTAAATTTTGTTGCTTCGAGTATTCGTTTAATTAAAGTGGCATTGTAATGGTTGATTTTAAAAGTGTTTGCATTTAACTTTACTCATGAGGGTGGATACAATGCCCTCTGGTTTGCCTCTTTTCACATGGCTGAATCCAACTGCTCCCTGTTAAGATTAACATTCGATAAGTTTTTGTTTGGGCGAATGTTTTTTTAATGCATTCTTAATTTAGTTTGTAGGTATATTTAGCCGTTTTTTGTGGGAATATGTGTCTGAACCACTTGTTAAGAGCATTGTAAAAAAAATAAAAAATTTTCAGCATTTTATAGCATTTAAGCTAGCAGACTTTTTCTATCCAAGTTAGCCAATTGTTATTTTGTTGTACACAGATCCTCATTTTTTTTTAAAATTATATCGTTTGAGGCTCAGCTAAGGTGTTTTAATTTTTCATGTTCCTTATCTGATTACTCGATTATTCGAACTAACTAGTCCATCGATTAATCGACTACTAAAATATTCGATACCTGCAGCCCTATAATAAAGCAAATGTGACACACAGAACGGCTTGCTAAAATTTGCTTAAATATATTGTTCTACGTAAAGGACGTCAGCCAAGGTCAGCCCCCCACATTTTTGCCACACCAAATCTGGCCCCCTTTTCAAAAAGTTTGGACACCCCTGGTCTAGGTCATCGGACTAGAGCAGGGGTCCCCAAACTTTTTTTGCACCATGGACCGGTGTTATTTGGGTCTTTTTTTTCACGGACCGGTGTTCTGATAAATTCTGCAACCCATCAAAAATTGCAATGATGTAGTTCTGCGCATGCGCGTAACGTTAAACATAGCCGCAAAATGCGCAAATGCAGCGTTTACAAAGTAAACACTACACAAACTTTCTTGAAAGAAAGGAATATCAACTTACGTTTGATCATGGAAGGACTCGTTGAAAAGTTCTCCACAGATACATCCTGCCATGATAGCTGCACACAAAAACTGCACACCGCTCTCACCATTAACGAGTTCGCCTTGTCGTTAAGCATTAATTAAGAAGCCCGCTTCACAAAGCTACGATGTTGGAAATTGTAGCAAGGTTTTCAATGCTCTCGTAGCGATGTCAGGATATTCCGGAATGACTTTAATCCAGAACCTCGGTAGAGTTGTTGTCTCAAATGTACGTTTAATAAGGTCGCCGTCATTTGCGATCTCTACAAGTTGATCCTCCTGTTGCACAGACATGCTCGAATCACTCGGTTTATTCACAAACGGGTCACGAATCCACTCCTTCGCCATTCGTGGGTCTTCGAGGTTGTGGGCTCGCCGTAAAAATATCTCCAAAGACGTCTGTTTTCCAGTCATCTCTGCTCGTGTGGGGGCTAATTATTTCCGGGAACAAATGTGCTGTGCCCGCGGCCTAGTAATACTTTATTATCGAGGACAAGCGCACATAGATATATTATATACACAAACAAGATGTACTACTAGCAGTCCGATCGATGGTTTTCTATGATGACTTTCTAATCTATCCCGTAGTATTATATCTAGAGTAGACAGGGATATTGGTGTGTTAAGCAGGGGCACAGGGTTAATTCGGCCAGAGTGTGGTCATTATTAAATTATTATTTCTGTGCGGCCCGGTAGCAAATGCGCACCGGAACCGGTCCGCGGCCCGGCAGATGGGGACCACTGGACTAGAGTGTAGTTTTGAGCATGGACTACGGTTTTGAAGTTAACGGTTTCACTCGCTCGCTGACAGACCCCCCGCCCCATTTTTTTCTCCTCGGATCTACGTGATTCAGAAGAATGACCCATTTTGATTTCAAAACAGCTAAATTTTGCCGAAAGGTGGCAAGTTTGCATGCCTGTATGATAAGCGCTCATCTGGTTTTCACTGCAGATGGGACTGTAGCCCTGGTAGTCGATTCTATATTGTACATTAGTGCGAATGTGAGTGTGAATGGTTGTTTGTCTATATATGACCTATTGGCTGGGGACCAGTCCAGATGTACTCTGTCTCTTGCCCAAAGTCAACAGGCATTGACTAAATATGCTATATAAAAAGGACTGGTAAATAAATAAAATTCCTTGTGTTTCCCCATGGAGACCAAAGTATCATCCGATCAATGGCCTACAATTTGTCTCTGTGGTTTATAGGCTAACTACGGATGTCCCGATCCAGGTTTTTGCACTTCCGATCCGATACCGATATTGTTTTGCACTTCCGATCCGATACCGATACTGGCCGATACCGGCCTATCTGAGCATGTGTTAAAGTTTAAAGTTATTTAGCCTCCTTACGAAGTTGTCAGACTCATGTTGAAAAGAGTTTTAGTACTCTTGATAACGACTAGCCAGCTGAATTAGGTGAGTTTGAAAAACACACACTGGTTGGTAATAAGAAACTGACCTGTTTATTCAATGACAAACACAAAACATTATAAATAACAAACAGAAATGGCATAGTCAGTCAGTAAAACGTGCAAATAATATTGTAAACTGTCTTAAAAAAGCAAAACACACAAACAACCTCAGTGGAAAATCCCACAACCCCCCGACCCCCAAGCTATTAGATGCTTTTAATGTTTCATGCATTAGTTACAATAATTGTATAAAAAGCCTCTCAGGTTTGAATAAATGACTATTTCAGTATCAAGTTAACATTTTAAAACATTAAATAAAATACTCAAGTCCCAATTTTGTATCAGCAGCTTTAAACTACATTCAATTCATTAAATTTTGCGCATCAACTGTTAAAGTTGTTAAAATTGCTCCCCTTATTCCATAATTTCCCTTCTGTCTACTTTCGACATGTGAAAGTTTTAAAACTGTTTTGAAGATAGATTCAAGTCTAGATTTTGCCGATTTAGGAGTATTTTAGATAAAAAGTTAATTAGGTTCACGTGGAAGGTTCACAACAGCCTACTAGGGAAGTCTCCTGCTTTAAGATGGCGGCCGTTTAGTTTTCCATACTTCAATGTTGCATACGTCTTCGAGTCTGTAATCCTACATCTAGTTCTATATACATATGATATCTATTATCTACAGTAAAACGATGTTGACGTAGTTTGTAGCGGCTATCACCAGCAGTCAGGTATTCTTGTGTGTTTTTATCCAGCGGCATGAGTTGAGCTAAAGCCGTGAGTTGAGCATTGGCATTACCCGCGTCTATGACAAGCATGATGTTTACTCTCGGGACGCAATGCGGCCCGTTTCTCATTACGTCCCGAAGACCGCGCTGTGTATTAGTTCCGCTATACTTGACATATTTCAATAATCGGAATTTGGATGTTTGTGAATCGTTCTCGAATCTTCCACGGCCGAATCACTCAAGGATGTAATGACGGCTGGGCATGCTGTACCGTGGTTTTAAGTGTTGGATGGTGCGTCTTTACTCACAAGAGATAATGGCTCGTCATCCAGAATGAACTCCTCGGCAATGACTCTTGTTATTCCCTGGGCTTTGGGACTGTCGGGTGCCAGTTTGTCACGCTTAGCAAAAGTTTCTCCCAGTGTTAGTTGCGTAGGACCTTTCTTTTTGTCTTCGGTTTTCTCAACATACGCCTTATATTGTTTGTGGTGGTATTTCGCTAAATGCTTGATTAGGTTGGTTGTATTAAAACGTCTTACAGCTTTACCACCACGCTTGACTTTATTGTGGCATATGTTGCACTCTGCCTCTTTGTCTTTGTCGTCCTTTAAGGTGAAATGATCCCACACAGCTGACATTTTTACCGATAAAGTCTCTCGGTAAATTGGGAGACGGTAATGTAGTGTGTTGAAGGTGTGCCGTAAAATACGGACCAGATTTTAGGGGAAACCGAAGCAAAAACTGGAATGGATTATGCAAGTCGGTGTGCTGTAAAACCTGGACCGGACTTAGAAAAAAAACTGGATCGGAAGTCTGGATCGGAATTTTTCCTTGTCAGATCCGATACCGATGCGCATTTTTTTGCCCATATCGGTGTGGACATCTCTAAGGCTAACATAAGAATACTGCCCCTAAATAACGGAAATGTATAATTTCTTACCAAACCCCCAAACTCTCTTCGCAAAAAACTTCAATTCGGCAACCAATCCACTCTAGTTATAACTGTAATCTGCGTTTGTGTGCCGTAGAGGAACTCGGCAGCGTCCCTCTGCAGCATAACAACTGAGGTCCTGAAGGTTCTGAACGCTACCGAGGAGCTGCTCCAGGGGGTGGAGGGCCGTGACGCTCGCCGCCACTCCGCCCCATCTTTTCCCGCCAACACTGACCCCCAAAAACTTGATCAGCAGTTTTCCTCACTGGAGGAGAAAGTAGGTTCTAGTATAGGGGTGGGCAAACCTTTGATGAGAGAGACATCAGTGAGCCTGGTCATGGGTGGCAGATGTTACAAATCAATCTTGACAAATCCTCACATGAGCAATGCAAAACTAATAAATGCCGTTTCATTGTTTTAGTTGCATCATTTTTAAATTAGCCCCCCCAGGAATTAGCCTAAGTTCAAAATGATACATTTTTAATGATATAAATAAAATAGCCAATTATGGGGTGGATTTACCAACCGAGCAGGCCACGTGCAGTCTTCAACATAGATCTCTGCAGGTGTACATGGCGGCGGGCTCTGTGTACGGTGTGGAGGCAGAGCTCAACAAGCTGGAGGAGCGGGCCAAGGACATATCCAGCAGAACTTCCGAGACGGAGCTGTTCTTCCTGGAGGAGCGAGTGGCGTCGGCAGCTGCCAGGGTACAGCAGTCTGAACTACAGGTGAACATTCGAGGACCTGAAGACTCCTCTGAATTTTAATTTTGTAAAACATGAAACATGGATCGTCATCTCAATTTATGTGTTAATGTATGCACTTGAGATCTCAATTTAAGCCTAAAATGGAATCTTGTTCATTTTTTTTTCAGTTTAGGGTTGATGAAAGTGTATTTCATAAACTTGGCCACCAGATGACGGAATACTAATAGTGAGCGGCTACAACAAATTGTGGGGGATGAGCTATGCTCATTTGCATCGGTGGAAAACAACTGAATATAATGTACAGTGGGGCAAATAAGTATTTAGTTAACCACCAATTGTGCGAGTTCTCCTACTTGAAACGATTAGAGAGGCCTGTAATTGTCAACATGGGTAAACTTCAACCATGAGAGACAGAATGTGGAAAAAAACCCCAGAAAATCACATTGTTTGATTTTTAAAGAATTTATTTCCAAATTA
This sequence comes from Corythoichthys intestinalis, assembly GCF_030265065.1. Classification (NCBI taxonomy): domain Eukaryota; kingdom Metazoa; phylum Chordata; class Actinopteri; order Syngnathiformes; family Syngnathidae; genus Corythoichthys; species Corythoichthys intestinalis. The sequence goes on along the minus strand of NC_080408.1, from coordinate 12,348,304 downwards.
GAGTGGAAAATAAGTATTTGGTTACCTACAAACAAGCAAGATTTCTGGCTGTCAAAGAGGTCTCACTTCTTCTTACGAGGTCTAACGAGGTCTAATGAGGCTCCACTTGTTCCCTGTATTAATGGAACCTGTTTTAACTCATTATCGGTATAAAAGACACCTGTCCACACCCTCAGTCAGTCACACTCCAAACTCCACTATTGCCAAGACCATAGAGCTGTCGAAGGACACCAGAGACAAAATTGTAGACCTGCACCAGGCTGGGAAAACTTAATCTGCAATAGGTAAAACACTTGGTGTAAAGAAACCAACTGTGGGAGCAGTTATTAGAAAATGGAAGACATGCAAGACCACTGATAATCTCCCTCGATCTGGGGCTCCATGCAAGATCTCTACCCGCGGCGTCAAAATGATAACAAGAACGGTGAGCAAAAATCCAAGAACCACACGGGGGGACCTTGTGAATGACCTACAGAGAGCTCGGACCACAGTAACAAAGGCTACTATCAGTAACACAATGCGCCGCCAAGGACTCAAATCCTGCACTGCCAGACGTGTCCCCCTGCTGAAGAAAGTACACGTCCAGGCCCGTCTGCGGTTCGCTAGAGAGCATTTGGATGATCCAGAAGAGGACTGGGAGAAGGTGTTATGGTCAGATGAAACCAAAATAGAACTTTTTGGTTGAAACGCAGGTTCTCGTCTTTGGAACAGAAAGAATACTGAATTGCATCCGAAGAACACCATACCCACGGGAAGCATGGGGGTGGAAACATCATGCTTTGGGGCTGTTTTTCTGCAAAGGGACCAGGACGACTGAGCCGTGTAAAGGAAAGAATGAATGGGGCCATGTATCAAGAGATTTTGAGTGAAAATCTCCTCCCATCAGCAAGGGCATTGAAGATGAGACGTGGCTGGGTCTTTCAGCATGACAATGTTCCCAAACACACAGCCAGGGCAACAAAGGAGTGGCTTCATAAGAAGCATTTCAAGGTCCTGGAGTGGCCTAGCCAGTCTCCAGATCTCAACCCCATAGAAAATCTGTGGAGGGAGTTGAAAGTCCGTGTTGCCCAACGACAGCCCCAAAACATCACTGCTCTAGAGGAGATCTGCATGGAGGAATGGGCCAAAATACAAGCAACAGTGTGTGAAAAGCTTGTAAAGAGTTACAGAAAACATTTGGCCTCCGTTATTGCCAACAAAGGGTACATAAAGTATTGAGATGAACTTTTGGTATTGACCAAATACTTATTTTCCACCATGATTTGCAAATAAATTCTTTAAAAATCAAACAATGTGATTTTCTGTTTTTTTTTCCACATTCTGTCTCTCATGGTTGAGGTTTACAGATGTTGACAATTACAGGCCTCTAATATTTTCAAGTGGGAGAACTTGCACAATTAGTGGTTGACTAAATACTTATTTGCCCCACTGTATATGCTGCAGTGCTGCTATTTTAGTTAGAAATAGAGTCTCTGATGTCTTTAATCAACAGCAATTCTAAATGGTTTCTGTTGTAGATTAGTGATATTTCCGCAAGGATCGCGGCACTGAGGAGCGCCGGACTCGACGTAGACCCGCAGTCCCGCTTCGCCAAGGCCAGGACTGTCCCAGTCATGGTAAGTACCATGCATTTTGTACATAGCATTTTGCGTTCTCACATGCACGCGCGATGCAACCTAACCCGCATGATGTCATGGGCCTCACACAAAAGACCACGTTGTCTTTCCAGCCTCTGACGCTGAGCTCATCCAGACAGCTGAGGCGACGACTGCCTGCACTCCCTCGTCCAGGTGAGCGCAACACAAACAAACTATATTTTTTTCACGTCAGGCAACATTGCTTAGCCCTTAAAGAGAAACTGAACATCTAAGTTTCAAAAGTAAGAACATAACTGAATGTGTCAAAATTGACCCAAACATCATCCATTTCAACTGAGAGTGCTGGCAGTGAATAACCACTGCCAGCCCCCTAAGTTTAAATGTTCTGGCTGCAATGATCACTGATGGCAGCTTACAAGTTAATATTTGGAATAAGAACTAAAAAGTAACATGTGGGTTTTGCTATTTTGGCATAATCGTTGTTAAAGACAAAGCCACACTGCTCAAATAAACTTTGTCAGCAGTGAGCCTTACAAAATGTGAGGACCTTTTGATTGTAAGTAGTTAGGGTTAGCTACATATGAACTTGCCTGGTTTGTTGAAAAAAAAGCTTCATCCAAAAATCTAGTCGCTAGCATGAACACTAAACAAACCCCTAAAAGTCCATTTACATTTACGAAAATACGACACATTTCATGTTTGCATTTACATGGTTTCGTCTCCATTCGAACGATGTTGCAATTCCGCGTGAAAACGATGTAGTATTCATGCCAGGCCTTAGGGGGCAGTGCAGTTTTATACGAATGGAAGACAACATAGCCGCCCACATTAGGCATTGGCATCCAAGCGTTTTTTTATTTCTCTTCCAAAGGCACAAAAACGCGAACATAAACTATATTAAAATAAAAATATTATAACAACAGTAAATTAAAGCCGACGAGCCATCATGTTTGCTGTTTTGAATGTTTAGTAACTGACTGACTGCGCATGCCCAAAGTGACTTGTGCGAGTTGTGACGTCATTGGAGTGAGAGCGTTCCATTCAAATGGTTGCGGAGAAATCCCCGCAATCGAATCGTTCCGCTCTCGAGGTCAGAATCAAAAGTTTGCATCTCCGCCTTCCGTTTTCGCCGTCACCGTTCAAAGCAGGGATCCCCAACCTTTTTGCACCATGGACCGGTGTGATGTTTTTTTTTTTTCACGGACCGGTGTTTTGACAAATTTTGCAACCCATCAAAAACTGCAACTATGCGGTTCTGCGCACGCGCGTACCATTAATAATGGCCGCGAATGCAGCGATTCCAAAGTAAGCACTACAAACTTTCTTTAAATAAAGGAGTATTAACTTACGTTTGACCGTGGATGGACAAAACTTCTCCTCAGACCCATTCTGCCATGTTAGCTGCACACCACTAGCTCACCGTTAACGCCTTCGTCGTGTGGTTTAGCATTAATTAAGAAGCCCGCTTCACAAAGATGCGATGTTGGAAATTGTAGCAAGGTTTTCAGTGTTCTCGTAGCGCTGTCAGGATATTCCGGAATGACTTTAATTGTCTCAAATGTACGTATAAGGTCGGTATCATTTGCGATCTCTACAAGCTGATCCTTCTATTGCACAGACATGCTCGAATCACTCGGTTTATTCACGAACGGGTCACGAATCCACTCCTTCGCAGTTCGTGGGTCTTCGAGGTTATGGGCTCATCTTCTGGCTCGTCAGGTGCCCTTTTTCACCGTAAAAAATCTGTCCAAAGACGTCTGTTTTCCAGTCATTTTCGCTAGTGTGGGGGAACAAATGTGCTGTGCCCAGGGCTTAGTCATACTTTATTATGGAGGACAAGCGCACATAGATATATTATGTATACAAAACCAGATGTACCGCTTGCAATCCAATCAATGGATTTCTATGCCGACGTTCTAATCTATACTGTAGTATTATATCTAGAGTAGACAGGGATATTGATGTGTTAAGCAGGGGCACAGGCCAAAGTTAATTCGGACAGAATGCGGTCGTTAATAAAATATTATTTCTGTGCGGCCGGTCGCAAATGCACGGCGGATGGGGACCCCTGGTTTAAAGGCAAGGACAATCGTTGTGTCTTGGTGTCGCAGCGTCACCATGTAGATGGCCCCTAAACGTAACTCAAACCTTGACCTGCTTAATAGATACTTACCAGTTAGCATTATAATTACTAAGGTTGTTCCGATCATGTTTTTTTGCTCCCGATTCAATTCCAATCATTCCCGATAATTTTTCACGACCATATACATTTTGGCAATGCATTAAGAAAAAAAATTAATAAAACTCGGACGAATATATACATTCAACATACAGTACATAAGTACTGTATTTGTTTATTATGACAATAAATCCTCAAGATGGCATTTACATTATAAAGATTCTTTCTGTGAGAAGGATCCACGGATAAATGTGACTTTGTATAGTGTGACTAAATATTGCCATCTAGTGTATTTGTTGAGCTTTCAGTAAATGATACTGTAGCCATCTAACTGTTCTGCCCAAATGCATGTTGGGAAGTGCAACCATGACTGTGCGTAGTGACACCAATTGATATATGTTCTCTGCGTTGGGAAATAACATAGGGTGTTAAGAAAAAGATCAACTACTACCTTTCTTGCCCACATTGCTTCCCACGATATTTCTAGTTGTTGAGAGAGGGATTGTAAGGCTTTAGCCAATTAAAAAAAGGCTTCAAAGGGTGCCAAAATTCTCTCTACTCATTTTACGCTGTGTTTTATAGGTAAAACGGCGCCATTATAGATTGAACGCGACAATGCGTGAGTGGGTCGTGCAGCGCATGCGTTAAATGCGTTAAATGTTTTAATGTGATTCATTTTAAAAAAATTAATTACCGCCGTTAACGCGTTAAATACAATTAGAAAACGATTTAATTAAAAAAATATATATATATTAAAAAAAAGGCACGTCCGATATTTTTTTGCCGATTCCGATACTTTGAAAATGACGTGATCGGACCCTCGGGACATCTTGAATAATTACTGTTCACTGTTCACACTATATGGCATTAGAATGAATTTGTGTTGTTTTAATTGTTGATTTAGTTTTGTTTTGTTTTGTTATGTTTCAGAAAACAACAAAAACTAATTCAAGGACAAAAGACTGCCACAGTGCCTTTTTGACTGGTGCCTTCCTTTCTGCTACAGTTTGTCGTGTACTAGAGAGAAAACGTTGCAAAATATAGCCAATTTGTCACAATTCTAGGGATACTTTTCATCACAGTGCAGAAATAAATGAATTACCAAAACATGATTAAAGCAAATGTATATTCCCACTGTGTTGATGTATCACTGTAATGTATATATTTGTGTAGCAGAAAATCAGTAGAAAATAAAAGTTATGCCTGAAAATGAATGATAGAGGAGGCCTTTTTGACCCTGCACATGAGGGCGGGTTGATTTGTATTTTGGAAAAGAGGAAATGACACAGGGCAAAGACATTCCGCCATGAGCAGGAAGAAGTTTCGAGGGGGAAGCCTGACACATAACAGCGATCTTGGCCAGAGAGTTGGTCCGTGTTTGTTTTTGCAAATAGCATTAGCAGTCCACCGGCACACGCAAAGCCTGCATAAAAACACTTACTCATTTTCCTCATAGAGGTATAAATGTGAGAGAAGGCCGCGTCACAAGGCATTCTGGGAGTCAAAGTTCAAGTCAGGAGCTCTCCGAGCATAGGAAGCGCTCCCTCGGATCAGGGACGATGAAGCCTTCCTTCTGCTCGCTCTCTCGTCTGATGGTCATGACAAACGACTGCTTGGGGTCGATGACCGTAGCACCGTCCATGCCATGGGGCTCCACCTCGGCGTAGGAAGGGTGACCCGAGCCGCGGCGGAACTTCATGGTGGGCCAACGAGCCGGACGCCGCTGCGGATGACCACATGGAATGTGTTGTGCGTTCAAAAGTCAGTCAGTTATTATTTATGACTTCCCTACACCCAGTTTTAGTGGACAGTGAGATATTTGGTAAGCGTATCCATCACGGGCAAACACACATAAAATGTCAGGGCAAGTAACGCCATAGCGACAGGGAAAGTGCGAAAGTGGTAGTGGTAGCATCCAGAGAATTTTTTGTCAAATTCCGTCCCTCATATCCTTTCATATTCAGGATGAAATTTGACTTTAGAAGACATGGCTGTAAAAATACTTCCTTGGCTTAAGCAAGAACACGCACACCAATGAAAGCGAATGCTTGGTAGGAGTAAAAAAATGAGCTTTATACAGTACCTTGCAAAAGTATTCGGCCCCCTTGAACCTTGCAACCTTTCGCCACATTTCAGGCTTCAAACATAAAGATATAAAATTTTAATTTTTTGTCAAGAATCAACAACAAGTGGGACACAATCGTAAAGTGGAACAAAATTTATTGGATAATTTAAACTTTTTTAACAAATAAAAAACTGAAAAGTGGGGCGTGCAATATTATTCGGCCCCCTTGCGTTAATACTTTGTAGCGCCACCTTTTGCTCCAATTACAGCTGCAAGTCGCTTGGGGTATGTTTCTATCAGTTTTGCACATCGAGAGACTGACATTCTTGCCCATTTTTCCTTGCAAAACAGCTCGAGCTCAGTGAGGTTGGATGGAGAACAGCAGTCTTCAGCTCTTTCCATAGTTTCTCGATTGGATTCAGGTCTGGACTTTGACTTGGCCATTCTAACACCTGGATACCTTTATTTTTGAACCATTCCATTGTAGATTTGGCTTTATGTTTTGGATCATTGTCCTGTTGGAAGATAAATCTCCGTCCCAGTCTCAGGTCTTGTGCAGATACCAACAGGTTTTCTTCCAGAATGTTCCTGTATTTGGCTGCATCTATCTTCCCGTCAATTTTAACCATCTTCCCTGTCCCTGCTGAAGAAAAGCAGGCCCAAACCATGATGCTGCCACCACCATGTTTGACAGTGGGGATGGTGTGTTCAGGGTGATGAGCTGTGTTGCTTTTTACGCCAAACATATTGTTTTGCATTGTGGCCAAAAAGTTCAATTTTGGTTTCATCTGACCAGAGCACCTTCTTCCACATGTTTGGTGTGTCTCCCAGGTGGCAAACGAGACTTTTTATGGATATCTTTGAGAAATGGCTTTCTTCTTGCCATTCTTCCATAAAGGCCAGATTTGTACAGTGTACGACTGATTGTTGTCCTATGGACAAACTCTCCCACCTCAGCTGGAGATCTCTGCAGTTCATCCAGAGTGATCATGGGCCTCTTGGCTGCATCTCTGATCAGTTTTCTCCTTGTTTGAGAAGAAAGTTTGGAAGGACGGCCGGGTCTTGGTAGATTTGCAGTGGTCTGATGCTCCTTCCATTTCAATATGATGGCTTGCACAGTGCTCCTTGAGATGTTTAAAGCTTGGGAAATCTTTTTGTATCCAAATCCGGCTTTAAACTTCTACACAACAGTATCTCGGACCTGCCTGGTGTGTTCCTTGGTTTTCATAATGCTCTCTGCACTTTAAACAGAACCCTGAGACTATCACAGAGTAGGTGCATTTATACGGAGACTTGATTACACACAGGTGGATTCTATTTATCATCATCGGTCATTTAGGACAACATTGGATCATTCAGAGATCCTCACTGAACTTCTGGAGTGAGTTTGCTGCACTGAAAGTAAAGGGGCCGAATAATATTGCACGCCCCACTTTTCAGTTTTTTATTTGTTAAAAAAGTTTAAATTATCCAATAAATGTTGTTCCACTTCACGATTGTGTGCCACTTGTTGTTGATTCTTGACAAAAAAATTAAATTTCATATCTTTATGTTTGAAGCCTGAAATGTGGCGAAAGGTTGCAAGATTCAAGGGGGCCGAATACTTTTGCAAGGCACTGTACAGGTATCCCCCGGGTTACGATGTACTCGGCTTACGCAATTTCGAATCGCGTAACTTAGGAATGGAACTTGATCGTAACCCGTGGGCTACCTGTATGTGGGTTGTTTGTTGTCACTAACCTCCATAAAGAAGAGACTGGCACTGGACGTGGGGTGATTGTACATGTAGACGGACACCAGAATGCCCATCACCATGACAAACATTACCACGCCCACGCCAATTAGTAGACCCGCCTGCTCTTGTTGGCCTGTGTCGTTGTCCTCGCCATTCTCTGCAAGAGCACGGGTGTAGAAATGCATTGTGTTAAATGCGTACAATTACAGAAAATTGTGTTACGTATGTGTGAAAAGGGCTAAAGTAATGAAATAAACCAACCAGTACTAACGATGTCTGCAAATAAGCTATCAAGGCAATGAAGATCTACAAATAATACCTGACAAAGGCATAAACAACCAAATGAAGACACGAACAAACCAGCAAACTAACAAACCCAGAACCAATGAACCAGTTACCAAATGGGGACCTCGCTTAACATTTTCTTTTTTTTCCTGATGATAAAAAATCTTTTGCTCCAGTATTGGATAAAGTGTGTTGTGCAGCAGTTTCTCATTGATATGAAATTAAATGTTTGTTTCATAAAAAAAAAAAAAAACTGTGACTATACACTGAAATAAATGAGTTCTGCATGATTAAATTTGTCATTTCTCGAATAAGAACATCAACAAGGTTGCGGTCAACAATAGCCTCCTTTGGGGCCCATAAATAACCAACCGCCATGTTGACAGCCAACCACAAGGCGGCCACATACATTGAGGACACTATGCAGTATTTAACATGCTACTGTATACACTCAGCTATGTGCTAACAGAGCTCTGGCAAATAGCTCAACAACCCCCCAACACCACACAAACATAGTGCAGACTACATGAAAACATGCCTGTTTATTAGATTATGACATTTTACAAAGTATTTTAAAATACTATATACAGTATATACAATATTAGAACATTTGATATGTTTTTTTCTCCTTCAGGTATCCTGAATGAATCTTAGCTACATAATTTTAAATTGTTATTCATAAATTTTGTAAAACAGTTATTAATAAAGATTACCGTGCTATGGAAATGTTATTAACAACTACATGATGTTATTTTGGAATTTTACTTAAATTTAATAGTTTTGACATTCATCACAATGTTCAAATACACAAATATTCACACATGTGAATATTTTCTTTTATGACTGAGTTAATCTTTTCACTAGGGTTGTTCCGATCATTTTTTTGCTCCCGATCCGATCTCGATCGTTTTAGTTTGAGTATCTGCCGATCCCGATGTTTCCAGATCCGATTGCTTTTTTTTTGCCCCTGATTCAATTCCAATCATTCCCAATCATATACATTTTGGCAATGCATTGAGAAAAAAATGAATAAAACTCGGACGAATATATACATTGAACATTCAGTACATAAGTACTGTATTTGTTTATTATGACAATAAATCCTCAAGATGGCATTTACATTATTAACATTCTTTCTGTGAGAGGGATCCACGGATAGAAAGACTTGTGACTTTGTATATTGTGACTAAATATTGCCATCTAGTGTATTTGTTGAGCTTTCAGTAAATAATACTGTAGTCATGCCCAAATGCATGATGGGAAGTGGAACCATGACTGTGCGTAGTGCTACCAATTTATATATCTTCTCTGCGTTGGGAAATAACATAAGTTGTTAAGAAAAAGATCAATTGCTACCTTTCTTCCCCACATTGCTTCCCACGATATTTCTAATCGTAGTTAGAGGGATTGTAAGGCTTTGGCCAATTAAAAAAAGGCTCCAAAGGCTGCCAAAATTCACTCTACTCATTTTACGCTGCCTTTTATCTCTCTATATAGGTAAAACGGCGCCATTACAGATTGAGCACGACAATGTGTGAGTGGGTCGTGCAGTGCATGCATTAATTGCGTTAAATATTTTAACGTGATACATTTTTTAAAAAATTAATTACCGCCATTATCGGGATACATTTGATAACCCTACCTTAAGCTTAAACTAAAGACTCCGGATGAATGTAACATATTATGTCTGTAACGTTAAATACAATTAGAAAACGATTTAATTAAAACATTATATATATATTTAAAAAAGGCGTGGCCGATATTTTTTTGCCGATTCCGATACTTTGAAAATGACGTGATCGGACCCAATCGATCGGGCATCTCTACTTTTCACAGTTGTAAATTTTTGCTAATATTAAAAAAATAGCACAAAATTTGTTCAGGGTTTTTTTTCTCACATTCCTCACTTGTTCTCTTAATTATATGAAACGTGTGAATGTTTCATTTTAGGAATAATCGATGTTTTCACAATTGCTGTAAACTTGCATATATAATATTTTTACTACATTTTTACAATGAAAAAAAATGTCATGTTGTACTTGTGACACAACTTTCTTAAATTAAAAAAAAAAAAAAAAAAAAAAAAAAGACCGGATGCAAATATTGTCTTTTTCTAACCCCTTCAGACCTGAGCATGCTGCTGAAGGACATCACGCGTTCGTGTCTCTAAACCAATAGATAAACTGAATTTAGTTGGTTTTGCCATTTCTGTGAGATGATTGGATGAAACTTTACCCATCGAAATCAAATCATGAGGTTTGGCACGCCCTTTTTGCTATTTTTGGCTCTTTGAAAATGGCTTAACAAAAACAACTTCAAAAAGGAAAACGTAAAGTGCTCATTTCTCATTAAAAACCTATTAACATTAACAGTAAAAATAACCAATACAAGCATGAAATATCCCCGACCAAAAAATTGCACATTGTTTTGTTGTTTGAGTACAATAAGGACTTTTTTTTGCCCATCAGAAAAAAAATGCAGGTCTGAAGGGGTTTAATAATTTTTTTTAGACTTTGCAACTATCCAATTTGTTATATGTAAAAAAAATGCAAAAAAAATGGTGTTTAAATATTCACTTCACTTTTGAGTCAAGATTTATAGAATAAATAGCTTTTTACTGAAATGTTGGTGTATATTGTAAATTACAACTTTGATTTAAAAAATAAAAAAAAAACAACAACAATAGTACTATATTAAAATATAGGCAATAATTCATTCTATATAAATCTATGTTTTATGATGTTAACAGGGTCTAATTTAAGTTTTGAGGTTAATACCCCTTCAACTGTTAAAAGTTATCACAAGTTTTTTTTAGGGCTGTCGAACGATTAAAATTTTTAATCGAGTTAATTACAGCTAAAAAAATTAATTAATCGTAATTAATCACAATTAATCGCAATTCAAACCATCTATAAAATATGCCATATTTTTCTGTAAATTATTGTTGGAATGGAAAGATAAGACACAAGATGGATATATACATTCAACATCCGGTACATAAGGACTGTATTTGTTTATTATAACAATAAATCAACAAGATGGCATAACATTATTAACATTCTGTTAAAGCGATCCATGGATAGAAAGACTTGTAGTTCTTAAAAGTAAAATGTTAGTACAAGTTATAGAATTTTTATATTAAAACCCCTCTTAATGTTTTCATTTTAATAAAATTTGTAAAATTTTCAATCAAAAAATAAACTAGTAGCCCGCCATTGTTGATGTCAGTAATTACTTACACAATGCTCATGGGCGCTGAAGCCTATAAAATCAGTCGCACCCAAGCGCCAGGAGAGGACGATAAAACTCCGAATAACACAACAAGTACACATTACACTTTGCTGTCATTTTAATATGTTTGAGCGGGGCATTTGTGCGTTAATTGCGTCAAATATTTTAACGCGATTAATTTAAAAAATTAATTAACGCCCGTGAACGCAATAATTTTGACAGCCCTAGTTTTTTTGTAATCTTATGTACTAAAAAAACCTTGATTTGTTCTCTGAAATCCAGAAGAAATACATTAATGAGCTTTAGTGGAGGCTTCTGATTTGAAGAAAAACTATCAGCAAACCTGCAGGTTGGCCGATTGAGGGACGAGGAGTGGACGTTGCCTTCAAGTCGCTTCGTGTCGGCTGGTTTTCAGCAGTAGACGCCCTGCCAAGAGAGGTGGCGGTCGGGCTGGAGGTCTTCCGCTGTCCCGATGTCGAAACGGGAGTGGGCGCCGCTGTACGGTGGCGGTACGACGTGTCTGTGACATCAAACGCTCGCAGACAATGGGGATCTCGTCTCTGGAGGAGGTGCAATTGAGGGTTAAATGGGCTTTTTGGGAAATAAAAAACAACAACAATCAAGAATGAAGAGGTGGAAGTTTTGTTTTGTGTTTCAAAATGTATATAGGGTGACCCAAAAAAACAGGAATATTTTAAACGAGTATTGGCAGACATGCACTGCAAGACAGAGATCTTGAGCACAAACTGCAACTTTTAGTATCCATGGTGAATCACGATGGAATTCATAGATGTCAATGAGGAAACTCAGCAGCCAATTTTTAAAAAATTGTTCGTACAAGAGGACACCATCAAAACCACGTAATTTTGAAAAATTGAAAAAAAAAAGGAAAGAAAATTCCATAATTTTCTTAAATAAGTGTGACAACATATCAAAAAGTTGATATATCACAATACTTTGTCGTAGCAAAATGTTATTGATAAGCTCCCACCAAGAATCGAATGATACCAACACGCTGGTATCATTAGGTGATATTAGGTTAAATATTTTGTTTTCTCATGTATATCTAGAATTGCTCTTTACCTAAAAAAAAAAAGGTTTTATCCGATTAATCAATTAATCGATGGAATTTTCAGGAGAATACTCGATTACTAAAATATTCGATAGCTACAGCTCTAAACGAAACAATTGCAGCTAGGTTTGCGCTGACATGAAAATGCTGCTTTACACTGCTGGCCAAAAGTATTGGCAACCCTGCAATTCGGTCAGATAATGCTCAATTTCTCCCAGATAATGATAATCTGGTAGTACTATCTTCATCTATTTTAATTGCATTGAAAAAACACAAAGGAGAATGAAAAAGAACATCTTTATCATTTTACACAAAACTCCAAAAATGGGCCGGACAAAAGTATTGGCACCCTTTGAAAAATCATGTGATGCTTTTCTAATTCGTGTAATTAACAGCACCTATTACTTACCTGTGGCACATAACACTTGCAGCCAGTTAAAACGGATTGAAGTTGATTCAACATCTGTCCTGTGTCCTTGTGTGTACCACATTGAGCATGGAGAAATGAAAAAAGACCAAACAACTGTCTGAGGAATTGAGAAGCAAAATTGTGAGGAAGCATGGGCAATCTCAAGGCTACAAATCCATCTCCAAAGACCTGAATGTTCGTGTGTCTGCTGTGCGCAGTGTCATCATTAAGTGTAAAACCCATGGCACTGTGGCTAACCTCCCTAGATGTGGGTGTAAAAGAAAAATTGACGAGAGATTTCAACAAAAGATTGTGCGGATGGTGGCTAAAGAACCTCGACTAACATCCAGACATGTTCAAGCTGTCCTGCAGTCCGAGGGTACGACAGTGTCAACCCGTACTATCCGTCGACATCTGAATGAAAAGGGACTCTATGATAGGATACCAAGGAAGACCCCATTTCTGACCCTGAGACATAAAAAAGCCAGGCTGGAGTTTGCCAAAACCTACCTGAGAAAGCCAAAAACGTTTTGGAAGAATGTTCTCAGGTCAGATGAGACAAAAGTAGAGCTTTTGGGGAAAGGCATCAACATTGAGCTTACAAGGAAAAAAACGAGGCCTTCAAAGAAAAGAACAGTCCCCACAGTCAAACATGGCGGAGGTTCCCTGATGTTTTGGGGTTGCTTTGCCTCCTCTGGCACTGGACTGCTTGACCGTGCGCATGGCATTATGAAGTCTGAAGACTACCAACAAATTTTGCAGCATAATGTAGGGCCCAGTTTGAGAAAGCCGGGTCTCCCTTCAGAGGTCATGGGTCTTCCAGCAGGACAGTGACCCAAGACACACTTCAAAAAGCACTAGAAAATGGTTTGAGAGAAAGTGCTGGAGACTTCTAAAGTGGCCAGCAATGAGTCCAGACCTGAATCCCATAGAACCCCTGTGGAGAGATCTGAAAATGGCAGTTTGGAGAAGGCACCATTCAAATCTCAGAGACCTGGAGCAGTTGGCCAAAGAAGAATGGTCTAAAATTCCAGCAAGTAAGAAACTCATTAATGGATACCAGAAGCGGTTGTTTGCAGTTTATTTGTCTAAAGGTTGTACTACCAAGTATTAGACTGAGGGTGCCAATCCTTTTTTCCGGCCCATTTTTGGAGTTTTGTGTAAAAATGATAATGATTTAATGTATTTTTTCATTCTCTTTTGTGTTTTTTTCATTGCAAGCAAAATATTACGAAAGCATTTGTAATTGCAATAACTTTCTGGGAGAAATTGAGCATTATCTGACAGAATTGCAGGGGTGCCAATACCTTTTGCCAGCAGTGTATATGCTTGAGCGCAGTTGTGCCGGCCATGAAAATAGAGCTTCATTTCTTAAGGTTGTCAGCTAGGAATATGTTTGGATCCCCCCTGAAAAGCTGGTCAAAACGGCTGGGGAGTGGGTGCTAGGCTTATTTGCTTGGGTCACTACCCCTGTGACCCGACCCTTGGATAAGCGGAAGGAAGCGGAAGGATGCACGGATGTGTGAACTAGTAAATGACTGTCAACCTCTTCATGGCAGCCGTGGTCCACCCAGTCTTGGCGGCTTCGATCGAAACCGCTTGAGCATCTGGAACAAAAAACAAAACAAGGTTGACTTGGTAATGCAGATTGTCCACATTCTGGAGGTGATGTGCTGTGTATGCTTTTCCATTTGACCTTTGCAGGCGAGAGCACCAACTGCAGTTGAAGCCAATCTGAGAAGTGACACACGGAGCACAGCTGGAGAACTGCAAGCATGCTGAGGACAAACACACACACACACACACACACTGAAGAAGACCTCTACTAAGGCATCAAAAATGTGTCTTTTTTAAAGAAGAGTCAGAATTATAATTGTCAAATTTTAAGTTCTATTTGTCAATTTGATTAAGACTCAATCAAAAGTTTTTCTTTTTGTGATGAAGTTATCTTCCATAAATTCATTTAAATTGGAGCTTGGAATGCATTCTCTTACTAGGGAGAGGTAGCATTTCTATTGTCGTGGCATTGGATATCTTGGACTTGAGAATGTCAACCTTGTGGTACTCGTAGATGGTTCTCCGACGCACATCTAAAGGATAGAAGAAGACACTGTTAATCAGGAATTTTTGAGGAGGTAACTACATGTCAACATAAGAGGGCGTGTTGAAAAATTATTTCACTGATCTGAAGAACCCTCGTTAAGGGCTATAATTTTATGTGTGACTTATTGTAGGTTGTTAAATTGCACCGTACATTTTTGTCAAGATAAACGGATATAGAGTTGTCCAATTTTATCCGGTAACCGATAATATAGGCCGATAAAAGCATTTCAAAGATATATCGGATAATATTGACATCAGTTTTTCATTATGGGCTTTGAGCCAATAATTGTGTTGCCTTCAAAGTGAATGTAAAAGCCTTCTGTCTTTGTACAAGGGCTGGTCATAGCATAGACATTTAATTGTCAATAAGCGTAAGCTTATTGACAATCAAATGTCTCCAAACTAAGATGCTTGGGATTTGTAATGTGAGCGTTTATTGTGCAAAAATTAAAAGAGCAATAAATGATTTAAAAATAATGAATAATAAACTAAATATAGTGTGCAATACAGGCACTTTTTCCATAACTTCAGTTGTAGTTGTTCTCTTATTTTGTCACAGAATGTTCATTTGGAAAACCTTGAAGTTGTTACATTTATCATTGTTAAAATATCCAGTGTATCCAGTATCATAATACAATTAGGCATAATATGTCCACAACCACATACAGTGGGGCAAATAAGTATTTAGTCAACCACAAATTGTGCAAGTTCTCCAACAGACAGAATGTGGGGGGAAAAAAACAGCAAATCACATTGTTTGATTTTTAAAGAATGTATTTCGAAATTAGAGTGGAAAAGAAGTATTTGGTCACCTACAAACAAGCAAGATTTCTGGCTGTCAAAGAGGTCTAACTTCTTCTAACGAGGTCTAACAAAGCTCCACTCGTTACCTGTATTAATGGCACCTGTTTTAACTCATTATCGGTATAAAAGATACCTGTCCACAACATTCAGTCAGTCACACTCCAAACTCCACTATGGCCAAGACCAAAGAGCTGTCGAAGGACACCAGAGACAAAATTGTAGACCTGCTCCAGGCTGGGAAGACTGAATCTGCAATAGGTAAAGCGTTTGGTGTAAAGAAATCAACTGTGGGAGCAATTATTAGAAAATTGCATCTGAAGAACACCATACCCACTGTGAAGCATGGGGTGGAAACATCATGCTTTGGGGCTGTTTTTCTACAAAGACACCTGCACGACTGATCTGTGTAAAGGAAAGAATGAATGGGGCCATGTATCGAGGGATTTTGAGTGAAAATCTCCTGCTATCAGCAAGGGCATTGAAGATGAGACGTGGCTGGGTTTTTCAGCATGACAATGATCCTAAACACACAGCCAGGGCAACAAAGGAGTGGCTTCGTAAGAAGCATTTCAAGGTCCTGGAGTGGCCTTGCCAGTCTCCAGATCTCAACCCAATAGAAAATCTGTGGAGGGAGTTGAAAGTCCGTGTTGCCCAACGACAGCCCCAAAACATCACTGCTCTAGAGGAGATCTGCATGGAGGAATGGGCCAAAATACCAGCAACAGTGTGTGAAAAGCTTGTGAAGAGTTACAGAATTAATGAGTTATAAATGAGTTAATAAATGAGTTAAAACAGGTGCCATTAATACAGGTAACGAGTGGAGCCTCGTTAGACCTCGTTAGAAGAAGTTAGACCTCTTTGACAGCCAGAAATCTGGCTTGTTTGTAGGTGACCAAATACTTATTTTCCACTCTAATTTGGAAATAAATTCTTTAAAAATCAAACAATGTGATTTTCTGTTTTTTTTCCCACATTCTGTCTCTCATGGTTGAGGTTTACCCATGTTGACAATTACAGGCCTCTCTAATATTTTCAAGTGGGAGAACTTGCACAATTAGTGGTTGACCAAATACTTATTTGCCCCACTGTATATCGGTATCAGATTTTTGGAGTTCAACAATATTGGGATATCAGTTATCGGCTCAAAAGTCATTATCTGACCTCTAATAATATATTTTGCTTGTCTATGCTTTTGGCTTTCGCAAAATGAACCCACAAACACCCAAAAACATATCTTGATTCAGCAAATAATAAATTCAAGTGAGGCAGAAGAAAACACGATTAACAGGCTAATGTTGGACTCACTGGGGATCTGCTCAATCTTGTGAAGAACCACAAAAGCGTCCGACAAACCGACTTTGACTGGGTGATTATCGCTACTGATATCGCTGATCTCAATAGGAATCTATTGGGAAAAAGACACATGTAGCTTCAGAAGAATCAAGCGAAAAAATGAAAAGCAGGAGGTGAGAATGACATCACCTCTTTGTAGACAAAGACAATGCGTCCGTCATTGTGCAGAGCGGCTTGAAACGTGAAGGTGCCAGAGTGGACATTGTCCTGCAGTTGGAGGTGGGTCCACTGAACCACCAGAGCAGAGCCTGCTACCACACAACATAATCAATTAGGGGTGTGAAAAAATATCGGAATGGTGATATACCGTGATATTTTGTATCCTAAAAGGTTATCGATATTCTGCAGCCAAGAATCGATATATCGTTGCAAAAAGGTTTCTCTGTTAAAAAAAAAACAAAAAAAACCCAACTACCATCTACCAAAATTTTCCACTAGAATAGTGGAAAATTGTTGCCATTGACGGCGCTAAACACCCAATCCATCTAGACTGAGGGGCAAATGAACGTTCGTTCATTCGAAACGTGAGTATTCGCAGCCAGTATTTCTGTATCCGTGTATCATTTGTTCATTCCATGGCTGAAAACACTCAGGTGACTTCAAGTTCCGCTCTGAGACCCCCAATTTGGCAAAATTTCAAAATTGTCCTATATGCATGTGTGGTACATTATTGGAAAACTTAAAATCTCAATTTTCTGGGGGAAGAAAATTTTTGAAAAAGAGGGCAATCTTTAAAAAAATATATTCTAAACCCCTAAACCCTAACTTGAGGTGAGAGCGTGAGACAGGATAATTAAAGACACCATGATTTTAACTAGGGTTGTTCTGATCATGTTTTTTTGCTCCCGATCCGATCCCGATCGTTTGAGTATCTGCCGATCCTGATATTTCCCGATCCGATTGCTTTTTTTTTTTTTGCTCCCAATTCAATTCCAATCATTTTCGATAATTTTGACTGTGCGCAGTGGTACCAATTGATATATCTTCTCTGCATTGGGAATAACATGAGTTAAGAAAAAGATCAATTACTACCTTTCTTCCCCACATTGCTTCCCACAATATTTCTAATCATAGGGAGAGGGATTATGAGGCTTTAGTCAATTAAAAAAAGGCTCCAAAGGCTGCCAAAATTCACTCTACTCATTTTACGCTGCCTTTTAGCTCTATATATAGGTAAAACGGCGCCATTACAGATTGAACGCAACAATGCGTGAGTGGGTCGTGTAGCGCATGCTTTAATTGCGTTAAATATTTTAACGTGATAAATTAAAACAGAAAAAATAATTACCGCCGTTAACGGGATAAATTTGATAACCCTACCTTAAGCCTAAACTAAAGACTCTGTATGAGTATAACATATTATGTCTGTAACGTTAAATACAATTAGAAAACGATTTAATCAAAATATATATATATATTAAAAAAAGGCATGTCCGATATTTTTTTGCCGATTCCGATACTTTGAAAATGACGTGATCGGACCCGATCGATCGATCAGGACATCTTTAATTTTAACGAGATATTATCACGTATTTACCTTGTTTCGATCCAAAAACTCAGTGTAGCATGTTTGTATCAAGAAACAGCTACTTTTTGGGAATTTAATGGGTGAAACACAGTAATATAACAAGGGTCGCAATGCAGAAATCGCAGACATCAAGGAGTGGTCAAGATTTTCAAATATTTACCCTTTTAAATGTTTTTCAATTTTTCTTTGTTTGGATCGATTATTTATATCAGAGAAAATGCGATAGTAACAAAACAAACACAATTAAGCGATAGTTATGAGATAGATATCGGTGACCTAGTTACAGACACTACTTTTTGATTGTGACGTAATTTATTTAAAAGTTTAAAATATGCCAGTGAATGATTTTATAAAGTCGTTCTTTTTTTTAATAAACTAAATATTAGACATCAATTAATTATACTAAGCTAAAATGATAGACATTTCGAATAATAAATATACTTATTTACCTTCTTGTTATGGCTGGGTTGAAACAAAAGCGGTTGCGCTGTGTCTGTAAACGGGGGACTCCAGGGTAAAACGGACAAATTAAAAATAGTTCGGGGGCTTAATGCGCCATGAATCTGCTATGGCAGCATATAGACATATTGTTCTATCAAACACAACAGTTCTTTTGGCTCAAAATACAGCAGTTTATTTTAAAGAGGCGTGCAGGAGCAGAAACTGCTTTTTCAGCCTTGTTCGTGTTTTCTGCCCCGGATCTGTTTTAGAATCCAAAATCGGAAAACGGATAACAACTTATTATTGCATTTGCGGTTTTCAAATCCAAAATCGGAAAACGGATAACAACTTATTTCTTTTTTAAGAATCTAAAATCGGAAAACCTGTAACGACTTGTTATTGCATTTCTCGTTTTCGAATCAAAAATCGGAAAACAGATAACAACTTGTTATTTCATTACTCATTTTCAAATAAAAAATATCAGTGTATTAGTTGTTCAGAAGGATATTTCTGATTCTTGGAGCATTTACTGGTCACTTTCTGCTCATTTTATTGCATTTACAGTCCAATTTGAGTCACTGTCTCTTCGGGTCACTCCCACATCAACACAAAGTGACCCATAAATGCCTCAAAATCAACTAGAAATGACTGAAAATGAACAGCAAATGACGGGAAATGAAATGTGTAGGATGGCAGCGAATAATTTCATGTTCATTTGCTGCCCCCTCCCAGTTCAAACGGATTGGACGTCTACTAGTGATAAATTCATTCCAATTCACAGCACTTTTACCCATCGAAATCAAATCATGAGGTCTTTGCTATTTTTGGCTCTTTGAAAATGGCTGACCAAACACAACTTCAAAAAGTATTACGTAAAGTGTTCATTTCTCATTAAAAACACAAAACACAACTTCAAAAAGTATTACGTAAAGTGCTCATTTCTCATTAAAAACACATTAACATTAACATTGAAAATTAATAAAAGCATGAATTATCCCCAACCAAAAACTGGAATAAAAAACGATGCAGACTTTTTTTTCTGAACCCAGCAGAAAAAAATGCGGGTCTGAAGGGGTTAAATAATAAAAATCTTTAAATGCAAGTATAAGATAATGTACAGTATGTCACACAGTGGGGCAAATAAGTATTTAGTCAACCACTAATTGTGCAAGTTCTCCCACTTGAAAATATTAGAGAGGGCTGTAATTCTCAACATTGGTAAACCTCAACCATGAGAGACAGAATGTGGGGAAAAAATCCAGAAAATCACATTGTTTGATTTTTAAAGAATTTATTTGCAAATCATGGTGGAAAATAAGTATTTGGTCAATACCAAAAGTTAATCCCAATACTTTGTTATGTATCCTTTGTTGTCAATAACGGAGGCCAAATGTTTTCTGTAACTCTTCACAAGCTTTTCACACACTGTTGCTAGTATTTTGGCCCATTCCTCCATGCAGATCTCCTCTAGAGCAGGTTTTGGGGCTGTCGTTGGGCAACACGGACTTTCAACTCCCTCCACACCTTTTCTATAGGGTTGAGATCTGGAGACTGGCTAGGCCACTCCAGGGCCTTGAAATGCTTCTTACGAAGCCACTCCTTTGTTGCCCTGGCTTTGTGTTTGGGATCATTGTCGTGCTGAAAGACCCAGCCATGTCTCATTTTCAATGCCCTTGCTGATGGAAGGAAATTTTCACTCAATATCTCTCGATACATGGCCCAATTCATTCTTTCCTTTACACAGATCAGTCGTCCTGGTCCCTTTGCAGAAAAACAGCCCCAAAGCATGATGTTTCACCCCCATGCTTCACAGTGGGTATGGTGTTCTTCGGATGCAATTGAGTATTCTTTCTCCTCCAAACACGAGAACGTGTGTTTCTACCAAAAAGTTCTATTTTGGTTTTATCTGACCATAACACATTCTCCCAGTCCTCTTCTGGATCATCCAAATGCTCTCTAGCGAACCGCAGACGGGCATGGACGTGTACTTTCTTCAGCAGGGGGACACGTCTGGCAGTGTAGGATTTGAGCCCCTGGCGGCGCATTGTGTTACTGATAGTAGCCTTTGATACTGTGGTCCCAGCTCTCTGTAGGTCATTGACTAGGTCCCCCCGTGTGGTTCTGGGATTTTTGCTCACCGTTCTTGTTATCATTTTGACGCCACGGGGTGAGATCTTGCATGGAGCCCCAGATCGAGGGAGATCATCAGTGGTCTTGTATGTCTTCCATTTTCTAATAATTGCTCCCACAGTTGATTTCTTTACACCAAGCGTTTTACCTATTGCAGATTGAGTCTTTCCAGCCTGGTGCAGGTCTACAATTTTGTCTCTGTTGTCCTTCGACAGCTCTTTGGTCTTGGCCATAGTGGAATTTGGAGTGTGACTGACTGAGGGTTGCGAACAGGTGTCTTTTATACCGATAATGAGTTAAAACAGGTGCCATTAATACAGGTAACGAGTGGAGCCTCGTTAGACCTTGTTAGAAGAAGTTAGACCTCTTTGACAGCCAGAAATCTTGCTTGTTTGTAGGTGACCAAATACTTTTTTCCACTCTAATTTTATATTCTTTGAAAATCAAACAACGTGATTTTCTGTTTTTTTTTCCACATTCTGTCTCTCATGGTTGAGGTTTACCCACGTTGACAATTACAGGCCCCTCTAATCTTTTCAAGTAGGAGAACTTGCACAATAGGTGGTTGACTAAATACTTATTTGCCCCACTGTACATGAAACCTAAGTAAATTTTCCTTTCAAATACACATTTAGAATGATAAAATGATGGCATCACCGTTATCAAAGTAAAAGACGGAGGAGTTGCTGGATAGGCTGGGGTCGAAGTTGGCCATGAGTGGAGCGATGTACTGAGTGGCGGTGAGCATGCGGTGGATGAGATCACCTGTGTAAATAAAGCCTGCAACAACAAAAAAAAACTTATTATATTGTACTGTATAGAATACAAAAATTGTACCCAATAAAGTGGCCAATGCGTACTTGTACAATGTGTACTTGCCTCCGGTCGCCACAGTAACTTCCTTCAGCATGTGACCGTAGAAGGGAAAGTCAAAGGAAAGGTTGACTCTCTGGAAGGACCAAATGTGCTCTTATGAGTATGATACATGGCAGTTGATGCTGATGATGAGGTACCTCGGCTTGGCGGTGCGTGCTGGACAGATATCTGCAAGTCTTCCACTCACTCCGATCGGCACGCTCAATGTTGACCCACGCGTCTGTACCTCCTGCATCTCCAGGACCGACGATTTTAGACGCATAATAGGCGTGATCCATGTTCTGGCCCAAACGTGTGAATTAGTCATTATAGGCATTGTGAACAGTAATTGATTAATAAGTACCTCACCATTCACTAAATGGAGGAAAAACAAAAAATTTTCTTTGTCAAAGGAACCATTATTGGTAGCTTGACTGGGTTCGAAATGGAAGCAGTTGAACCTTGAAAATAGCTGTTTAAGACCCACCCTTTTTCTTCTTGTGGCCTCCATTACGCAAGGCAAATTTATTTGTATAACACAATTCAACACAAGGTAATTACCATCATTTTTGCACTATAAGGCACACCTGACTTACACCTGACACACCTTTGCTGCCAGCTGCTGTTGTCCAGCATGCCTAGGCTCCTAGCATGCATTGCAGCGCTACAGATGTAAAAAAAAAAACAATCAAAACTCATGTTCTTCGGCTGAAAATTACCTGATTATTTGAATGTAGAGTTACGCTATTGTGTATGGATATAAAATACAACATGACGGCTATCACAAAACGAAGAGCTTTTTAAGTTGAAAATTCTTGTCAATAAATGTGTAAATCCTGGAATTTCTATAGCTATGAACATAAAGCAGTCTAGAGTCTTGGTTAAAAGCAAAAAAACAAAACAAAACAAAAACAGGCAGTTATCATTCATTTTACGTAAATATTTCAAGCATAAGTTACGCTGATTTTTTCCATTCATTTTAGTTTATTTAATCTTGAATCCTGGACCAAATCACTCTCGAGACACTCCTGCCTGCTTGTATGCACTAAAACATTCCTTTTGGTTTCACCTAAATCCGGCATTAGAACTAGAAACGTCATTTTCAAAGTATCGGAATCGGCAAAAAAATATCGTCCATGCCTTTTTTTTAATATGTATATATTTTTTAATTAAATCGTTTTCTAATTGTATTTAACGTTACAGACATAACATGTAACACTCATCCACAGTCTTTAGACTTAAGGTAGGGTTATCAAATTTATCCCAATAACGGCGATAATTAATTTTTTAAAAAATGTAGCACGTTAAAATTAGGGCTGTCATAATTATCGCGTTAATGCGCGGTAATTAATTTTTAAAAGTAATCACGTTAAAATATTTGACGCAATGAACGCACATGTCCCGCCCAGAAAGTATTCTGCCTTTTGGTAAGTTTTACAGCAAGGCTTTTTGTGCTGTCCAACAGCGAACTCTTGTGGTCGCTTTGCGACATGGTTTATTGTTTTCTTGCCAGTTTATTATGGCTGCACGACGTCTCAGGCTGATAATGTTGTGCTTATATGATCCTTGGACAAGATTTGTCCGTAAGTATGGTTGTTGTAAAGAATGTACATATTATGTTAGTAAGCGAAATGTTATATTTTTTGTATAAGACGCTTTTTGTTTAGGTTAGTGAACCTGTATAGCGTGCTAAGCTAACGTTGTTGCTAATGCAATGCTTGTGTACTTTTATTTTGTAGTTTTACGACGGTCTAAAGAGGACAATGGTTTGAGGCCATTTTATTAATATATCAGATGAAAAAGGAAGAAGTCTAATTATTAAGGCGTCGTTCACTAGCTGTCTAGCTTTGGAAAAAATAGACGCTTCGGAGTGAGGACAGCATAGACAGATTTAAATGACAGTAGAGTGAAATGCCCACTACAGTCCTTATGTACCGTATGTTGAATGTATATATCCATCTTGTGTCTTATCTTTCCATTCCAACAATTTATTTCACAGAATATATATATTATTTACAGAAAAATATGGCATATTTTATAGATGGCTTGAATTGCGATTAATTACGATTAATTAATTTTTAAGCTGTAATTAACTCGATTAAAAATTTTAATCGTTTGACAGCCCTAGTTAAAATATTTCACGCAATTAATGCATGCACTGCACGACCCACTCACGCATTGTCGCGCTCAATCTGTAATGGCGCCATTTTACCTATATAGAGAGATAAAAGGCAGCGTAAAATGAGTAGAGTGAATTTTGGCAGCCTTTGGAGCCTTTTTTAAACTGGCTAAAGCCCTTACTGTCACATTCTGTTGCTGGTTAGATTTTGTTTTCCATTACAGAGCCGGCGGTGTGGGCGTTCCCATCATCGCACCTGTGGCTAATTCCAGCAACTCAACAGTTGTATATAACGCCGGCGACCCAAGCCAACGTTGCCGAGATATTTGCTTGCTGTTCGCCATTTGACACCAGTACTTTCGAGGCTCGTTGGATTTGCTAGTTTATGCGCCAGCTGTTTTTTCGTTTGGTGATTCCTCTACCTTGTGCAGGTATTGAGTGTGATTATTTTTGTTATCTTGTTGGCTCGCTGCCCACCGCTTAGTTTAGTGTTATTTGATCCCCGTCGACCTCTTGTCACGGACTCCTTTTGTTATTCTCCCTTTTTCCGCGATCGCGTGTTTTTTAGTTGTATTAAAAACCCCTTTTACTATTCCCTCTGTCTCTTGTCTGCTCTTTGGTCCAATCTTGTTTTCCGTTCGCGGACCCTAACAGAATATCTCGGCCAAGATGGACCATGCAGACAATGAGCCATTAGCCCAGGCGTTTTCCGACCCGGGGGAGCACGCAAATCCGTTCGATCGTGTGCTCCATGAAATTAGATCGACGATTAACAAACTTACTGTCAACATGCGCTCTCTTGATGCACGGGTGGACCAGGTTTGCGCTCGTCGTCTCCTTTCCGCCACAGCCGCGGCTCCAACGCACGTCCACCTTGCCGCACAAGCTGCCCCGGCTTCCTCTCCATTGCGTGAGCCCAATATCCCACACCCGCCACGCTACGGTGGGGAAACCGGCTCGTGTGGGCAGTTTTTGCATCAATGTTCCTTAGTTTTTGACCAACAACCCCTCACGTATTCTACCGATAGATCCCGGGTCGCGTTTGTCATGAGCCTTCTCTCCGGTAAGGCAGCATCTTGGTCCATGGCGATCAGCAAACAGCACCCCGAGATACGTAACTCTTTTTTTGAATTCGTTGAGGAGATGAAGAGGGTTTTCGACCACCCCTTTCGGGGCAAAGTGGCTGGTAGTCGCCTGCTAGACTTGACTCAGGGCAAACTGTCTGTCGCTGACTATTCGGTCTCCTTCCGCATCCTCGCAGCAGAGAGTGGTTTTGGTGACGCTGCTTTACGTAGCATTTTTCGGAGGGGGCTGCACCCATTAGTGAAGGACGAACTAGCTGCCCGCGACGAAGCAAAAGACTTGGAAGAATTAATTTTTTTATCTATTCGTTTGGACAATCGACTTCTTGAGCGGGAACGAGAGAGAGGGGCGGAGCGGCTTGGTCGGTCGACGAGTGCGGTCGTCGGGAGAGCTTCATCAGCTTTTGCAGCAGGCTCTTTTCCCTCGCCTGGCGGGGAGTGGCGGTCAACTACTGACGAGGGGACGATGCAGCTCGGAGGGAAGAGACTCGACACAAGGGAACGCCACCGGCGCATGGCTGAGCAGCTCTGTCTGTACTGCGGTGACCCTGGCCATCGGGTCGCTTCCTGTCCGGTGAATCCTCGTGCTGCCGGCAGAAACCATCCTCTCCTGGTCCCGATGTCAGACAGCTCCACCACAGCGAGTGACTCTCCCAGAGGCACTCCACCACGACACGGAGGGTCCCCACCTATGGTCGCAAAGTCTACAAAGCGGCTCGAAAGCACCAGGCTGCAATTACCTGGGATTATTACCGGGAACGGTAACAGCTATAAGGTAACAGTTTTGGTCGATTCGGGGGCTGATGACTGCTTCGTGGACCACTCAATCGCAGAAGTACTCGGTGGGGCCTTGATTGAATTGAAGGAGCCCCGGGAAGTACGGGACCTTAATGGTGACCTGATTTTTACAATTTCTCATGTAACTGAAAGCCTCCAGTTAGTTGTGTCTGGTAATCACTGTGAGCAGAGACCGTTTTTTGTCATGCCGACAAAGTTGGCACCCGTGGTACTAGGTTTGACGTGGCTAAAGCGACACAACCCCGACATAGACTGGGGGGCCCCCAGGATAACAAATTGGAGTATTTATTGTCATTCTCATTGTTTGCGCGCTGCCCCGTCCCCCTCCGGGCCCACAGTACCACGTGAGCCGGAACATATCGATTTGTCTTTGGTACCCCCTGAATATCATGACCTCAAGTTGGTCTTCAGTAAAGACCTAGCAACATCACTGCCACCACATCGACCGTACGACTGCTCCATTGATTTGGTTCCGAATTCGCCGTTGCCCTCCTCTAAACTCTATCCGGTATCGAAACCCGAGCAGGGGGCCTTGAATGAATATATATCGTCTTCCCTCGCGGCCGGGCTAATTCGACCGTCAAAGTCCCCTGTTGGGGCCGGGTTCTTTTTTATTGACAAAAAAGATAAGTCCCTCCGGCCATGCGTCGATTATAGAGGCCTTAACGACATCACAGTTAAAAATAAGTACCCCCTGCCTTTGCTGGACTCCGCTTTTGCACCGTTGCAGTCCGCGTGTATTTTTACTACGCTTGACTTGCGCAACGCCTACCACTTGGTGAGAATGAGGGAGGGTGATGAATGGAAGACCGCATTTAACACTCCCATAGGTCACTTTGAATACTTAGTCATGCCGTTCGGACTTACTAATGCACCAGCAGTTTTCCAGAACCTTGTTAACGATGTGCTTCGGGACATGATAGGCCGGTTTTGTTTTATTTATTTGGACGACATCCTTATATTTTCTAGAAGCCTCGAGGAACATAGACAGCATGTCCGGCTGGTTTTGCAAAGGCTGCTCGAGAACCGGTTGTATGTCAAGGCAGAGAAATGCAGGTTCCATACCAGTTCGGTCCAGTTTCTGGGGTTTGTTGTGGAGAAGGGCCAGCTGAGAGCAGATCCAGCCAAGATACAGGCTGTGGTCGAGTGGCCTTCTCCTACATCAAGGAAGCCATTGCAAAGGTTCCTCGGGTTTGCTAACTTCTATAGGCGCTTCATTCGTAACTACAGCCAGAAGGCTGAACCTTTGACAAGGCTTACATCTACAAAAGTACCATTTAAATGGACCCCAGAGGCTGAGGCTGCGTTTGTAGCTCTTAAACGGTCGTTTACGTGTGCCCCTGTCCTTGCTCACCCTAATACCGATGTGCCATTTATTGTAGAAGTGGATGCCTCGGATTCAGGAGTGGGGGCAGTCCTGTCTCAACGTTCCCCAGTCGATCAGAGGGTTCACCCCTGCGCCTTCTTCTCACGTCGCCTCAGTCCTGCTGAACGAAATTACGACGTTGGAAACCGTGAGCTGCTGGCCATCGTTCTGGCACTGCAAGAGTGGAGACATTGGTTGGAAGGGACACCAGAGCCTTTCGAGATCTTCACCGACCACAAGAACCTGGCATACATTAGGGCAGCCAAAAGACTGAATCCCCGTCAAGCGCGTTGGGCTCTTTTTCTTACACGTTTTAATTACACGATCACGTACCGCCCTGGTTCTCGCAACACTAAGCCAGATGCCTTATCCAGGGTCTTCAGCCCAGCCCTCTGCGAGTCCGTTCCAGAGCCCATTGTGCCAGAGGCCCGTGTGGTGGGGGCCCTTCAGTGGGAAGTGGAGGGTAAGGTCGCCAACTCACTGCAAGGTGTGAACGTTCCGACGGGGTGCCCCAAGGACAAGCTATTTGTTCCCCAAGAACACAGATCGGACGTGCTGCAATGGGGGCACGCCTCGAAGGTGGCCTGCCATCCGGGGACCTCCCGGACACAGTTTTTAGTATCCCAGAAGTTCTGGTGGCCTGGAA
This sequence comes from Corythoichthys intestinalis, assembly GCF_030265065.1. NCBI lineage: Eukaryota > Metazoa > Chordata > Actinopteri > Syngnathiformes > Syngnathidae > Corythoichthys > Corythoichthys intestinalis. The sequence continues at coordinate 12,320,505 of NC_080408.1, read as the reverse complement.
TGAATGCTGACATCCAAGAGTTTGTGCGGGCTTGCTCTGTATGCGCCCGCAACAAGTCGTCGCACAATGCTCCTGCTGGTCTCCTGCGCCCGCTGCCAGTTCCATCACGTCCATGGTCCCACATTGCTGTGGATTTCGTCTCCGGCCTTCCCAAGTCCCAGGGAAATACGGTAGTGCTGACAGTTGTTGACCGGTTCTCAAAGATGGCACATTTCATTCCGCTCCCAAAGTTGCCATCATCGCTGGAAACCGCAAACATCCTCGTGAGTCAAGTCTTCCGCATTCACGGCATACCCATTGATCTGGTATCCGACAGGGGCCCCCAATTCATATCTCGAGTTTCGAAGATGTTCTGCAAGGCCATGGGGGCCACAGCAAGTATGTCGTCGGGCTACCACCCCCAGACCAACGGCCAGAGGGAGCGGGCCAACCAAGACCTTGCAGCAGCCCTCCGGTGTGTCTGCCACCAGCACCCTGCGTCCTGGTCGTCTCATATCCCATGGGTGGAGTATGCCCATAATACACTTGTCAGTGCAGCCACAGGTATGTCACCCTTTAAGACTGCATACGGCTACCAGCCTCCTGTATTCCCGTCCCAGGAGTCAGACGTCTGCATACCCTCAGTGCAACAACACCTGCGGCGGGCACACAGAGTCTGGCGGGACGCCCGTGCAGCGCTTTCACGGACAGCAGCACGCAACCAGATGTTGGCTGACCGTCACCGGAGACCGGCTCCTCTGTACAGGCCGGGCCAGAAAGTCTGGCTGTCTACAAGGGACCTGCATCTTGCCGGGGTCTCCAAGAAGTTGGGTCCCCGTTTCATTGGGCCTTTCAAGGTGGAAAAGGTGGTGAACCCTGTAGCCGTGAAGCTCACGCTCCCACGTTCCCTCAGCATCCATCCAGTGTTCCATGTCTCCCTGTTGAAACCAGTTTCCTCCAGCCCGCTATGCCCTCCGGAAGCACCCCCACCACCTCCACGCTTGATCGACGGTGACCCGGTCTACACCGTGAGGTCTATTTTGGACTCGAGGAGGAGGGGCAGGGGTGTACAGTATCTGGTCGACTGGGAGGGCTACGGTCCTGAAGAACGCCAATGGGTCCCCCGCTCCTGGATCCTGGATCCCTCGGTCATCCGCGACTTTCACGCGCGCTGTCCCGGGAAGCCAGGTGGGTCGCCAAGGGGCTCTCCTTGAAGGGGGGGTACTGTCACATTCTGTTGCTGGTTAGATTTTGTTTTCCATTACAGAGCCGGCGGTGTGGGCGTTCCCATCATCGCACCTGTGGCTAATTCCAGCAACTCAACAGTTGTATATAACGCCGGCGACCCAAGCCAACGTTGCCGAGATATTTGCTTGCTGTTCGCCATTTGACACCAGTACTTTCGAGGCTCGTTGGATTTGCTAGTTTATGCGCCAGCTGTTTTTTCGTTTGGTGATTCCTCTACCTTGTGCAGGTATTGAGTGTGATTATTTTTGTTATCTTGTTGGCTCGCTGCCCACCGCTTAGTTTAGTGTTATTTGATCCCCGTCGACCTCTTGTCACGGACTCCTTTTGTTATTCTCCCTTTTTCCACGATCGCGTGTTTTTTAGTTGTATTAAAAACCCCTTTTACTATTCCCTCTGTCTCTTGTCTGCTCTTTGGTCCAATCTTGTTTTCCGTTCGCGGACCCTAACACTTACATTCCCTATCCCTACGATTAAAAATATCATGGGAAGCAATGTGGGGAAGCAAGGTAGCAATTGATCTTTTTCTTAACACCTCATGTTATTTCCCAACGCAGAGAAGATATATCAATTGGTAGCACTACGCAGAGTCATGGTTCCACTTCCCATCATGCATTTGGGTTGAATGGCTGCAGTATCATTTACTGAAAGCTCAACAAATACACTAGATGGCAATGTTTAGTCACAATATACAAAGTCACAAGTCTTTCTATCCGTGGATCCCTCTCACAGAAAGAATGTTAATAATGTAAATGCCATCTTGAGGATTTATTGTCATAATAAACAAATACAGTACATATGTACTGTATGTTGAATGTATATATTCGTCCGAGTTTTATTCATTTTTTTCTTAATGCATTGCCAAAATGTATATGATCGGGAAAAATTAACGGGAATGATTGGAATTGAATCGGTAGCAAAAAACAGCAATCGGATCGGGAAATATCGGGATCGGCAGATACTCAAACTAAAACGATCGGGATCGGATCGGGAGCAAAAAAACATGATCGGAACAACCCTAATTAGAACACAGCGTGAGTTTACCGCAGTGAAAGCCGCCACGACGCTCTGTCTGGCCCGGCCCCCTACGGGAAGCCGTGGCTCAATGTCTGTTCTGTAGGAGCTGTCTCGTCAACTGATAGTGAAGTCTATGATTTTGTAGACCAGCAGTAGTATTTTATAGTCTATTCTTCGACTCACAGGAAGCCGGTGGAACGATTAATAAGAACCCTCGCAGCAGCATTCTGTTTTAGCTGCAGCTTCCTGACTGATTAGAAATAAATACAATTAAATTAAATACAATTAAAACTTTTTTTAGCCTATAAAGATATTCAGATTTACCATTCTCCATGTTTAAGCAGCTGAACAGGACAAGGAATGTTAAGTATCAAGTATGTAAGTATGAAATGGCCTTTTAGTGAGTTGTGGGGACTGAACTCATATTTCATCAGTGTCCTACACGTCAATCTATGATAGGTAGAGACACTGACGTCTCCACAAAAGAGTGTGAGATTGTGCGTGCCCGCAGTACTGAGAACATCCAGCATGGAAAAGTTCAATTTAAACATGCACTATGATATGCGCCTTCCCAAATTGATAATGATGGTAATGACAAGAGTAAAAAATTCACAAATTCAAAGGAATAATCTTATAAATCTGAATCTGAAATCTTGTCATGTTGATATAATTTGATGAGTAAGATAAGGACATATACCACTTATATGTATGACTATGTCCAATTTAACTGATGTATTTGAATGACTGTTAGTAAACATTCTAAAGGCAATTTGTTTCTAAAAAGAAAGCATCTTAAATATTTCCACACTTTTAACACTGTTTGTTTGGTTTTACCATTATGTGTCCAAAATGAAATTTCATTATATACATGATTTACATGTTTTTGTTAATTCACCATGTTAATTCTGTTTTTCTCCTATTTGCTGTTATGACATTTTCATAAAAACTAGCACAAAACCTTTTTTCTATTTCTTTTACATTTGGTACTGCCATTTTGTAAGATATGCTTAATTGTATGACCATTAATTATACTCTGCGGGTCATACAAGATTGCTCTCCCACAGCTATTATATGCGCACTCCCAAGCTATTATGAAGAATACAGTTTTAGCCCATAATCATGTGCTTACATTCTTATTGCTCACATTCTGCTGATGAATAGATAAACACACACATATGTTGATTCATCACACAACGTCTCAGTACTTTTCCACCAAGCTACAGTACTTTGATTGCAAATGTGTGTTCAAAACAAGTTATCTTGCCCGCTCAAGAGTGTGACTGTTAATTCAATCAAGAGTGTGACTGTTAATTCAATCAAGCGTGTGACTGTTAAATCAATGACTAGAATAAGGAACTTGACCGATCGAAACTGCCACGTTGGACAAAAGTGTTGTAACTATATTCCGCCCAGCAACAAGCCCTCAATAAAAGTCAGCAGTGCGGGAAGTCCGGAGAGAGACCTCAGTGAGATTCCGATTTGGCACGTTCCGCTCTCCGACTCTCCCCAAAACTGCAGTTTGGTAAAAGTCGACTCTCTGACTCCTGCTTCCTTGTGTCCTGCCTTTTGTCACCTCGCTCTGGGTCAACAGCTACATTGAAGAAGGTGTTTTAGACCCAACATTTCAATCAAGCATGAATGCCATTGGAGCCTTGTAATGTTGTTGCAATAAACCAGAGCGATCTGTGATCTGGAGTGCAAGGACAATAGCAGTGAGCAATAGAAGTGGCAATACAGTGATCCCTCGTTTTTCGCGGTTAATGGGGATCAGATCCCACGGGGGAAAAAAGCGCGATGTAGCTCTCCTCCAAAAAAAAAAAAATAAATATACAATTGTGCGTTCAATGTATTTATTCGGATTTAGCATTGAAAAGATAAATAAAAGACATGTTGCTTTTTTTTAAAACTTCGTTTAAGTATAATTTAAAAAAAAATTTTATGTATGTGTGTACATATGTGTGTGTACATATGTGTACATAAATGGTTTTAAGCACTTCAAATGTAATAATTTTGATAAGTTTTAAAGATGTTACTGGCCCACCGAATTATTTTTAAACAAAAAAATGTAGAAAAATGCTTGTCCTTATTAAATGCTTCAGTGAGTGAGTCCACTCAAATCCGCTTACCCTGCTCACTTACATACAATGAGTTGCCACAGCAAGTGTTTAACAAGCTAAACAATATTTGATCATGCGGCGCTTTGAAGTTTCGGCTTACAAGCTTCTCCGGCAAGAGGAAACCTTAACGTCTGTCAATCATCGTTAACTTCAATAAGCAACTCCGGTGCACTGCCTGACCAAGAAATTCAGTAGGAGGGACAGTGACAAAAGGCTAGGTTCATACTACAGATCTTAAAGCACAAATCCGATTTTTATCATATCTGGTTTTTTGGCGTGCCCGTTCAGGCTGCCTTTGTCCATTGAGACCATTCAAGTATTATGCATGCGCACTAATTCGCAGTCCGACACGCGCTAAGCAAGACGACCCGCATGCGCAGAAGCATCAAAACAAATGATCACACATGCTGGCTGTCATCCGTCATTCCAGGGATATCATATTTTGCTTTTTAAAAAGAGGACACAAATAACAGACATAAATAATCCCCGTCTAGGCTTATATTCAAAGTATATGGATCGAAAGCATGCACGCACTGTCCGTGCATGTCACACACACATACGGGCAGTTTGCCCCGACTCTCGGCCGTGTAAGCAATGTTGAAATATTGCTTATATGGAGCAGACAGAAAACCGATCATTCACAGGCTTATCCTCAACCCATTTTTATTTTTTTTATGACTGTTAAGTCCGACCCTTCCTAAAAAGCCGTGTTCAAGGCAAGCTAGGAGCTAATAATGCACAGCTGCACAGCTACTGCAGCGTTTCTCTCTCTTTTTGATGACGTAATTGCTGCATGAATTCAGATTTGAGAGACTGGACTGAACAGACCGCCGCGACAGTCTGGAAAAATGTGGCCCAGATCGGATTTGAACCACATATGAAATTGACCCAGATCGGATTCAAAATGGTCCAGTTCTATGCGACTTGTCACGTTCAGACCGTCAAGTTAATGCCTCACTCGGGTCGGAAAAACACAAAAAAATCGGATTTGTGCATTAAGACCTGTAGTATGACCGTAGCCTAAGTGATAGGATCGGCGCAGCTCATCTGTATTTATTTATTTTATTTTTTCATTGAAAAAAGAAATCCGCGATGGACTGCGGGCGCGAAAAATGAAGCACGAAGTAGCGAGGGATCACTGAATTTCCAAGCTATCGGTGATTTTGAGATGGTGACAAATAGAGGTGTATTTCAGTGGATCACCACCGTTTGCTATTAGAGCGTTCTATCAAATAATGTTTACAAAATCGTGTTGTTAAGATTACATTTGCATTGGATTGCCATGAGATTAGCTCATTTACTATATAGTATCTCTTGATTATATCTTTTGCACTAGCTAAAATAATGATGTGGTTTCTTACCACAATTTGAGTGGAGTTGTCGTGGCCCTCTTCCAAGAGAAGGTCTATGTCTGAGTCGTCCGGTCGGTGGCGGTCCCTGTAGAGGCCCCTTGGAGCAACCGCCCAGCCGGGAACCTCAGAAGTGGGCCTGGATTGCCACCTGTTTACCCCGTCGGGGGATCTGTGTGGGATTTTCACGGTAGGAGATTGCGTCTGACTCAAACCTGAAAGTGTGAACAGAAAACAGTACATTTTTGTGGGGAGTTTAACAACTAAATTAAATTGAATTCAATTAAATAATTCTATCATAAATCAGCCATGAAATTAATGCTTTGACAATGGATAAATTTACCAATGTGAATTATATCAATATATTTTTTTAAAAAGCATGGAGATATGAGCTTAACGTTCTTTTCAAAAAACAACAACAAGTACAACAAAAATGATTTTCTTGGAAAGGAAAAAAAAAAAGTGAATGAAATCATCATCAGCTGCTGGCCAGAAGTTAGGACAAAACACCAGCACCAACTAAGATCAGACCCGGCGGCATGGGCGGGCATTAGGGGGCCGGGCCCGCCCTGAGAGACTGCTGTGCCCACCCTAGCTCGATTAAACTGTACTGTGTAATTTTTTAAATCTTCCACAAAACACACACACACGGAGAGGACGAACCCTCTATTCATCCTACAGTGCCTTGCAAAAGTATTCGGCCCCCTTGAATCTTGCAACCTTTCGCCACATTTCAGGCTTCAAACATAAAGATATGAAATTTAATTTTTTTGTCAAGAATCAACAACAAGTGGGACACAATAGTGAAGTGGAACAACATTTATTGGATAATTTAACCTTTTTTAACAAATAAAAAACTGAAAAGTGGGGCGTGCAATATTATTCGGCCCCTTTACTTTCAGTGCAGCAAACTCACTCCAGAAGTTCAGTGAGGATCTCTGAATGATCCAATGTTGTCCTAAATGACAGATGATGATAAATAGAATCCACCTGTGTGTAATCAAGTCTCCGTATAAATGCACCCGTGATAGTTTCAGGGTTCTGTTTAAAGTGCAGCGAGCATTATGAAAACCAAGGAACACACCAGGCAGGTCCGAGATACTGTTGTGGAGAAGTTTCAAGACGGATTTGGATACAAAAAGATTTCTCAAGCTTTAAACATCTCAAGGAGCACTGTGCAAGCCATCATATTGTAATGGAAGGAGCATCAGACCACTGCAAATCTACCAAGACCCGGCTGTCCTTCCAAACTTTCTTCTCAAACAAGGTGAAAACTGATCAGAGATGCAGCCAAGAGGCCCATGATCACTCTGGATGAACTGCAGAGATCTACAGCTGAGGTGGGAGAGTCTGTCCATAGGACAACAATCAGTCGTACACTGCACAAATCTGGCCTTTATGGAAGAGTGGCAAGAAGAAAGCCATTTCTCAAAGATATCCATAAAAAGTCTCGTTTAAAGTTTGCCACAAGTCACCTAGGGGAGACACCAAACATGTGGAAGAAGGTGCTCTGGTCAGATGAAACCAAAATTGAACTTTTTGGCCACAATGCAAAACGATATGTTTGGCGTAAAAGCAACACAGCTTATCACCCTGAACACACCATCCCCACTGTCAAACATGGTGGTGGCAGCATCATGGTTTGGGCCTGCTTTTCTTCAGCAGGGACAGGGAAGATGGTTAAAATTGTCGGGAAGATGGATGCAGCCAAATACAGGAACATTCTGGAAGAAAACCTGTTGGTATCTGCACAAGACCTGAGACTGGGACGGAGATTTATCTTCCAACAGGACAATGATCCAAAACATAAAGCCAAATCTATAATGGAATGGTTCAAAAATAAACGTATCCAGGTGTTAGAATGGCCAAGTCAAAGTCCACACCTGAATCCAATCGAGAATCTGTGGAAAGAGCTGAAGACTGCTGTTCACAAACACTCTCCATCCAACCTCTCTGAGCTCGAGCTGTTTTGCAAGGAAGAATGGGCAAGAATGTCAGTCTCTCGATGTGCAAAACTGATAGAAACATACCCCAAGCGACTTGCAGCTGTAAGCAAAAGGTGGCGCTACAAAGTATTAACGCAAGGGGGCCGAATAATATTGCACGCCCCACTTTTTAGTTTTTTATTTGTTAAAAAAGTTTAAATTATCCAATAAATTTTGTTCCACTTCACGATTGTGTCCCACTTGTTGATTCTTGACAAAAAATTAAAATTTTATATCTTTATGTTTGAAGCCTGAAATGTGGCGAAAGGTTGCAAGGTTCAAGGGGGCTGAATACTTTTGCAAGGCACTGTATCTCGATCTGTCGTCATTCAATTCAACCAATCTGAGCAGCGAACAAAGGCAATTTCTAGCCAATTACAGATAAAGGGGGCGGGCCGAGTCGCCGGCCATTGGGTGCTCATGTCATATGTTATCATTATGCTGAAGCACTTTAGTTGAATAAATGCACACAGAACTGCACCATTGTTTTTCGCATACCTGTCAAGTTGTACGGTTTCGGCGTAATTTGTACAAGTGAGCACTGATTTTTAAATGTGTACGCCATACGTTCAAAATCTATGTTTTTCGTGCATTACGTTTTTTTTTCCTCCGTTCGGATTTTGTCACCGTTTCGGCACCGAGGCAATGTGCGTCCCTGTTACTACGTTGGTTGAATGACGCAAGAAAAGCGGAGACACAGAGAGAAGAGTGTTTTGACGCTGTAGCAAACGTGATGCTAGGCTAGGTGGCTCCAATATTTCCTGACTGTAGCCGACAGCCTACAATGTATGCCTAGATATCAAATGCGTATAGAACTACATGCGAAATGACAGACGGCGGCAATAATAAAAAGTCGCCATTTTGAAGCAGTAGACTGCTCAGAAAGGCTCTGTTGTAGTGAAGCTTCCTAGTGAACTTCAGTAACTTTTTATCTAAAATACTCCTAAATCGGCAAAATCTTGACTTGAATCTATCTTTAATGATGAAACAGTTTTAAAACTAACATGGCGAAAGTAGGCAGAAGGGACCTAATGCAAAACGGTAGCAATTTTAACCACTTTAACAGTTGATTCACAACATTAAACAATTTCCAAACATAGCAAAGGTTACTGTTTTTTTTCTTTTTTGTTTTTATGAAAAAATAACTTGAAAGGTAACATCAGTTACTTTGCCAAGTAACTAATTACTCCTACATTCAGGTAACTGAGTTACTAACTTAATTACTTTTTGGGAGAAGTAATTTGTAACTAATTAATTGCTTTTTAAAAGTAAGATTACCAACACGCTATATAGAACGTTGTAAGATTAGTCACCTATTTGTAAGGGCATACGTCACTATTTTTAAAATTGCCAACGGCCTCGGGTTGACAGGTATGTTTTCGTTTGTCTTATAGATTTTACGATTAACTACCACTTGTGACTTCAGTGACAGAAAATATTTCAATGCACTGATGTAGTAATGTACGGGTAATAATGCCACTGTTCAGGCTAAATTTACGTTGAAGAAGTGTGCCTCCCCCCCAAAAAATGTAATGCCCCCCTATAATTTCTTTCTGCAGCCCGGTCTGACTAAGATTAAATTAGATGATAAAGAAGATATTTGCATTTAATATAGAAAATCTTTGGTTTGCCTTCAAAAACCTAAAAAAAAACAAAAAAAACTTTGACAATAATAATAGTATAATATTGGACCAATAGTATAATGTACATGGTTCATGAAGGCATCGTTCATGCTTAGGCCAACACGCTTCACTTATGGTTGTCACGCCGCTACCGATGACTCACTTAGCTCTTCACAGCCTAGGGTGAAGAAGTCAGCCTCAGCACATTCTTCACACCAGCAACGCAGGGCACCCATGGGTGCTACTACACCAGCTACAGCCGGTGCTGTAGTTTGTGCTTGTCACATGCCGAATTCATAGAGTCATTCTTATATCAAACCATAAATACAAAAGAAAATACCACAATAAAAACTCCCGCCAAACAAAAAACACAAATCTAATAAACTAATGTAGAAAAATTTAAAAATATATTCCCATTAAAATAGTCAGCTCCATTATAATCGACATTTTTAAATAGATGAGTATTTATGTAATGTTTATAAAAGTATAAGCAACACACCCAAAATATGCAGTTAAGTCAGTTCACATTTTTAAAAATGAAAACACGCAATATATATATATTCTAGGGCTGTCAAACGATTAAAATTTTTAATCGAGTTAATCACAGCTTAAAAATTAATTGATCGTAATTAATCGCAATTCATACCATCGATAAAATATGCCATATTTTTCTGTAAATTATTGTTGGAATGGAAAGATAAGACAAGACGGATATATACATTCAACATACTGTACATAAGTACTGTATTTGTTTATTATAACAATAAATCAACAAGATGGCATTAACATTATTAACATTCTGTTAAAGCGATCCATGGATAGAAAGACTTGTAGTTCTTAACAGATAAATGTTAGTACAAGTTATAGAAATTTTATATTAAAACTAGGGCTGTCAAAATTATCGCGTTAAAGCGCGGTAATTAATTTTTTAAAATTAATCACGTTAAAATATTTGACGCAATTAATGCACATGTCCCGCTCAGACAGTATTCTGCCTTTTGGTAAGTTTTACAGCAAGGGTTTTTGTACTGTCTAACAGCGAACTCTTGTGGTCGCTTTGCAACATGGTTTATTTTTTTCTTGCCAGTTTGATATGGCTGCACGACGTCTCGGGCTGTCGCCTACGTTGTAATGTTGTGCTTATATGATCCTTGGACAAGATTTGTCCGTAAGTATGGTTGTTGTAAAGAATGTACATATTATGTTAGTAAGCGAAATGTTCTATTTTTTGTATGAGATGCTTTTTGTTTATGTTTAGTGAACCTGTATAGCGTACTAAACTATCGTTGTTGCTAATGCAATGCTTGTGTACTTTTTTTTGTAGTTTTACGACGGTCTAAAGAGGACAATGGTTTGAGGCTATTTTATTAATAAATCAGATGAAAAAGGAAGAAGTCTGATTATTAAGGCGTCGTTCACTAGCTGTTTAGCTTTGGAAAAAGTAGACGCTTCAGAGTGAGCATAGACAGCAAAAACAGATATAAATGACAGTAGAGTGAAATGCCCACTACAGTCCTTATGTACCGTATGTTGAATGTACAGTGGGGAGAACAGTATTTGATACACTGCCAATGGGTTTTCCCAATGGCAGTGTATCAAATACTTGTTCTCCCCACTGTATATATCCATCTTGTGTCATCTTTCCATTCCAACAATTTATTTTACAGAATATATATATAATTTACAGAAAAATATGGCATATTTTATAGATGGTTTGAAATGCGATTGTGATTAATTACGATTAATTAATTTTTAAGCTGTAATTAACTCGATTAAAAATTTTAATCGTTTGACAGCCCTAAATAAAACCCCTCTTAATGTTTTCATTTTAATAAAATTTATAAAACACAATGCTCAGGGTGCTGAAACCCATAAAATCAGTCGCACCCAAGCGCCAGCAGAGGGCGACAAAACACCCAAAAACAAGTAACAAGTGGACATGACACTGTGCTGTCATTTTAAACTGTTTGAGCGGGGCATGTGCGTTAAATGCGTCAAATTTTTTAACGTGATTAATTAAAAAATTAATTACCGCCCGTTAACGCGATCATTTTGACAGCCCTTATATATTCGAAAATGTTCGAAAACTCCTATCACACTTGGAGACTGATGAGCAATAATTTGGCAAGGGGGAGCCAGGATGACCTGTCAGTGGGAGAATGCCATCATCACCCCCACCAATTCGTGGTTGGGCACCAAGCCCTAGCAAACACAAACAGCCTCAATCCAAGAGCTGCTGATTTATGAAGAGGGATCATGACGTGAATGATGCTCTGAAGGTACACTGTAGATATATATGTCCATTTATTCACACAAATTCATATCTTTTCATTTCACATGGTTGTACATGATCTACTCATAGCTGCGTGTTATCTACAGTCAGAGGTGGGTAGTAACGCGTTACATGTACTCAGTTACTTTTACTTGTACTGTATGTAAAAGTTTACTTCTAAGAGTAGTTTTATCAAGCCATACTTTTTATTTTTACTTTAGTAGATTTATGAAGAAAAAACACTACTTTAACTCAGCTACTTTGGGCTACAAAAGAGTCGTTACATTTTTCCACTTTATTTTTCATATTAGAGTTGTTGTTTTTTTTCTGCTAGTGATGCCAAATATAGCTCTACCAATTTTACCAATGAGACGTCGCAACAATAATCACATGACTCCATTATACCAATCAGACACAAGCTTGCCGTACTATGATCACGGCAGCATGTTCAATCACGTGGCGTCTTTAAAGCACCGTAAAAAATGAAGTACCGTATTAGCCCGAATATAAGACGGCCCTGATTATAAGACGACCCCCTCTTTTGCAAGACTCAAGTTTGAAAAAAGACTTTTTGAACACCAAATTAATTTTTATACAGAAAATAATTATCGTACATCTGAAACAAATGATTATAACAACATATTTGAGAGAAAAAGCATGTTATTTTGCCTCATTCAAATCTTAATATCTGAACATTTCTAAATATGTAAACTAAAGTGCAATCACATTCGTAAATGAATGGCTTCTGGTTTTTCAAATGTAAATAAACCAATGTATTGTGATAAAACAACAAAATTGCAATAACTGCATTAGCCATCAAAGTGAAGTCTAACTGTAACTGTAGTCTTGAAACAAATCTGAATAAGGAAAAACGTTGCAATAAAATAATGCAAACTGGTTAAACTTGAGAGTAGCTGAGATCTGTCATGACAGAACATCGCTTCAATGATATCTGGCGCCATCTAGCGTCTTGAATAGACATTATACCCAGACCGCGAATATAAGACGACCGCCACTTTTTCAGTCTTATTTCAATGCAAAAAACACCGTCTTATATTCGGGCCAATACGGTATTTGAGAGAGATCTGTGCCTTCAACATGACTTGAAAGCACGGATTTTATCGTCTCTCCCAGTCTTTATTTGGCACCGATTAACCGCGGAAAACCGGAGATATGATCCTTTTGATTTCATAATAGTAACTATGAAGGAACTATTCCCTATTCAAACTAGGAACTATCCTCTCCACTGGAGGGCACTCATGTTCTTTGTACAGATAAGTCGACACTTCTGTCCTGCTTTTCTCTCGCCGGAATTCAATGATATTTATTTTTGTATTTCTTTGACTTAATGTAGTTATGTAATGGGTTATTGTACAGTATCATTGTAGCATCAGTTCATATAGATTTTTTTTTCTCAGCACAAAGTTAACAAATTTATGAGCAGTTACTAACAATGGGTTACTCATTACTTAAGTATTCTTTTCACCAAATACTTTTTTACTTGTACTTAAGTACATTTTTTGAATGACTACGTTTACCTGAGTAATATTATTTTAAAGTAAGGCTACTCTTACTTGAGTACAATTTTTGGCTGCTCTACCCACCTCTGTCTACAGTACAAGGACTTTCACTTCCATTGTTTAGTTTAGCTATGGACGGCACAAGGCTGCTGTTTTTTTCCCCTCGGTTTGTGGAAGACAGCAAATATAAACGGTATTCGGGGCAGTTCTTCTGGGGTCACCTTTTGGTATTTCAGGAGATGTGTCCTGATCGATGAGCTTTAAATTACTTTTTCCTTAATAAATGTACAGTGCCTTGCAAAAGTATTCGGCCCCCTTGAACCTTGCAACCTTTCGCCACATTTCAGGCTTCAAAGATATAAAATTTTAATTTTTTGTCAAGAATCAACAACAAGTGGGACACAATCGTGAAGTGGAACAAAATTTATTGGATAATTTAAACTTTTTTAACAAATAAAAAAACTGAAAAGTGGGGCGTGCAATATTATTCGGCCCCCTTGCGTTAATACTTTGTAGCGCCACCTTTTGCTCCAATTACGGCTGCAAGTCGCTTGGGGTATGTTTCTATCAGTTTTGCACATCGAGAGACTGACATTCTTGCCCATTCTTCCTTGCAAAACAGCTCGAGCTCAGTGAGGTTGGATGGAGAGTGTTTGTGAACAGCAGTCTTCAGCTCTTTCCACAGATTCTCGATTGGATTCAGGTCTGGACTTTGACTTGGCCATTCTAACACCTGGATACGTTTATTTTTGAACCATTCCATTGTAGATTTGGCTTTATGTTTTGGATCATTGTCCTGCTGGAAGATAAAGCTCCGTCCCAGTCTCAGGTCTTGTGCAGATACCAACAGGTTTTCTTCCAGAATGTTCCTGTATTTGGCTGCATCCATCTTCCCGTCAATTTTAACCATCTTCCCTGTCCCTGCTGAAGAAAAGCAGGCCCAAACCATGATGCTGCCACCACCATGTTTGACAGTGGGGATGGTGTGTTCAGGGTGATGAGCTGTGTTGCTTTTACGCCAAACATACCGTTTTGCATTGTGGCCAAAAAGTTCAATTTTGGTTTCATCTGACCAGAGCACCTTCTTCCACATGTTTGGTGTGTCTCCCAGGTGGCTTGTGGCAAACTTTAAACGAGACTTTTTATGGATATCTTTGAGAAATGGCTTTCTTCTTGCCACTCTTCCATAAAGGCCAGATTTGTGCAGTGTACGACTGATTGTTGTCCTATGGACAGACTCTCCCACCTCAGCTGTAGATCTCTGCAGTTCATCCAGAGTGATCATGGGCCTCTTGGCTGCATCTCTGATCAGTTTTCTCCTTGTTTGAGAAGAAAGTTTGGAAGGACGGCCGGGTCTTGGTAGATTTGCAGTGGTCTGATGCTCCTTCCATTTCAATATGATGGCTTGCACAGTGCTCCTTGAGATGTTTAAAGCTTGGGAAATCTTTTTGTATCCAAATCCGGCTTTAAAGTTCTCCACAACAGTATCTCGGACCTGCCTGGTGTGTTCCTTGGTTTTCATAATGCTCTCTGCACTTTAAACAGAACCCTGAGACTATCACAGAGCAGGTGCATTTATACGGAGACTTGATTACACACAGGTGGATTCTATTTATCATCATCGGTCATTTAGGACAACATTGGATCATTCAGAGATCCTCACTGAACTTCTGGAGTGAGTTTGCTGCACTGAAAGTAAAGGGGCCCAATAATATTGCACGCCCCACTTTTCAGTTTTTTATTTGTTAAAAAAGTTTAAATTATCCAATAAATGTTGTTCCACTTCACGATTGTGTCCCACTTGTTGTTGATTCTTGACAAAAAAAATTAAATTATTTTCATATCTTTATGTTTGAAGCCTGAAATGTGGCGAAAGGTTGCAAGATTCAAGGGGGCCGAATACTTTTGCAAGGCACTGTATATACCGAATGTGATCAATGCTTTCTTTTTTTTCCTGAATTGTGTGTCGTCATCTCTTGTTAGTTAAGAGAATTAAAGAACCTGTAAAAAGGAAAAATAAACTTTCTTTTTCCTTCAATACCAAAAAGCTAATACACAGCACGGCCACAGTAATCATTGTGCCAATAAACTGCACAGTCCAAGCTTGTGTCCACTCGCCTAATTCTCTCTGCCATACAACCCATTACCCATAAACAACACAACGCAGAGCATCGCGGTGTACAGAGAGGGTCCCCCGGCACGGGTTGGGTTCCACGACTATGGAATAGAAGTGCCCAAATCCCAATGGGGCAAGCCACAGAGGGTGGCCAAGAACAACGAGGCCAAGGTTCTGTGGGACAAAAATCTCAAGGCTAACCAACCGGACATGGTGGTGGTGGTCAAAGATCACAGGCATAGGCGGATCTACTATTCAGGCGAAGTAGACGATCGCTTTAGGCCCCCAACCAGTAGGGGGCCCCTAACCAGCTGCCCTTGCCCCAACGAGCAACGGCTTGGGCCACCGGAGCCAGCAGCACCCCCGACTATTGGTCATGTATAATTATGTCAGCATACCAAACAAACAAATAACAAAACAAAAAAGAAAGCCATTTGAATGCTGCATTTATATTATCCCCCCCTCCCCCACACGCAATACAATGGACTGTTCCACGACGACGGACAGAGTATCAGTCGCTTAGCTTCATTTAGCGCAGTTTAGCATCGCTTAGCTGTTCATTAGCTTCACTCAGCTCTCCCGCGGTTTTCACGCCACTAAGCTCGCTATTTTTACAGCTCACTTGCTCCTTTGCACGTCGGCTATCGTTTATTTTGAACATATGAGTGAACGTGCTCTCCATGATAGCCAAAGTCCAGTGAAGGAGAAGTTGAGAACAGGCCTCTAATGCGTCTTTTAACTTTCTTCTTCTTCTCACCGAACATAAAATACACGACAGCACACCCTGTGGCGAAACAATGTAGTACAGTTCCAATCAGTCATACAATAGCACTAAACAGCTGGTTAAAAGCAAAAACACGTCATGTTTGTCATATAAATAATGATTTCTGGAGTTAATCCCACATACTTCAGAATTAATATTATAATATGTTGAGTAAATACGACATAATACAGATTCTACACTAAGAATAGCTTTCAAATGACAAATATGATTGGCAATGAATAATTATAATTATCAATCAATCAATCAATCAAATTTATTTATATAGCCCTTTACAAAACCCGAAAGGCCCTCAAAGTGCTTTACAACAAAACATGGCTCAAGATAAATAAAAGGCAGGAAAATATTATACAATGACATTTAAAAAATAAAGTAAAACAAAGAGCGCATCACAATAAAAGTCCAGCAAGTAAAACAATAAAACCGATAAAATCGAAAAACATTAAAAAAGCCCTTAAGCTAATAAAACCAGGCTATCCTAATCTTTGTAAAAGGCGAGTCTAAAAAGGTGCGTTTTTGCCGAGACTTAAAAAGACCTACATCCGTGGTGGTGCGGATTTCGGGGGGAAGGCTGTTCCACAGCCTGGGGGCAGCAACCGCAAAGGATCGGTCTCCCCACTGTTTAAGTTTTGACCTCGGAACATCTAAAAAAAGCTGGCTGGTCAGCGAAGAGTCCTGCCAGAGTTACGAAAAGTTAAAATTTCCGATAGATAAGATGGAGTCTGGCCATTAATAGAATTAAAAACAAACAGTAAAAGTTTTAAATCAATTCTAAAATTGACTGGAAGCCAGTGGAGTGATGATAGCACGGGGGTAATATGCTCACGTCTAGGTGTACCTGTTAAAAATCGAGCAGCAGCATTTTGAACAAGTTGCAGCCGAGAAATCGAGGACTTGGGTAGGCCAACATAAAGTGCATTGCAGTAGTCCAGCCTTGAACTTATAAAAGCGTGAATTGCTTTTTCAAGGTCGTGGCGACTAAGAAAAGGCTTCACTTTGGCTATGAGACGGAGCTGGAAAAAACTTGCTCTTACAACAGAACTAATCTGCTTTTCAAAGTTAAGCCTGCTATCGAATATCACTCCGAGATTTTTAACGTGCGTCTTAAAAATGTCAGCCGGAGCACAAGAGTTGGGCTCAAGGGCTTTCATCATGGAAGGTGTGCCAAAAGTAATAAATTCAGTTTTGCTCTCGTTAAGGTGTAAAAAGTTTTGTGCAAGCCACTGCTTCACATCAGATATGCACTCCATCAATTTAGCAAGAGCAGTTTTTTTGTTAGGCCTCAGGGGCAGATAAAGCTGCAGGTCATCAGCATAAAAATGAAAAGCGATATTATGTCTTTTTTATAATTGATCCTAAAGGTAGGAGATAAAGCGCAAAAAGAACAGGCCCTAAAATAAGAGCCTTGCGGTACCCCGCAAGACAGAGAAGATGTTGAATTATTATACTACTATTATATATAGTAGTATACTATAATAATATTGCTAGAATTTTTTTAAAGAATTGTTTTGAATAATGTTGGAAAGGCAAAGTCAGTGTTCTTAATGTTTACTTTCCATTCTTTTGCACCAGTAAATGATATCAGCATTTAACCTCATTGTTTGTTTGTGATTAATTATTGTTTTTTACATGATTATTTGTACTTTAATAAAAAATTTAAGTGTTCCAAAATAGTTTTGTGACTTAATAAGCATCAACAAAAATTTCATTGCTAAATTAGTAAAAAAAAAAAAAAAAAAGAAACTTATTAGATTAGTCAATTAATCGTAAAACTAGTCGGCTGACTAATCAAGAGAAAATTCGTCATTCAGGACAGCCCTAGTGTACCAGAACATATTTTATTCACACCCTTCTCACCTTTTTAACCCCTGACACATGAAGAGGGCCCCTGAATATGTTCGCCTTAGGCCCCAAAATTGCCAAGTTCGCCACTGATCACAGGAGAGTGATGGCGATAGATGTGGCAATACCAGCTGATGCCAACAATCAGGAAGAAGGAACGCTTGAAAGTGGAGAAGAACCTAGGGCTGAAAGAGCAGTTGGAGTGGATGTGGAAGGTGATGGCTATTATGGGTCTCGTTAAGCACTTGGGGCAGTAACCCCTAAGATGACGCCTCAGTACAGAAGACTATGGTCCATGGAAGAGCTAAGATAATGCGCAGGACCCTCTAACTTCCAGGCCTCTTGTCGAGGATCTGAGCTTGAGGATGACACAGAAATCACCCCACGAAGAGTGAGAGGGATGTTGTTTTTTTATAATAATAATAGTAATACATTTTGTTTATAACGCACTTAACATTTGAAAAACAAATCTCAAAGTGCACATTAACATAAAAATAAAAAACTACGAATAAAAGAGTAAAAGCAAAAACTAACAGAAGCACAGATAAAATCAGATACCAATCAGATACAAATAAGACAGTCAAATAAAATTAGCTAGAATAAGCTTTTTTTTTTTTTTAAAAAAAGATGAGTTTTTTTAGTCCTTTTTTAAATGCATCCACCGTCTGCGGGGCTCTAAGGTGGTCTGGGAGGGCGTTTCACAGACAGGGAGCAGCAGCTGCATATATATGAATATGAATATTTATTTCTATTTTAAATATGTTATAGAATGTAAAATTACTTTAATAGCTTTAATAATAAAAAAAAAAAGAATATATATATATATATATATATATATATATATATATATATATATATATATATATATATATATATATATATATATATCGACAGTGACATACTTAAACAAACTTCCATTAAAATGCTATTAGTGATATGGATTCAGATTTGCATTAAGTTGAAATGTGAAAGGTTTATCACCAAATAAGATAGTTGTGTATTGAACATTTTAAAAATAGAAATAAAATGAATAATTAGTCAAATGAATTCCTTATAACATACGTTAAATTTTGAATAAATGTTTAACCAATACTAACTCCTGCTTTTTTTTTTTCCTGGCCTGGAAATTGACTTTGTGTATGCGTATCTGGGTATAAATTGATTCCAAGCCAAAGTATACTTCACGTGAATTCAAATAATAATGAAATAACATTTAAATTAAAATATTCCCTAAGAGTTGTGAACTTACCAAAATCAGATCTTGGCGTCGCGTAGCTGACTGGAAGTTGGACAACAACCAGCAGTCCCGTAATAACACACAGCGTCTTCATCATAATCGCCTTTAAAAAGGTGCTTTTGCGTCGGGTATTAAGTTAAAGCCCAGAACGATAATAATTATTCCTTTGGCAAGTTGTTTAAAAATAAAATAAATAAATAAAGACTTTGGGGCAGCACATCAACTGTCCGCCACTTTTATTAACCTCTGGGACAGGGGCGACTACAACTGGAGGTCCACGCTGCATTTAGGGACTGTTGGAATTGTGAAGACTTAGTCACAAAAATGACATTTGAGTAAATAACGTTAGGTTTTTGATATTTCTCCATATAAATTTAAGCGTTTAAGTCAAGAAAACCAAAGTTGATTTTACTTCGCTTATAAAAATAATTTTATTGATTAAAAACAAAATTAAATTCCCAAGATATTCCGAAGGCAACAGCAGCTTCAATTGTAATTTCACGTCTAGCCACTAGATGTCGAAGAAGCGCAACTCCCCCACGCCACGGGGTCCAAATTAAAATAGGCGTCAGTTCTAGCTTTTTATAATAATAATAAAAAAAAAATAACTGCAGCTAAAACTAATATTTTTTTAAATACGAAGTATGATGTTCTGAAGAGAATAAAATACAGTAGTTATGGCTGTAGTCTCTTTTTATTGTCGAAGGAAAAAAAACGAGAGAAATGACAACCAACCCAATTTGGGGTCTCTTTTATTTTTCTATACGAACGACTACATCGTCAAAAGGGACACTCAGTCATGGACTTGCCATTATTAAGTATTTCAATTCATTAAACATTTTTCAATTACATTTGTAATTTGAGTCTTTGATTTTCATACAAATGTAAAACTTACTTTGGAAGTAGTCGAATATTTTCATGAAAATTTGTGTATTGGAGGGTAGTAAGTTACATTAAAAAAAAAAAAAAAAACCATTTAATTTGTTGCATATTTGAAGAAGCAATTGCAATAAAAGTATGTATTTTTTTGTTAAAACGCATATTTAGTAAGTGCACATTTAACAAATGTTAGACATCTGTCACCAAGGGCGTAGGTTTGGTCTCAGCATTGGTATGGACGATATAACAGCATAACCTGCATATACACTTTTTTTTTTGCTGGGGACGGGACATTTATAAAGACCAAACAGACTGGGTGAACGAGGGTCAGGGCTACATTTCTCACCGATACAAACCTAATTAATTGATAGGCTAAATGATCAAGGCAAAAATAAATCTGTATTGACTTATACTAACTTTCCTGTAAATTGGTTACGGTGATACACCAGGGCTGGCCCAGCCTATTCGGAGACTATGCAGCTGCTTCGGGCCCCTGACCACGAGGGGCCCCCCAATGTGGCAATTGTTTAATTTATATTCTATTTTGTTTTACTACAGTTTGCTTTATTTGACTTTTGTGAGTTTTGAATTTCAAGCCAAAAAAATAAAAGTTCTTGACTTTTCTTTTCCCTCTTTTAGAAAAAGGTTTGGCGCTATCTACTGTAAATACTGACAATCATTTGGGGTGAGAAGTTTGAAGTATGCAGCGCAACAAAATCTGATTAATATCCACAATATGGACGTATGGGTTGGATTGCATGTATGGGTTTCACAGTACACTGTGACGAAATGGTGTGCCAAAAATATGTGCCACTTGGCATTATTTTGCTTAGGGCCCCCAAATGGCCCGGGCCGGGCCTGTGATACACTGTACGATTCAAACCTTTGTCTTCAAAAACTACTAAAGAAACATTTTGAAAAACTTCCAGAATAAATGTCTGGATTTTATTAGCAAATTTAAATTACAATATTTGAACACAAATTATATTAACATACATAAGAAATACAAACTTGTTAATCATCAATTCTATAATCCATCTATAAAGGGGTAATCCTTGGTTCACTACATTACAGTTTGATTAACGTTAACGGTAGAAAACATACAGCAGGATATTTCTCTCAACGCAGCTTCCTCCTTGAGTTTGAGAAATTCACACAGATTAATGTTATGCTAACTCTGATGCAGGGCGGACTTTCAGTATCAAAATTAGTGGTGTGTTCCCCACCTCCACAACATTGACATCTTTTTACATTACTTACAGTGGCTTCTGCTGGAGGGAAAAAAACTAATATCCCTGGTCTTCAAAAGGGCAGATGAGGCAGCATGTTGTATTTCTGTTTGGCTGTGAATGCGCGCGTGTGTGTGTGTGGGGGGGGGGGTCAAGTCATCAGCCAATCAAACGTGCGTTTGAGGGGGAAAAAATGGACTGCCACATTCAGCAAGTGAAAAGGAGTCAATGTTAGTCTGAACATAATGAAAGTACTGTAATTCACTTAATAATGGTCGGGTCAATTCTTCTTACAATATATGGGAAGACAATCTAAATGACTTATATAACTCGTCTTTATATAATATAAATAGGGTTGCTTAAAAGTTGGTGGGGACAATTTCAGCATCCTGAAAAGTTAGTAGTGTTATGTCCCTACCATGCCTATGCAAACCTACGTACGCCCTTGTCAGTCACACGTTTTCAAGTTCAACAATTGTGGCACTTGTATGTCTGTGTGTGCCATTTGAGTCATAAATGAGAAAGTTTATGAAAACGAAGTCAATAGATTGGAGACACATTTACAAGTACTCCTGCATAGGAGGAGTAGATATGACAAAAAGTTGGAAAATATTTATGAAAAAGCTGTGTAGTCAAGTCATTGTATAAAATTAGCTGGATATTTTCATGAATTTCAGATATTCAGATTTTGGTACCAACAAAAATTTTATCTCATTTACTAAAAGGGTATTTTTATAATCAATTTTCTGGAAACCCCTTTCACCACCTCTATCTTGGTGCCCAGAGTCTATGGTCGACACTTGCTTCAGGGTTGTAGCCTTCCCAGACAGGCTCCGCTTCCACGTCGAGTCCTCTGGCAAGTGGTCATGTTTCCCCAATTTTCTCTTGAGAGATGGTCTAATAAGCATCTAAAACTCAATACACCGAATTGTCATTATTAGCAACACTGGGATTTAGCTGCTGGTGCTAGCACTGACAATGGCACAGTGAACATTAGGGTATTACCGTAATTTTCGGACTATAAGCCGCCACCCATCAAATTTGACACAAAAATGGCATTTGTTCATAGATAAGCCACAACAGACTATAAACCGCAGTGGTCTTCACTGAATTATGGGATATTTACACCGAAAGATATTAACCGGTAACACCTAATCTGACGACGCCTTCATAAGACTCTCATTAGACAGTCAAAATTATTGACATGACACCATCATGAGCATTAATGAATGCTTATGACATGTCATTTAGTGTCATCCGGCAAATTATCTCACTTTTGAATGTATGTAAAAGATCTGAGCTGAACCCAAATAAAGTTGATGACATTTGTCATCAGCATTCATACAGTAAATGCCCGTGCCAGCGTCATGTCATAATTCTGACATTCTTATGACAGTCTAATGACGCTGTTGTCAAATAAAGTGTTACTTATCGACACAAATAAAACAAATAAGCCGCACTGGACTACAGTCCCTGACAAAAGTCTTGTCACTTATCCATTTTGTAGAAACAATTGCTAACCTGACTTTTAATTATTCAATTGGTTTCAGAAATGGCTCATATGAAAGCTAAGACCTTCCCAAATGATGTTGAATGTACAAAAATATGTTTCACTGAAAAAAGATTTACCATTTAATGAAGACATAAAGGCCAAATTTTGGCAGAACAAAAGTTTTGTTGCCAACAGAAGGTAGTGTGAAAATTAAAAAATGTACTTCAAATACAAAAATACGTTACATAAGCGAATTAAGTAGTGGTGCTGTGAGATCCAATTTTAATATTTGTATGACTTCCATGGGCTTGAAGGACTGCATCCATGCGGTTCGGCAAGGATTCATACAATTTATTGATGAAGTCATCAGCAACATCACAGAAAGTCTTGCATGCCTCCCGGAGTACATCAACATTCTTGGGTTTTGTCTTCCATGCTTCCTCTTTCATCCTGTTCATGTCTGGTGACTGGGCTGGCCAGTCCTGGAGGATCTCGATCTTCTTGGTCTTGAGCAACTTTGAGGTAGTGATTGAAGTACGCGATGGAGCACCATCCTGCTGCAGAATTTGTCCCTTTTTATGGTTAGGAATGTAAGAGGCAGCTGTTTTCTGAGAGAATCTCAGATCCTTGCAGGCTCCAGTAGGTCTTCTGCAATATTTGCTGCGACTGCGGTGTAATTCAATGGAAGATTCATCTGAAAAAGCCACCTTTTGCCACAAAACAGTGAAGTTTGGTGGTGGCAAAATCATGGTCTGGGGTTACATCCAGTATGGGGGTGTGCGAGAGATTTGCAGGGTGGAAGGCAACATAAATAGTCTGAAATATCAACAAATCTTCGCTGCCTCTTACATTCCTAACCATAAAAAGGGACAAATTCTGCAGCAGGATGGTGCTCCATCGCATAATTCAATCTCTACCTCAAAGTTCCTCAAGGCAAAGAAGATCGAGATCCTCCAGGACTGGCCAGTCCAGTCACCAGACATGAACAGGATGAAAGAGGAAACATGGAAGACGAAACCCAAGAATGTTGATGAACTCTGGGAGGCATGCAAGACTTTCTGTGATGTTGCTGATGACTTCATCAATAAATTGTATGAATCCTTGCCGAACCGCATAGATGCAGTCCTTCAAGCCCATGGAAGTCATACAAAATATTAAATTTGGATCTCACAGCACCACTACTTAATTCGCTTATGTTATGTAACATATTTTTGTCTTTGAAGTACATTTTTTTGTTCAATTTTCACACTATTTTCTGTAGGCGACAAAACTTTATCTTGCCAAAATTTGACTTTCTTCATTAAAAGATGACTCACATTTTTGTACATTCAACATCATTTGGTCTTAGCTTTCATATGAGCCATTTCTGAAACCAATTAAATAATTAAAAGTCAGGTTATTAGCAACTGTTTCTACAAAATGGATAAGCGACAAGACTTTTGTCAGGGACTGTATAAGCAGTAGGATTCAAAATGAGGGGGAAAAAGTAGTGGCTTATAGTCTGAAAATCAAGGAAACTATTCTCATAGGTGATTAGTCTCAACTCTTTCAGTGACATTGAAGATGTTAATGATACTTTGTTTCTGTATGCTCATTTCCCTTGTATGTTGTCTGCCCAGTTTGTCAACCTTTTTCTGTACAACTGTAATTTTGAATAAATAGCACAATAAAGTGAGTTTTTCAAACTGGCTCAGCAAGTGTTCCACCATTTAAAGGCAATCTACAATTCTGCCATAACAAGCATATTACCAGGACATGATTATAAATAAATTAGAGCTGAAAAGAATTCTCGAGCAACTCCAGTTTAAAAACTGATCCAAGTAATTTTATTCACCTCGAGTAATCGTTTAATTTTTACAGCTCTAAGCATCACGTTTTGCCCGCACTACTTTTAATGCGGGACAGAGCGCTGATGTCACGTGCGTAGAGGAAGAAGCAAGAAAACTTACTGCAGCCGACACCCACTACAAAAGACGCCGACGTTGCCAAAAACTAGCCCGCATGATGCTACGGTGGTAGCAGGTAGCGTCTGATGCGTCTCATAGAGATCACATGTATGTTGAACTAGATGCAAAATGACAAGAGTCAGCGGCGTTAGTAAACAGCCGCCATCTTAAAGCAGTAGACTTCTAAGCGCTTAAACAAACGTTACTGTCACTCGCTCACGTAACGTTAGCCCTGCGGACGGCTAGGTTTCTATTAATTATGACCACTGTCGATGCGGGGCTAACGTGTCTTACATACAGGCTTTATTTTATCTGTGAAAACATAGCGTTGTAGAGTGATGACGGTATAAAATAAAAACTTAATAATGCTAACTGTCAATTGTAGCACTGGTCCCTAATGTGCTCTAATACAGCAGGTATCATACATTTATTTTGAACACTGCAAAAACTCAAAATCCTATCAGGACTTACAGTTTAGACTAACTTAAAACTTAACTAAAACTTAAAAATAGCTTGACACCAGGGGTCGCGTGAACCGAATATTTTCAGTCGTTGACCGGTGTTTTAAAACTGTGACGGAAAAAACTGAAGTCCATCTGTCATTTTGACGGGTTGCAATTCACACCCCAGACCACAGGGTGGCGAGTGAGCATATTAATTAGCTATTCTCTCTCTTGATGCATGACGTCGTTGGCCTTACTCGGAAAAATGTCAAGGCAACTGAGCGTCCGAAGTTTCTTCAAAAAGCCCCAAGACGACGATGGTGTTGATAAAAGAGGTAAAAAAAAAAAGAGGGACTGCACAAGTGGGCACGCAATTCAAGTCCATGCGCACCAGGAGGAAGGTGTGAGACTGCGTTCAGGCCAATGCAGGTGAACTGTTAATTTCATTGTTCCAAATGTAGCCTACCTACTGGGGCCACAGTCAGCTGTTTTTGTCGCTGCGGAGAAAAAGTTACAAATTCATCTGCTTGATGTGTGATGGCACGGTGTGGATTCTCTGTTAAGCTTGTTCGGACAGAATATTAATTAAAAATGAATGAAAACTAAATACTATTGAATATGTCATTACTATCATTGTAAAAATAGATTATGACCGGATTTTTATGACCCTGTCAGTCAAAATGACAGAAAACGAAAAAGTCTACCGCAACCTCTGCTTGACACAAATAGATATTCAATTGAAACACGTGGGGAAAAACACCTAACTTTTAAGTGGTGTGTTATTAAGCATAATGGCATTTTTAGGTAAGAAACATTTTTTTTTTTATAAGATCTTAAAGTTTTTTGAATGAAAGCAGTCTTTTATTGTTGTTAAATCTGACATGCAATTGTTGGCTGTTTTCAACAATGTACATCAAAAATAAAGACATTGATTGATTGAAAATGGTTCAATATTAGATTAAATGTCTTGTTTTCTCATGTATATCTATAATTGCTCTTCACCTAAAAATATGTTTTATCAGATTACTCGTTTAATCGATAGAATTTTCAGTCGATTACTTAAATGTTCGATAGCTGCAGCCCTAAAATAACCAAAAATACTTGAATGCACTGTCAAAAAGTGTTAATTTCTTCAGTACATATGCTTACAAATTGTGTGCCATATCCCTATCCCCCATTAAATGGTTTGTCCTTTTGGGACTTCTCTAAGTAAAAATCTATCCCAATGACAACAATAGAGGCATCAGTTTGGTGAACTCAGTTTAATGCAAGAACACTAGCATGGGACTATTTCTACAAGTTGGCTGCAAAGGAACTAAAAGCGCAACATGACAACAAGGACACTAGAGTTCCTAATACTAACACGAGCGGTTCTTCGGTCAGATGGCTAAATTGTTTCTATGCATTTTAAGTGATTTGTAGCATGTGCGCCAATGCTTCTGAGTGAATCTGAAGGTAATCTATCGCTAATTGATGGCACTGCGGAATGACAAGAGCTGCTCTCTTTAAAGCACACTGCTTGAATGGGCACCTGAGTGTCAAGTCGAATTTAAAATGCAAACCTTGCTCCACTACAATATCCATCAAACAGAATAAGAATTGGACGGTAAGCGTCAGAGTAAAGTGGGTGAGAGAGGAAAGTGATGATTGCAAATGCCCTTGATAGCATCTTCATTTTCTTTTGTAAAATATGAGGTTGGAATGAGAGGATTTGGGGAAGGGAAGGGAAGGGAGGGGTCCAAGCCAAAAACACTCAAACTGAGTTAACAGAGACCTATCAGTTCCACATCAAAGATGAGAGTGGAGTTGGCCGGGATAATGGGAGGGTACCCACTGCTGCCGTACGCATAATCCGGTGTACAGGTCAAGTTCGCTCTCTGCCCCACGCTCATCTAGGGAAAAAAAACAGTGGACAAAAACTTGTGTCAAGTCATTTTCAGAATTTGTTTCTAAATATGTTAACTTTTCCGAAGTGCTGATGACAATTGAAATTCTATTTCAGAAATGTACTCTTTTTCACCTCTTATGCCAGGAAGATGCAGGCTGAAACAAGGCAATTACTGGATGTCAGTAAAAACCTGTCTTTCAGGCCCACCCCTCCCACTATATAATGACCATATATTCCCCTACAAAACTTGCGAAGCCTGGTGGTAGAGAAGACTATCATGCTTTTGTCTATCAAGCCTATCATGTTTTGAAAAATAAAAGTTAATACAGTTTAAAAAAAAAAAAAAAAAACAGGATTACAATACAGTGATCTCTTTCCACTTTGCGCCCTCATTCTATCGTGAATTTCTTTCACAATTAAAAACTAAAAAATACAGATGAATTGTCCCGATCCAATCAAATAGACTCACTCTCCCTCCTGCTCCTTTTCTTGGTCAGGTAGTGGACTGGAGTTGCTTATTAAAGTTAACGATGATTGACAGAGGTTAAGCTTTAATCTTGCCAGATACGCTTGAAAAGATGAAACTTCAAAGCGCCGCATGCGTCAATCATCCTTTAACTTGTTGAACAGTTGCTGTGGCAACTTATTGATTGTAAGTGAGGAGCTTGAGCGGATTTGAGTGGATTCACTGAATGAAGCATTTAATAAAGAAGCCGTTTTCTACTTGATTCTTGTTAAAAAAATAATTCTGTGGGACAACAACATGTTTAAAACTTATAATTATTACATTTGAAGTGCTTAAAAACACATTTATTGAAATATATATACAGCGCTGGCCAAAAGTATTGGCACCCCTGCAATTCTGTCAGATAATGCTCAATTTCTCCCAGAAAATGATTGCAATTACAAATGCTTTTGTAGCAATATCTTCATTTATTGTGCTTGCAATGAAAAAACACAAAAGAGAATGGAGAAAAAAAAAAAAGATTAAATCATTATCATTTTAGTATAAGGGTGTAACGGTACATGTATTTGTATTGGACCGTTTCGGTACGTGGTCCTGAACGAGTCCCGAACGAGTTTCTGACATAATGTAAAGTGCTATCAAATTTAGCACGTTAGCGGGCGGTAATTAATTTTTTGAATTAATCACGTTAAAATCTTTGTCGCATTTAACGCAAGCGCGGAATGCCCGCTCATACATCCCATAACCCCACTGTTACGTCCCACGGACGGCTCGCTAAGGGCGTAACATAAAACGAGCCACGCACACAAGTTGCAAGTGGACACAAATTTATTCATACAAGTAAACTCGCAATGAACAAAATATACAAAATGCAGAAAGGGCTGGCTTCAGCGTAAGCCCAGGCCAAAACAACAAACAAAATGAAACTACACTTAAACCCCACCCGCTAAGTAAACCCTGATCGCAAAAAAGAAAAAAAACAATACAGCCACTACTCTGGCTTCTACACTAAACAAAACGGGTTGAACGAAAACGGCAGTTTACCTCTACTGCTGCAGTGCTCTTATTTACAGTGGTGAACAAAAACGATCCAAAAACGAATGAACACAAAATACCTCACCAAAAAGGCGGGATTGTAACAAAATAGCGATCAAATGCACAGGTGAATGAATGGCGAGCAAACAGCTGGCGAGGAGGTACGCGGCACGTATGCTGTCAAATGCGAAGTTGAGAACTCTCAGAGTGTTGACTGTAAAATGACGAGCGGTCAGATGACTTTTGTTAACGCTGCCTTTATTTGGTTAACAAGACTCAGAGGCACAATACAACACACACGCGGGTATGCAAGCTCAAACAAGTACTACTGTGTATCGGATTAGCTGCCGTAAAGCAAGTGTCGTTATTGCCGCAAATGTAAACAAAGCGCTGCATAATGGATACATGTCAGACAGCGGCTAGTTCGGGTGGCCCATCAGCGTCGTCGTCGTCTGCCCGTCCGGCGTCAATCAGAGTACGCCACGAGGCAGCCAGCTGGCGGACGCGGCGATCAGATGACTGACAGTCTCAAAAAAGATAAGAATTAAATGGCCAGGGCCGTCGCACCACTCAGAAGTGCAGTGAGCAACGTGGGTAACGGTTAAATGTAAACATGGAAGCAGGTTGGCCCTCTGGGTGGGGAATTCAAATTTAAAAAAAAAAAGAATATAAATGGAACAATTCTCAGAAAATGTAAATAAGTTGGTTTGCCTCAGCGATTGGCTAGAGGATGAGTAGGGAAGAGGCCCACATTTATGTGTACACTACACACACTTTGCACACATTATAAATAATACTGTTGTAGTTACTGTTCTAAGGCTCTGTTGTGTGTTTTTGCAGAGAAAAAAATGTCTTCAACAGAAAGAATGTTAATGCCATCTTGTGGATTTATTGTTATAATCAACAAATACAGTACTTATGTACAGTATGTTGAATGTACAGTTGTGGTCAAAAGTTTACATACACTTGTGAAGAACATACTGTCATGGCTCTCTTGAGTTTCCAGTTATTTCTACAACTCTGATTTTTCTCTGATGAAGTGATTGGAACAGATACTTCTTTGTCACAAAAAACATTCATGAAGTTTGGCTCTTTTATGACTTTATTATGGGTGAACAGAAAAAAGTGATCCAATCTGCTGGGTCAAAAATATACATACAGAAGCGCTAATATTTGGTAACATGTCCCTTGGCCATTTTCACTTCAATTAGGCGCTTTTGGTAGCCATCCACAAGCTTCTGGTTGAATCTTTGACCACTCCTCTTGACAGAATTGGTGCAGTTCAGTTAAATTTGATGGCTTTCTGACATGGACTTGTTTCTTCAGCATTGTCCACAAGTTCTCAATGGGGTTTAAGTCAGGACTTTGGGAAGGCCATTCGAAAACCTTAAATCTAGCCTGATTTAGCCATTCCATTACCACTTTTGATGTGAGTTTGGGGTCATTGTCCTGTTGGAACACCCAACTGCGCCCAAGACCCAATCTTCGGGCTGATGACTTTAGGTTATCTTGAAGAATTTGAAGGTAATCCTCCTTCTTCATTATCCCATTTACTCTCTGTAAAGCACCAGTTCCATTGGCAGCCAAACAGCCCCACAGCATAATACTACCACCACTGTGCTTGATGGTAGGTATGGTGTACTTGGGGTTAAAGGCCTCACCTTTTCTCCTCCAAACATATTACTGGGCATTGTGGCCAAACAGCTCCATTTTTGTTTCGTCTGACCACAGAACTTTCCTCCAGAAGGTCTTATCTTTGTCCATGTGATCAGCAGCAAACTTCAGTCGAGCCTTAAGATGCCGCTTTTGGAGCAAGGGCTTCCTTCTTGCACGGCACCCTCTCAGTCCATGGAGATGCAAAACACACTTGACTGTGGACACTGACACCTGTGTTCCAGCAGTTTCTAATTCTTGGCAGATCTGCTTTTTGGTGATTCTCGTTTGAATCTTCACCCCCCTGACCAATTTTCTCTCAGCAGCAGGTGATAGCTTGCGTCTTCTTCCTGATCGTGGCAGTGACAAAACAGTGCCATGCACTTTATACTTACAAACAATTGTTTGCACTGTTGCTCTTGGGACCTGCAGCTGCTTTGAAATGGCTCCAAGTGACTTTCCTGACTTGTTCAAGTCAATAATTCGCTTTTTCAGATCCATGCTGAGCTCCTTTGACTTTCCCATTGTAGCGTTTGTGGGCGTTTGCATCCAATGAGCCCTATTTAAATGGCCTCAGAGAAGTCAAAATTGCTAATTCGTGTTGCTGTATGTATATTTTTGACCCAGCAGATTTGATCACTTTTTCTGTTAACCCATAATAAAGTCATAAAAGAACCAAACTTCATGAATATTTTTGGTGACAAAGAAGTATCTGTTCCAATCACTCTATCGGAGAAAAATCAGAGTTGTAGTAATAACTGGAAACTCAAGAGAGCCATGACATTATGTTCTTCACAAGTGTATGTAAACTTTTGATCACAACTGTACAGTGGGGAGAACAAGTATTTGATACATTGCCCATTGGCAGTGTATCAAATACTTGTTCTCCCCACTGTATATATCAGTCTTGTGTCTTATCTTTCCATTCCAAAAATAATTTACAGAAAAATATGGCATATTTTACAGATGGTTTGAATTGCGATTAATTACAATTTTTAAGCTGTGATTAACTCAATTAAAAATTTTGTTTGTTTGACAGCCCTAATAACCCTTACTTTTCGAGGCTGTGGTCATAGTGTTATTATGAGAAACTTGAAACTGTTCAGAGTTCCAACTGTTCAATTTTGCACATCAGATATTTTTTTAAAGAAAAATTCTTAGCCAAAGTTATTTTTATTTTGTTTTTCAAAATATCTACATTTCAAAATATTGTATTTTCCATTTTTGACCAGAATTCTAGCTTTGAATAGGCTAATGTTCCTACTGTTGAAAGCACAAAAGTGTGTAATAAACAACTAGCACATTTATATTTTGCATTTTGTTTTCTTACTGTACCGAAAATGAACCGAACCGTGACCTCAAAACCGAGGTACGTACCGAACCGAGATTTTTGTGTACCGTTACACCCCTACATTTGACACAAAACTCCAAAAATGGGCTGGACAAAAGTATTGGCACCGTTTGAAAAATCATGTGATGCTTCTCTAATTTGTGGAATTAACAGCACGCGTTACTTACCTGTGGCACATAACAGGTGGTGGCAATGACTAAATCACACTTGCAGCCAGTTAAAATGAATTACAAGCTGAGTCAACCTCTGTCCTGTGTCTTTGTGTGTACCACATTGAACATGGAGAAAAGAAAGAAGACCAAAGAACTGTCTGATGACTTGAGAAGCACAACTGTGAGGAAGCATGGGCAATCTCAAGGCTTCAAGTCCATCTCCAAAGACCTGTATAAGTGTAAAGCCCATGGCACTGTGGCTAACCTCCCTAGATGTGGACGGAAAACAAAAATTGATGAGAGATTTCAACGAAAGATTGTGCGGATGGTGGATAAATAACCTCGACTAACATCCAAACAAGTTCAAGCTGTCCTGCAGTCCGGGGGTGCAACAGTGTCAACCCGTACTATCCGTCAGTATCTGAATGAAAATGGACTCTACGGTAGGATACCCAGGAAGACCCCACTTCTGACCCAGAGACATAAAAAAGCCAGGCTGGAGTTTGCCAAAGCTTACCTGAGAAAGCCAAAAGCGTTTTGGAAGAATGTTCTCTGGTCAGATGAGACAAAAGTAGAGCTTTTTGCGAAAAGGCATCAACATAGAGTTTACAGGGAAAAAAACGAGGCCTTCAAAGAAAAGAACACGGTGCTCACAGTCAAACATGGCGGAGGTTCCCTGATCTTTTGGGGTTGCTTTGCTACCTCTGGCCCTGGACTGCTTGACTGTGTGTATGGCATTATGAAGTCTGAAGACTACCAACAATTTATGCAGCATAATGTAGGGCCCAATGTGATAAAGCTGGTTCTCCCTAAGAGGACATGGGTCCTCCAGCAGAACAATGACCCCAAAGACACTTCAAAAAGCACCAGAAAATGGTTTGAGAGAAAGCACTGGAGACTTCTAAAGTGGCCAGAAATTAGTCCAGACCTGAATCCCATAGAACACCTTTGGAGAGACCTGAAAATGACAGTTTGGAGAAGGCCCTCTCGGAGACCTGGAGCAGTTGGCCAAAGAAGAATGGTCTAAAATTCCAGCAAAGCATTGTAAGAAACTCATTGTTGGATACCGGAAGTGGTTGTTCGCAGCTACAGTATTTCGTCTAAAGGTTATGCTACTAAGTATTAGGCTGAGGGTGCCAATACTTTTGTCCGGCCTATTTTTGGAGTTTTGTGTAAAAGTTACTAACCATTAAATTAAGAATATAGAACCAAAATGTCATTTTGGTCTGGGTTATTTTTAGAACTTATTAGCGCATTTATTTTTGCTTACCTGAGCTACACCTTCATCCCAGCCACGAATGACTTCCCCAGCACCAATCTTGAAAGTGAAGGGCTTTCCTCGGTCCCGGGAGGAATCAAATTTTTTGCCATTAGTCAGTGTGCCTTGAACACAATAATAAAATATTAATAATAGCCCCTTTAAAATAACCTATTGTGTTTAGTTTTCATGTTACAAAAGTGTCCATTGCTGTTTATGTTCATTGCACATTTTGATGAAAATTTTATCTGGATTAAAATGTGTTTTTTTCTTTTTCTTTTCGTATTTCACATACATTTTGAAAATGATTTAAATGATCAAAATAATTATTATAAAAATTTGCCATAAAAAAA
Organism: Corythoichthys intestinalis; assembly: GCF_030265065.1. Taxonomy (NCBI): domain Eukaryota; kingdom Metazoa; phylum Chordata; class Actinopteri; order Syngnathiformes; family Syngnathidae; genus Corythoichthys; species Corythoichthys intestinalis. The sequence continues at coordinate 12,287,278 of NC_080408.1, read as the reverse complement.
AAAAAAATCGTGACAAAGTCGTAATTAAATTTTTAGAAATTGTGATGACCTTTTTACCATATCACCCACTCCTAGATGTAACTTAAAATGACAAAATCTGTGAACTAGATAACTTTTTCACATACAGTGCCTTGCAAAAGTATTCGGCCCCCTTGAACCTTGCAACCTTTTGCCACATTTCAGGCTTCAAACATAAAGATACAAAATTTTAATTTTTTGTCAAGATCAACTACAAGTGAGACACAATCGTGAAGTGGAACAAAATTTATTGGATAATTTAAACTTTTTTAACAAATAAAAAACTAAAAAGTGGGGCGTGCAATATTATTCGGCCCCCTTGCGTTAATACTTTGTAGCGCCACCTTTTGCTCCAATTACAGCTGCAAGTCACTTGGGGTATGTTTCTATCAGTTTTGCACATCGCGAGACTGACATTCTTGCCCATTCTTCCTTGCAAAACAGCTCGAGCTCACTGAGGTTGGATGGAGAGTGTTTGTGAACAGCAGTCTTCAGCTCTTTCCACAGATTCTCGATTGGATTCAGGTCTGGACTTTGACTTGGCCATTCTAACACCTGGATACGTTTATTTTTGAACCATTCCATTGTAGATTTGGCTTTATGTTTTGGATCATTGTCCTGTTGGAAGATAAATCTCCGTCCCAGTCTCAGGTCTTGTGCAGATATCAACAGGTTTTCTTCCAGAATGTTCCTGTATTTGGCTGCATCCATCTTCCCGTCAATTTTAACCATCTTCCCTGTCCCTGCTGAAGAAAAGCAGGCCCAAACCATGATGCTGCCACCACCATGTTTGACAGTGGGGATGGTGTGTTCAGGGTGATGAGCTGTGATGCTTTTACGCCAAACATATCGTTTTGCATTGTGGCCAAAAAGTTCAATTTTGGTTTCATCTGACCAGAGCACCTTCTTCCACATGTTTGGTGTGTCTCCCAGGTGGCTTGTGGCAAACTTTAAACGAGACTTTTTATGGATATCTTTGAGAAATGGCTTTCTTCTTGCCACTTCTCCCACCTCAGCTGTAGATGTCTGCAGTTCATCCAGAGTGATCATGGGCCTCTTGGCTGCATCTCTGATCAGTTTTCTCCTTGTTTGAGAAGAAAGTTTTTCAATATGATGGCTTGCACAGTGCTCTTTGAGATGTTTAAAGCTTGGGAAATCTTTTTGTATCCAAATCCGGCTTTAAACTTCTCCACAACAGTATCTCGGACCTGCCTGGTGTGTTCCTTGGTTTTCATAATGCTCTCTGCACTTTAAACAGAACCCTGAGACTATCACAGAGCAGGTGCATTTATACGGAGACTTGCTTACACACATTCTATTCTATTTATCATCATCGGTCATTTAGGACAACATTGGATTACTCAGAGATCCTCACTGAACTTCTGGAGTGAGTTTGCTGCACTGAAAGTAAAGGGGCCGAATAATATTGCACGCCCCACTTTTCAGTTTTTTATTTGTTAAAAAAGTTTAAATTATCCAATAAATGTTGTTCCACTTCATGATTGTGTCCCACTTGTTGTTGATTCTTGACAAAAAAATTAAATTTCATATCTTTATTTTTGAAGCCAGAAACGTGGCGAAAGGTTGCAAGATTCAAGGGGGCCGAATACTTTTGCAAGGCACTGTATGTGCGCAAATAGTTCAACAATTCAATAGTTTAGTTTTTTGGAAATAAATTGTTACTTTGCGATCAAAAGCTCTATTCGTCTCGTTGTTTATGTTATTTTGTAAAAGGAAAACATTATTCAGATTAGGGCTGTCCCAAACGACTAATTTTCTCCCGATTAGTCAGCCGACTATTTTTACGATCTAATAATTTAAAAAAATATATATATATTTTTTCTTACTAATTTAGCAATGACATTTTTGTTGACGCTTATGAATTCACAAAAACATATTGGAACACTTAAATTATTTATAAGTACAAATAAACACATAAATAACAATAATAAATCACAAACAATGAGTTCAAATGCTGATAGAATTAACTAGTGCAAAAGAATGGAATGTAAACAGATTCAGAACACTGACTTCGCCTTTCCAACATGATTCAAAACAATTCTTAAAAAAAACACCTAGCATTAATATTATAGTATAGTACTATATATAATAGTATTATAATAATTATAATAATTATTCATTGCCAATCAGATTTTTCATAAAGGGTGTCATTTTAAAGCTATTCTTAGTGTAGAATCTGAATTCTGAAGTATGTGGGATTAACTCCAGAAATCGCTATTTATATGACGAACATGACATGCTTTTATTTTGAAATGTTCACCGGAAGTACGTTCGCTAAACCGCTAACTTCAGCTTTACACTCCGCAAAAAAAGCACTTTTTGTCATTGCATGTATTGTCAGTAATAGATTTTTTCGGGTCATTTTTTTCGTTTGCAAATGCTGTTAACCGGCGATTTTTCATGTTTTTAACCGCAAATTTGCTTTCACGAGACGACTGCCAATGTTTTACAGACTTCACAATTCCGCCCCCCCCGACTGGTGCCGCCATATTGTCTGTCAGTTCATCGTGTTTACATATTACCGCTACGTACATTCCTCCTATTACTGCGTGTTTTTCTGCTTGTCTAAGGAATCACCGCCTAGTAAACGAACCCAAGAACCTTCCTGACAATCGATAACACTGATTAATCAAAATGGTGAAGGCATGTGTGGCGGGTGGTTGCAGTAACAGAGAAGATAAACGGTCATTTTAGTAGTTGCTGTGTGCCCATTGTTAAAAGGGCAAATCTCTAAAGCAGCACGGTTTGTTTATCTCGGTCCATGATGCGTTTGTGTCAACAGCGGTCAGACAGCGGCGAAAACATCAATACGATGCCAACACGATCGCAGACATCATCAGACGGAGACTACGAACCTAGTCGCCATGGTCGCGCAGCAAGAAGGTGAGTGCAACAACAGGTCTTGTGCCGAAAAATAGCCGCCCTGCGTGAAATGTCCCCCCTGACGGGAGCACCCACACGGAAACGACTTTCTTGTACTGTGAATATGTATTATTTTACTCAGCTTGAACTAATAAATGTCATACCTGTGTGATTGTCATTGGGATATGGTCGTGAAAACCTGTAGACTAATACATTTCTGTTCAAAGATGGTGATGTGGCCCAGTCCACGATTTGTTACTAAAATACAGTACTAATATTTTGTGTAATTTAATTATTTAAAACCGATCTTACAGTCGTAAATCCATTACTGTAATGCGTCCATGAAAACATTTGATGTTTTCACTTCAATAAAGCTTTATAAATAAGCGCTCCCGTCAGGGGGGACATTTCACGTGGGGCAGCTATTTTTCGGCACACACCGGCCCGTTGTCGATCAAGTTTCATTTTACAATCGTGACAACGGTGACGCTCAGCTGACCAAATGTCAGCTTATATTCGGGCCGGTGCCGATTTTGGGTACCCGACTCCTCATCGTGACATAAACTGGACTATGATTGGAAATTTTGTGGTCTCGGGACAGGTCCGGACGGGAGGAAACATCGGTTTGGGCATCAAATATGTATCTGGCGACTGGATCGACCGAAGCTTTTCCAAATAACGGCTTTTATGCAACTCATCCAATGAGTTTACAGCGTCTGAAAGTACCGGGGCTTCCATAATTTGCAAGTGAATCCACCTTTAGAAACTACGATCATTGACAATACGGACACATAATGACGGACAATATGGCGGCACAATACAGCCATCACGTGACTGTGTGACGTTGGTGATTGGAGTCTATAACAGGCTAAAGTAGGTTGCCTTTTTCCCCCCATTCACCTCAGTGTAGCAGTGCTAACATTACAGTGTTTAAATAGATGTGTTTTCTTATTTTGTACGTCTGAACTTTAATTCTAGAGCGTGTTGATAAGAGAAAGGAACTGGAGTCTCATATGCCATCAGCACGCACGCGCACAGCGATAAAATGCAGCCGTGAAAATTACCGCCCTCATTTTTATTTGCCGTGCGATAAATGGACTCACTGCATATCGCGACAGGCTTAGCAACTTCAATAAAACATGTCAATAGTTAGTTAGATGGACTTACAAACTGGGTGACGGCGCTTTAGGTGTTTATTCACGGCCGACGTGCAGCCAAGCTTGGCATTGAAGAGACAGGACAAAAGAGTGTACCCTCCTTTGTTTCTTTGAAATAAGTCACTGTTTTGGACACTCTGGTGCGCATTTTTGGCTTTGTGCTGCTTTCCCCGCTTGCATACAGAGCGTCCGACATTCTGAACTTTCCACGCATATATTTTTTTTAACCCTTCATTAACCGTCGACGGGATGTTGTGCTCGTCAACGGATTTAAGTCATCGATGACGTCGACTGTCGACACAGCTCTAATTCAGATGTTTGGGATGTAAATAAAGCAAAAAATAGCTGTGTTAAAGTCAAAGTTATGTTTGAAATGTATGCTTTCACAAAAAGTTCAATTCCTCTGTTTTTTCATCAGAAATTGGAAAACTGCTCAAACTAAGCTATTTTCTAATGCTGATTTCTAAAGAATGGGAAAAGATATGAACTTTTATTTTCTGCTGAAAGAAGAGAGTGTAATCTTTCTTTTGGTGGGTTCCATGTTTATATAGCAATAGAACAGACGTTTCTGTGGGCCTTGCAAAATCAGTCAAAATCCAGTAAAACGGCCGGGAGCGAAGGGCCTTGCTACAGTGAAAATGACTGGGAGTGAATGAGTTAATAAATTTAAAAAAGTTAAAAATAGTATACTGTGAGGTACAATAAGGTGCTATTAAAGCAAAAACAACAAATAATCATGATAATATTTAAAAAAATAAATACATAAATAAACGACTATAAATAAACGAGACTCCGGCGTCGTAAAATCGAAATCCCGTAAATCGGGTACATCGTAATCCGGGGACAACCTGTATTCTCCAACACTGCCAAAATGGCAGCCATGTTTTACGTATGTGCACTTTGAAGTCTGGAATATTGCGTTACCACAAGTTAGCCAATAGCCATTATTTATGTTCAAATATTTAGACACACTTCTCATGTAAAATGATTACTTGAAGCAAATGCAAAGCGATAGGAAAACTCATAAAAAGAAAATACAGACCGTATTAGGTTTGAGACCGTTAACGCACCACTTGCTAACCACTCAAAACCAAGCGCTAAAAATATCCAAAATCGGAAACACATAAAGAGGCAAACTACACGCAAGACGTTGGGTACAGCCAAGCAATGTTGATCAAGACCAGCAGAAGTGTGATAAGTGTGTTTTTCTTTGGAGCTGCGGAGGTGTAGAAACAATAGGAGCTCACCGGTATAGTGCACTTTGACGGTCTGGCCTTTCTGCGGAAACGTTTTGCCTGTGAAGAGAAGCGTATGCGTTAATATTTTATATTACATATCGCGTTATATATGTATTTATATAGTGTATAAAAATCATTTTACCGTCTCCGGGCTGAGTGGTTTCCACGGTTACACCCATTGTTCACGAGTAACTGGGCCCAGAGTATCACGCTTCGCTGGGGCGGTGGCCGCGTGTGGGATGATACTTCCGGTAATAGATACGTATATAAAGAAATAGATGCGTAACGCGCGCTGCGAACCAATCCGGACGGCCGTTATCTATTGTCTGCCATTTTGCGTCAGTGCAATTCGCTAAACATAACATTATAGTAAATGGAGCGTGTACTATTTAATAGCTATATATTCCTGAATCTTCAACCGATTTTCAAATGGTTTGGTTTGTCATAAACGTCAGAGATGCAGTAACTTCACTGCTTACTTAAGGAAATATTAACATTGACGTTTGGTATAAAAATAACATTTAGGAGATCAAGCAATGGCTCTTCAGTACAGGCACAAATACACTCTGTAATATTTATATTCTACACAAAATAGATATTTTTTGATGACAAAATAATAACACGACTAAGTTCTTTGAAATGACTTGGTTTTAAAACCACCATCTTAGAAGCACTTTGGTACAAAAAAAAAATGCACTTAAAAATTGGCTTGGTACACATCACATGACAGGTTTTTAATAACAAATCCTAAAATATGCAGTAGACAGATTAACTAGTTCACTAGCAGCATGTGTGGTATCAGCTACTAAGAGTGTTATGCAATCAGAGCAAGAAAAACTATGTTGAAAATATCCACTAGCAGCGATCGACGCTAATACATACAAAAAAATACAAGCTGATCATAACTACACAAAAACCAAGTTAATTCGGCGTTATAAACTGGTTACTAACGTCGGCAAATTAGTCTTTTAGCATCTAGCTTTCAATATATTTGATATCTATGCTTCCAGTGGCCAGTTCCTTCTTGCTCGAACAGCACGATACGTGTCTGACATCTAAAGTCCGGAGTATGAATTACAGCTACTGTACACAATGTACATAACGGCCAGTAGAGCTGAACATTTGTTGAATATTTGTTTCATGACATGCTAAAAATTTGTTTCAGAGTCCATTGCTGGTATTTCATGTTTTTCTCAACTATTTCTACTGTGCATACGTTTTATTTTTTTGTCCACTTACATTTTAGTCTCTGACTAAAACACTGAACTCGGGGGGGGGGGACGACAGAAAAATCACATTGTTTGATTTTTAAAGACTTTATTTCCAAATTACAGTGGAAAGTAAGAATTGGTCATTTACAAACAAGCAAGATTTCTGGCTGTCAAAGAGGTTTAACGAGGCTGCACTCGTTACCTGTATTAATGGCACCTGTTTTAACTCATTATCGGTACAAAAGACACCTGTCCACAACTTCAGTCAGTCACACTCCAAACTCCACTATGGCCAAGATCAAAGAGCTGCCGAAGGACACCAGAGACAAAATTGTAGACCTGCACCAGGCTGGGAAGACTGAATCTGCAGTAGGTAAAACGCTTGGTGTAAAGAAATCAACTGTGGGAGCAATTATTAGAAAATGGAAGACATACAAGACCACTGATAATCTCCCTCGATCTGGGGCTCCATGCAAGATCTCACCCCATGGCGTCAAAATGATAACAACAGTGAGCATAAATCCCAGAACCACACGGAGGGACCTAGTGAATGACCTACAGAGGGACCACAGTAACAAAGGCTACTATCAGTAACACAATGCGCCGCCAGGGACTCAAATCCTGCACTGCCAGACATGTCCCCTGCTGAAGAAAGTACACATGCAGGCCCGTCTACGGTTAGCTAGAGAGCATTTGGATGAACCAGAAGAGGACTGGGAAAATGTGTTATGGTCAGATGAAACCAAAATAGAACTTTTTGGTAGTAACACAGGTTCTTGTGTTTGGAGGAGAAAGAATAGTGAATTGCATCCGAAGAACACCATACCCACTGTGAAGCATGGGGGTGGAAACATCATGCTTTGGGGCTGTTTTTCTACAAAGGGACCAGAACGCCTGATCTGTGTAAAGGAAAGAATGAACGGGGCCATGTATCAAGAGATTTTGAGTGAAAATCTCCTTCCATCAGCAAGGGCACTGAAGATGAGACTTTCAGCATGACAATGATCCCAAACACACAGCCAGGGCAACAAAGGAGTGGCTTCGTAAGAAGCACTTCAAGGTCCTGGAGTGGTCTAGCCAGTCTGCAGATCTCAACCCCATAGAAAATCTGTGGAGGGAGTTGAAAGTCCGTGTTGCCCAACGACAGCCCCAAAACATCACTGCTCTAGAGGAGATCTGCATGGAGGACTGTGCCAAAATACCAGCAACAGTGTGTGAAAAGTTACAGAAAACGTTTGGCCTCCGTAATTGCCAACAAAAGGTGTATAACAAAGTATTGAGATGAACTTTTGGTATTGACCCAATAATTTTTCCCCATGGTTTGCAAATAAGTTCTTTAAAAATCAAACAATGTGATTTTCTGGGTTTTTTTTCTCCACATATTGTCTCTCATGGTTGAGGTTTACCCAAGTTGACAATTACAGGCCCCTCTAATATTTTCAAGTGGGAGAACTTGCACAATTAGTGGTTGACTAAATACTTATTTGCCCCACTGTAATAGTAATTGCTGTTTACACTGTATATTTAGTCAAACATATTTTTGTTTTGAGCTTTGCTCTGGCCCTCAATGATACCAGAATCTTTCCTGTGAAGGTTGAGCGCAGAAAAAAAAAGGATGAGAAAGCGTCTGTGGTGTGTGTGGTGGAAAGAATCATGTTCAATAAACTGAGAAAAAAAAATTGATTTTTTTTTTTTTTTTTTTTTAATCGTGGAGAAAAACGTAAATAAAACCAGCACTCCCAGGCAATGGCCACTTGAAGTAGAAAGAGACATTTTATCAATGCCAGTAATATTTTAGCCAATTAAAGGAGAGCATCCCAGATTTTTAAAAAAAATTGCTCGTGACATAAATACTCATTTCATGCCTATATAGTGAAATAAATAAGAGAATAACTGTTTACACGTGAGTCATCACTTTAATCGTTTTTCTTATACATATATAGATTTTGCTTGAAAAAATGCATAAAGAAATGGGGAAATTTTAGCTGTAGGAACAGGACAGATGGTGGTATAGACAATAATCCACCAGATGTTCCTTCTCACTCTTGAAATACCAGTCATTCGTCAAATGATAGCTTATTTCTACATATAAAAGTGAAGTGAATGCAACTTAAAGAATAACGTAGATCATATTTAGAACATACAGCCAAAAAAGGTGTGTTAGCCATCATATTACCTCATCACATTCACACTTTCTTTTTTTATAAAACAGACTGCTTGACAAAATAACGGGATGTTGATGCTAGGCACTAGATGACCCAACTTCGGTTGCACTTGTGGAGTCATTGTACAAAATGTTGGAAAAGGACATGTCAGATTGGCTTCTGTGCTCTATACTCTATGAAAAAAAACAGATTAAAAAAATTAACAGTCGTTCATTGAATCCAATTACAGTATTATCATCAAATCACTTACATCTCTTCTGGAGTCAAAAGGGTTAAACACAGAGTTTTGACTGTTCACGTTGTCACTCGTCTCATGTGAGCTGCTCCTGGAAAAAGTGTTCGATAATTAAGAGAATCCATATTTTCATGTACGTGTATTAATGTACATGTTTAAGTCATGCTGTATTACTTAGCACAGTGCTTCCAGTTCAGTCTAATGAGGTAAATGAAGATGACGACTCCAGCGAGTAGCGTAAGACCCACGGCGAGGCCCACAGATAACATATCTGTAGAAACATGCAAAACAGTGTACAAATATTTTGCATTTGCATCTTATTGTCAGGTGCGTCTTAAGCGCATTTTCCCCTAATTGTATTACATTTGGGTATTGTGGCTAATAGTCAGGGGCGCTCTATAATGTGGAATTTACAGTGGGCATCTACATATATATGTTTGATTACTGTATACATTAGTAAATATAGCGTATCTACGTGCTATATTATTTGAGCATGTCATTATTAACAAATTAATAACTAACTTTAATGCCACAAATTCTTCAATGCACTGTTAAAGCGCTTATATAAAACATTGCATAACACATTTCACAGATCCCTATTTTGTCCAAATTACTTCCACATCAAATACCAGACTATTTCCGTCACATGGACCAATTTTTGTTGGTGGTTGCAAGCATGCTCGAGGAATGAGCTTCAGGTTGGTTAATAATAATAATAATTTTCTTTCCTGTCTACTAGAATTCCGATCCAAATAATATCCTCTGAAGTACTATGAAGTAAGTTGTTGACTGTTCCCAAACCTGTTTGACTTGTGCATCTCGTAAACCATGGAATGCCTAGTGGATGTTATGCAAGTACGTTACAAGCATTTGCTCAGATGACTACATTCTTTTTAAACTGAGCATCATTAGTGAGCTTGTTTGATGAACTAAACCCGAAATGTATCATACTGTATATATAACTGCATTAAAAAGTACATTTGCAAAAGGAAATCGTAGTTGTCCAGCCTTTTGTTGTAAAACTAAAGCACATAAAATAGTGCTGCAACGATTAATCGATTAACTCGAGTAATTCGATTAGAAAAAAAGCTTCGAATCAAATTTCGCTGCTTCGAGTATTTGTTTAATTAGAAGTGGAAATATAATGGTTGGTTTGGAAGTGTTTGCATCTAGTTTTATTGATTTGGGTGGATACACTGCTCTCTACTGGCAACAGTGAATATGACATAATTTTTTTTTTTTTTTTTGCACTCTTGGTCCTCCATAAATTATTCGTGTCATTTCCTGGTAATTTTTGGTCACTTCCTATTAATTTGGGGACATTATTGAGTCACATGGCTGAATCCAGCTGCTCACTGTTAAGACCAACATCACATAAGTATAAGTTTGAGCTATTATGGTTTTTTTTTGTTTTGTTTTTTAATGCATTCGCAATTTAGTTTATAGGTAAATTTAGCTGGGGTTTTTTGTGGAAACGTGTTCGAACGATTTGTTAAGAGGGTTGTAAAAAACAAAATAGTTCTTTATAGCAACATAAGATAGCTGATTTTTGCTATGCAAGTTAGCCAATTCTTCTTTTGTTGTACTTAGAGCCTCATTTATTTTTTAATAGTGTTGGGTGCTGTGTCACCAGTAGGTGAATGGCGAGATAGTGTAAAGCGCTTTGAGCGCCTTGAAAGGTGGAAAAGCGCTATATAAGTATAACACCATTTACCATTTACCATTTGAGGCTAAACTCAGATATTTTTATTTTTAAATGAAAGTGCTATTCTGCATAGCTTGAAGAAAAACTCGGAAATTTTATTTTGTATTCGCATTTAATGTCCTTTTGAAAGTGCAATATTAGCAAGCCTTTATTTTACATTTCCTAAAATTTATTCTACAGTGTTCAAATGTTCTTAATCCGAGTAGTTGATAGATTAATAGACTATTAAAATAGTCGATAGCTGCAGCCCTAGATACAAGTAATGTGACAATTATCAATTAATCGTAAATTAACTATAGTGGTACCTCTATTTACGAATGTCGCTATATACGGAATTTTCAGGTTATGACATGCCTCAATGGGAAAATGTTGCCTCTTATTATGAAAGAAATTTCAGGTTACACAAGGCAAAAATACAGATGGCTATTGCCTAGAATTTTCCCAGCATCCAATTGGCTAAAAGGGACCTCTACTGTACGTGTATGTGTGTATCCCCGTGTCCTCTTCATTCGCCCCTTCAGGCGGTGTGAGGTGTTCTGACAGTTTTATGTGGGTGTATGAACTTTTCTTCTTTATTCTTTGTTTTTTGCATTATGTACAACTCTCATTATGTTTAATGTGCAATAATCTAATTGTAACATGAATTTGTTCCATGTTTTGATGCATTTTTATGCTTTATAAAAGATTTATGTCTGGATTTTGGGGGTCTTGGGACAGATTAAGGCATTTAAATTAAAAATACGTCTCTACATACTTAATTTTCAGTTCACGAAACTACTTCCAGAACCATTCAACCTCGTAAGTAGAGGTACCACTGTAATAAAATCATGCAACTACACACGTGAACGCATGCACATAGTACACACACAGTACATCTATCCTGTTAAGCAAGTTACCACTGTTATCATCAATGGTGGGCTCAGAGTGGCAGGGTCCATGAAGCACGGTGATGTCATCTAGGGCAACGTCCCCTTGTTCAATCTTCCCCCTCTCATACACAAACATAAACTGGGGCACAATACAACAATTGCATTAGTAAAACGCACAATTCCTAATGTTGTTTGGGAATATACACTCAATGGCCATTTCATTAGTGTCTATGAAATGAAAGTTCCGAATGCAACTACGGTTCTATAAATCCCTTCGACCGCCAGGACATTCTGTCACTCAGATTTGTCATGCTAACGCGGTTTTGTAGAGATTGGACTAGTGCCATGTCTACACCTAGCAGGTTGTTTTTTTTTTTTTAAACCGAGGATCCTGCCCCACAACGTCGGGAAAAATAATTACGTCCACACCTGCACGTTTGTTTAAAAAAAAAAAAAAAAAAAAAAACTTCCACTTTCCACCGCCACCCACATTAACCCTTTAAGGTCTGGGCCTATTTTGTCTGATTTTGCATGCCCTTGAAGTTGCCTTTATATTTCAAAGACAGAATTGTTTACGATGGCCTGGTTTGGTCCCTTTTTTTGTGACACCTTGAACTTCATGTCCAAACTGTTGTTTCCTTCACTGACCAATTATAAATCATAATTTTGGGCCCAAAAAGACCAAAAATTCCAAAATTGTTTTGTCAAAATTTTTAATATTGATGTCCAATTGACAACCAAACATGCGTAACGAACCGTTTTGAAACTTTGTAATATTTATTCAACATGTTAGGATGAACATTCAACCCAAAAAATTTAGAATAAATAGTCTTTTATTTGACAATTCAACATAAACAACAGGTATAGCCATTGGCGTTTTTTGCATTTATACATGCTCTAGTCAAAACAGGTTATATACAGCAGACCAAACAGTGAAGAACAGTGAAAAAATATACCATCTAACACAAAAAGTGTTTAGAGGCCATCTCTTTATGAGTTTAGGTATTGCGGCCCATCACCTGATGAAAACTATGTACACACAATCAAGCTTCTTGAACACACATTTATATACACAAATTGAGAAGACTGATTGTGGGGGGAAAAAATATATATATATAACATTGGGGAAAAAAGTATTTTCAAAAATATTTACAATAAACAAGTTAAATTTTTTTCAGGCATGCCACTCCGAAAAGCAGTTTCGTCCTGGAATTAGACACAGGGCTACATCACAGCCCACACTTCCATGGGGTGTCGGTCCTCTTTCCACCCTTCCATTTTCATTTCACTTTACTTTCATTGTCACTATAAATGTACATGAAACAAAAGTCAGTATTTATGAAAATAATAAAGTATAAAATAAAAATATATACAGCAATAAATAATAATGGAAATCTATATGTATGACAATAGAAAGAATACCGTAGCTGAATATGTGCTACATCCCTAATCTTCATATAGAAAGAAGACCACAAATTATACTTTGATCTGATATGCACATTTTATTATTACATACACAAACACGCACTTATATTGCATCAAAATTAACTTTGTCTTGCAATATCAAAAGAAACTTTTACAGCATTAAAAAAAAAAAAAAAAAAAAAAAAAAAAAGCGAGTTGGCTTACCTCTGCTCGTCGATGGCGTCACCCACGTCTTCAAATCCGTCACTATCTTCACTCGAGGACTCTTCCGAAGAAGACGATGATGACGAATTTGGACCACCCTCTTCCTCAAGTTGATCAAAAAGCACAATTGCTTGCGCTAAATGTAGTTTTCCGTTCATCCTCAAAGTCACACAAAGTCGCTCGCTCGCTTGCTTGATTCAAACGGCCGTCGCTCCCCCCTCGCTGCTTCAGAACACTCCTGCCTCTCGTTCGGTGGAACCTCGCACGGCAGTTATATTTATAAAAAAAAAAAAAAAAACGCATTTTGTGCTTCCACTGTGACTTCGAAAGGGTTCGTTTGATTTGTGTTTTTTTCATGGAGCTTCCGTTTTGAAAAAGGACAAGAAATGATGGAATTATAGACATAAACAAATGATCCATGCAGCGTTTTAATGTTTTTTGAGAGGACAATAAAACTATAAAACTTAAATGACAATATCTCACGTTTTAGGTGGTCGATTGACTTCAAATAACAACGAGAGTAAACCGCAACTTCCGCACTTTAAAACGAGACCAACCAACGGCATGTGGGTGACGTAATTAAAACGCGAGGGTGCTTCAAAGACGACGTGCGCTGAGGACGCGCCGGCGCGTCCTTCGACTCTCAAGGGTTAATTCATTAAGTACATTCATAACAGTGCGCGAAAAATAATTGTCCATAATACCCCCATTCTTCGAATGGGTTGTCTTTGTAAATAAAAAAAATGGAAGAAAAAAAGCACCTGTCTAATTTACTTCAAATGTAAACATTGGTCTCAAGTGGTGACGTACAGTTAAAGTTTGTCGCAGCCATGGACGTTTCCACATGATGGCGCCACAAATGCAGAATTTGCCCTTCTTCACTTTGCCTGGTGTTCTTAAGAACCCTTGTTTAAATGTGCGTGTGGATAACAGGCCTAACCGTGGAAAAAGCTCTTCTTTTTGCCAAATACCCTGCAACGTATAGACATGGTGTAGGGTTGCTAACAGTCCTAGATTGCACGGGATATCCTGGAATTCAGGAAGTTCTGATTCATACTGCCGGCGTCGTTACCAATCCAAACTTAAAACCACGACCCATAGCGGGCCTTTGAGAACCGGGTTGGAAACCACTGCGCTACGGCACAGTTGTCAAACCAATTCCACCTATTAGGTCCTGGTTTTTTGTTCCAACGTAAAAGGCACAGACAGTATGACCAACAAAGTTTTTGCTGAAACAACCCGAACTGACTGCAATCAACTGATTACATTTGTAAGAGAACAGATTGGTGAAAAGGTGTCTTCTTAGGGACCGTTTACATGGTGACTCTCCGAGAATACGAAAAATTTCAAATTTGCATTTATATAGCTCAGTCTCCATTCGAACAGTGTCGTAATTCCACGTGAAAATGATGTAGTATTCATGCCAGGCCCTGGGGGGCAGTGCAGATTTACAAGGCGACAGCCAATGATGCACTTTGACGAAACCCTAACCCTAACTAGACTCCTTGGCCTTCGACGTTATTGGCCCTAATCCCAGAGGTCACTGGGGCTACCCTAAACCCTAACCCTAACCCTAAACCCTTTTGCCTTTGCCTAACCTTAACCGCAAACTGCCCTTTGTTTGTATATCCATGCCCTTAATTTATACACTAACCCAAACTAGACTATGACCTTTGCCCTTTTTGGCGGTTATTGGCCCTAACCCCAAAGGTCACTGGGGCTTTTTACCCTTTTGACCTTTGCCTAACCTTAACCACAAACTGCCCTTTGTTTGTATATCCATACCCTTAACTTATACACTAACCCTAACTAGACTCTGTGACCTGTGCCCTTTTTGATGGTCATTGGCCCTATTCTTAAAGGTCACTGGAGATTTTTGCCCTTTTTAACCTTTACCTAATCTTAACCGCAGACTCCCTGACCTTTGACCTTCTCCTGACCTTGAACAGCGATCTGATCTTTGACCCTTTGTCGTTTCTTTGCCCTAAGCCCAAAGGTCACTTGGGCTTTTTGCTCTTTTGACCTATGCTTGTCCTTCTTAGTCTGCCCAATTAGGCCCAATGTGACGTGTGCGAGTGCTGACGTTATCGGCGTGGGAGCTTTCCATTAATATGGATGCAGAGCAAGCCCCCGAGAGCCACTGCAATCGGATCCTTCCACTTTGGAGCCCGGATTCAGTGGTTTGCGTCATTGCTTTCCGTTTTCGCTGACACCATGTGAAGGCGAGGCCATTCCACAACACAGTCATTGCATCTTGGTGTCACAGAGTCACCATGTAAACTTTCCCTAAGAGGGTTGGAATGAAAATTTGCACCCACTAGGCCAGTGGTTCTTAACCCGGGTTCGATCGAACCCCTGGGGTTCGGTGAAGGTTAAGGCACGCAGGCCCTATTATTGGATGCTGACTGTTTGAGACCAGGTTTTGGACTGATTAGTCCCCAATTTACAGGCTTTATTCCAATTCTTTTAACTGCTAGTAGTCTTTCTAATGGGAGGAGAAACTGGTTTGTTAAGTGGAAGGTTGACTCTCACTTGGTATGAGGAAGTACAACAGACCTACGAGTAACGTGCACTGTGTTTACATTTCAAACAACATTTGCGTCACTTTTTACTCCATTAAAATAGTATATGAGGCAAGGATGTGATAGAATGTCAACATGAAAACAAAAATTGAAGCAGTATTAAATGAATCGAATTTAATTTCATTTTCCAATGTGAAAAGCAAATACACGTGTTTGATTTGTGACAAGTTTCATGTTTTAAAAAAAAAAAAAAATTAACAATGACTTTGTCTACAAATTTGGTGATAATTTTGTGCAGGGTTTTTCATTAAATTTGATATAATTTGAGATGTAAACATGACAGAAACTGCACGGTCAAGGTTAATGCACCCAAGCAGGTTTAATGTTGACCAATATAAGATATATTTTTCCAAATTTGAATGAAAAATTCTAAGATATGCGCATTGGGCCAGTCTTTGCTGCAGGCATAAAGATAAAACATTTTGGCCTGTTTAACAACATACTGTCCAAATGAGAAGAAATTTGAATGGAAATTCACTCATTTTAGCTTGCTAGCTATATCGATTTTTCAATTCGAAAAAAAAAAATTCTAAAGGATTCGCTTGATTCTCATTTGTTAAGAACCACTGCACTAGGCCCTTTGTGGAATCACTTTTGACACCTGTATGCTAACAAATCATTCAATGCTTTCAGCACCGCCTTCTGGTAGTCAGCAGGGATGAAATACAACCTCACGACAACAACAGACATGCCGGATTACTTAGCATCGCTTACTGATGGCAAGGCAAGGCAAATTTATTTATATAGCACAATTCAACACAAGGCAATTCAAAGTGCTTTACATCACATGAAAACCATAAAAATCACATTTAAATCAACACAACGTAAAAACCAAGACAAAAGATCGCATTTAATCACAGAATAAAAATAAATAAATGAAAATAAAACAAAAATAGAAATAAAGCCAAAACTACTACTAATAATAATCATTGAAATCAGCAATGGAGATATGCACAAGAGGAATAGAAGGCAGGTAGATTGAAATATATAGACAGTTATGGATATGCAGTGCTAAACAAAAGCGTTTTTAGCCCTGATTTAAAGGAGCTAACGGTTTGAGCATACTTCAGACGTTCGGGTAACTTGTTCCAGAGGTGAGGAGCATAATAACTAAATGCTGCCTCACCCTGCTTGGTTCTGGTTCTTGGAACATGCAGAAGACCCGTTCCAGACGACCTTAGGGGTCTAGATGTCTCATAGGAATCTAACAAGTCAAGCATGTATTTTGGTCCAAGGCCATTAAGTGTTTTGTAGACGAGCAGTAGTATTTTATAGTCTATCCTTTGACTCACTGGAAGCCAGTGTAGCGATTTCAAAACCGGTGTAATGTGGTCCAGCTTCCTTGTATTTGTGAGGACTCTGGCTGCAGCATTCTGTACTAGCTGCAGCTTCCTGACTGATTTTTTATCAAGACCTGTAAATATACCGTTGCAGTAGTCCAATCTGCTGAAAACGAATGCATGCATAAGTTTTTCCATGTCTTGTTGAGTCAGAAGCCCCTTAATTCTGGTTATATTTTTTAGGTGGTAATAAGCGGATTTAGTGACGGACTTTAGATGGCTATCAAATTTTAGGTCTGAGTCAATAATTACGCCAAGGTTTCTGACTTGATTTGTAGCTGTAAGTGACATTGTGCTAAGTTGGCTGCTTATCTTTGACCTTTCCTTTTTTGGCCCAAAAATGATCACCTCTGTTTTCTCCACATTTAACTGGAGAAAATTCTGGCACATCCATTCATTGATTTGATGAATGCATTTACTCAGGGAGACTAAGGGACTATAATCATGTGGGGACACAGAAATATACAGTTGTGTGTCATCTGCATAGGCGTGATAGGAGATGTCATACTGTTCCATTATCTGAGCTAACGGAAGCATATAGATGTTAAATAAGAGTGGTCCAAGAATTGACCCTTGAGGGACTCCACACGTGAATTTGGTTCGTTCTGACTGATAATTTCCGATTGACACAAAGAAATCCCTATCATATAAATAGGATGTGAACCACTGAAGAATAGTGTCAGTAAGCCCTACCCACTGTTCCAATCTGCTGAGTAGTATGTTGTGATCAACCGTGTCAAATGCGGCGCTGAGATCCAATAGTAGCAGAACAGATGATTTGCCTGCATCGGTATTCTGACGAATATCATTTAGGACTTTGATAAGCACGGTCTCGGTGCTGTGTTGTGGCCGAAATCCAGACTGAAATGAGTCAAAAAGATTGTTTTGGATCATAAAAGTCTGGATCTGTTCAAACACAACCCTTTCGATAATTTTCCCCAGGAATGTCAGATTTGATATTGGCCTGTAATTACTAATGGTTGAGGCATCCAGATTAGGTTTTTTTAGGAGAGGTTTTATTACTGAAGTTTTTAAAGTCTGAGGAAACTCTCCTGTTTGGAGGGAAGTATTTATAATCTGAAGTATGTCTGGGGCTATGCAATGAAAAACAGTTTTGAAAAAGTTTGAAGGAAGGATGTCAAGGCAGCATGTTGTGGGCTTTAGTTTCGACACAATTTCTGTTAAAGTGGCATAGTCCAAGAGGCTAAACTGTCTAAGATTGACGTGGGGGACATGTTGGGAGGCATTTAGTGTAACATTTGTTAATCCGGAGTTGCACACAGTCTGTCTAATCATTAGTACTTTGTGTGTAAAAAATGCTGCGAAATTATTACAGGACACCTCAGATGCCAATTCCTGAGGTATTGATGCTTGTGGGTTTGTCAGTTTGTCAACAACAGAAAATAGTGTGCGAGTATTGTTGGTGTTTCTACTAATGATCTCTGAAAAATATGATTGTCTAGCATTTTTCAGTTCCTGGTTGTATTTGCGAAGACTCTCTTTGTAGATATCATAAAAAACTAGGAGTTTGTTTTTTCGCCATCTGCGTTCTGCTCGTCTACAAACTTGCTTTTGTTTTATAGCTAGTATGGCATTTCTCCAGGGTGACCTCTTCTTTCTTGACAAAGTTTTTGTCTTAATCGGGGCAATAGTGTCCATTACAGTCATCACACCGGAACTGAAACTATTTACAAGTTCTTCCACTGGAGCTATTGTAGGGGTTAATAATGAGGCATAGGCCTGTGTGAATAACGCACATGTGTTATCACTTATGTAACGCTTCCTAATAAACTCTGTTTCCCTTTTCAGAGGATGGACAGGGGTGGTCATTTTAAACATAATGCTGTAGTGATCAGACAGAGCAACATCATTCACTGTGACCTCAGAGATGTTAAGACCTTTGGATATTATTAAGTCCAGTATGTGCCCTCTGTTATGTGTTGGAACTGTGACATGCTGAGATAAACCAAATGTATCCAAAATATTTAAAAGCTCTCTAGCACATCTTTCTTCAGGATTATCAACATGAATGTTAAAGTCACCCACTAAAACAACACAATCAAAGTCCATGCACACAGAAGACAGTATTTTGGTAAACTCATCAAAAAACATTGTGTTATACTTCGGTGGTCTGTAAATTGTTACCAAGGCAGCTCTGCAAGGGCTTTTTAGCTGAATGACAATATACTCAAAGGAATCAAACTGACCACATGAAATATTCGTGCATTGAAAACTGTCCCTGATCAGACTGGCAACCCCACCTCCTTTCTTATGGGTTCTTGGCGCACTAAAGAAATTGAAGTTTGCGGGGGTTGCCTCGATCAGAACTGTCGAACTCTTATCTTGATCTAACCAAGTTTCTGTTAGGAACAACATGTCAAGGTTATGTTTGCAGATAAAATCATTAATTAAGAAAGATTTGCCAGCTAAAGATCTAATATTTAGCAGAGCCAATTGGAGATGCCAGACTGGATTCACTGGTGAGCTTTGGGAATGACATACTATGGTTAACAGGTTGGCAGAATTTATTGAACGTTTTTTATTTCTCACCAGTCTAGCCCTTTTTTTGTTGTTTATCACCACTGGGATTGTTGAGCATACATACTGTACTCCATAAGGCCCCGGCTTTTGCTGGGACAGAAAAGTCTTTGTAATGTTGTCACAGCCTGGACCCGGTGCACATCATATTGGTGTCGCAAACATGGCTTCCTCCATAGAAGGATAATACCGTGTAGTTCCAGAGTTGTAGTGCTTTGGCTTTGCCCCGAGAGAATTCCAGTGGAGGCTGGTTGGTTTGTTGCCATCTTCCCCTGGCACCTGTCGGGTGTGGCAGGTACAGGGTGGAAGCGAAGACATGAACTTGAGGAGATCAAGAGACTGGTTAACCTTGCTATCTAGACCCATGGAGTCCCAATCAGGTTGACTCATTATTCCATCCAAACTAAGTCGTCGGCGGGGTGGCTTCGGGGACTGTGGGGATTTAGGCCTTGATGAGGCCTTAGCCTGACTGAGTCGGCGGAGTGGTGGCGTCTTGGAGTGTGAGGATTTGGTGCTGGATGGGGCCTTATCCTGGAGTCGGCGGCGTGGTGGCGTCTTGGAGTGTGAGGATTTGGGGCTGGATGGGGCCTTAGCCTGGAGTCGGCGGCATGGTGGCGTCTTGGAGTGCGAGGATTTGGTGCTGGATGGGGCCTCGACAGCAGAGGATTGCACGGTCGGGTCGTTCTCCTCCTGTTGAGCTGATGGAGCCACTTCTTGAGTCTCGTCTGAAGGGGGTCGATCACCTGCTACCAGGGTCTCCTTCCGTTGAAGCAGTGGAGCCTCAGCAGATGAGGGTTGGTCACAGCCTGGCGGGGCTAGCTTAGTCACTTCCCCTTCAGCGACTATCGGCTCCATTTTTGGAGGAGAGATTGATCCTGCGTGCACACTGTCTGATTCAGCACTCATCCCAGCCACCATGTTTATCCGATGTTTTGGGACAGCTTGCCTCCTTTCCTCGAGATAAGCAGACTGTCTGTGCCTCAAGAGATAAAACATGCTGCTGCTTAGTAACCGCACTCCTGACTTATTTAGGTGAAGGCCATCGTTCTTAAAGAGGTGCCTGCGCCCTGAAAATATGTTGAAATTGTCAATGAAGTACATCGATTGTCCAGCGCATGTTGCTTTGAGCCATTTGTTAAGCATCATCACTCTGCTGAAACTTTCATCCCCCAGCCTGGGCGCGGGTATGGGTCCACTGAAAAACACCTCAGTATTTAAAGTTCTGACTTTGTTTATCAGTTCAGTGAAGTCTTGCTTTAAAAGCTCTGATTTTTGCTTCGCAATATCGAGGGCTCCTGTGTGTATTATCAGACTAGTGGCTGTTGGATGCTGAGCAGCAATGCTCAAGATATGTTCAGAGATAACAGACACCGTAGCTTTGTTTAAACAACATACTCTGGTATTGTTGCTACAAAAGTGTTTCATCCCATTCACAGCAAAGTCGCCCACTATCAGAGTGCGGGGCCCATTGGGTCGCTTTCTGATATACTCTCGTCTGCAGATTTGTGTTTGGATGCTTGTTTGCTTAAAGACTAACTGTAAGCTAGAGGAAGAAATGTTAATAGGACAAGTTATTATGAATAAGGATGTGGAAATTGGCCAGACCAGCAGTTAGTAGAATGAAGGGACTTGTTGTGATACAAAGAACAGGGAGGATGGTCCGGCTACCTTAGCAGCTAAGCATGATGTTACAGAAACCTACTTCCAAGTGTCACTCCATCACTTGTGTTCAAATACCTGCTGCACACAGGTCTATAACAACGCAAGAGCGAAGTTTTTCACATGTTTTGCATTGTTTGCTGGTAATAAGTTTGTATTAAATTAGCATTAGGATAAGCTCACACAGCAAACTTCAACTAAAGGCCGAGTTATACTTCCACGTCAGACCTGCGCCGTCAAGGAAGACCCAATTTACGACCCTGCGCCGTAGCCTGACGCGCTCCTATTGATTTTTCAAACCCTAGCGTCAGCCTAGCGTCAGGTCAACGCATATGACGTGGCGGAAATCGACTGTGATTGGTTCGCTCAGACTGTTGTTTCCGGTTCAGCGCGAAATCACCGCCATTGTAAAACATTATTTTTCTACCCGCAAAAAATGGACCAAGCCGACGGGAGTATCATCGAAGAGCAAGTCTCGTCAAGACATTATTATGATTGCCAAATGGCAAGGTCGGCGATTAAAAAAAAAAAAAAAAAAAAAAAAAATGGAAGAACCACCGAGACGTGTGTTCGGAACCGAGTGGCCACACGAAGCGGTGACCCAGTCGGCCAAAAACTGCCAACTTTTTATCAATTAATTTCGTATTTTTGGTTGGTGCACTTAATCATTTATTGTGTACATATGTTTGCTGTGAGTCTGTGACTGATTTACGTGTCACACTTCAAGTATATGAAGAATAAAGCACTGGTTTGGTGTCAAAAGAGTTGTTTTGAGCTTTAATTTTCAATAACAGACAGTTCACACACGATACATCATCGCTGATTGAGAGTGCCTCGGTGCGTTTTATGATAACGTTACAATCAAGGCTCCCAACGCAGTTTGGGAAGTTCCATAGATGCCAAAAATCTGCTATGGCTGGTTGTAGGACACTGCAAACAAATCGGGCTGGAGGGCTTTGCAGACCTTCAACGCAGTGCTCGACGCCAGTTTGAAGCTAGCCGCCACAGCTAGCTGTCTCCACCCGAGTCTAGAACTCTCTGTGCGGCATCAAAAGTCGGCCAGACCACCTCGAAACAGTCTTTTGCGTCGCCTGCCCCTCAACATTCATATTATCCAATGTTGATGAGCAGAAGATTTACATTCTGGCGTTCCATTTTGCATTGTTTATTTTTTCTCCGTTAAACTAGACTAGCGGAAGTCAACAAGCATGCCTCAAAACCGTACAAACATAATGCCACAGCCCTCTAGTGGCTTGGCGGCGAATTACAGAGCAACGCGTTCCCTCACCGCAGAACTATCGAATGCTCATTGACGCTGTAATCACTTCGCCGTCACCGCAACGCAGGAGTATAAACTCAGGCTTAAGAGTGGCATCAAGCAGTCTATTTGAATGAGAATTACTCATTAACTGCCAAACTACTGCTTGTTTGGAAGTGAAGTCCAATGGGTTAACTGTCTCGATAAATCACTTGAATCTTACATTTTTGCATGCGCGTCAAAGCAATAAAAACAAGAATGTCAGAATTATGGCTTGTATCTAGAAAAATACGTAAATCAGGTATCTGTATCTGAAGGCAACTATGACAAAACAATATTCATAATAAATAAATAACTGTACTCTGCGTGCAAAAACCAAAACAACTCAGTAGTAATCAAAACCTGATCCAATTAGACTGAAAATTCTGTAGCTGATGAAGTGTAAACAACTGGAGAAATAATTACCCAGAAAGCGTCGTCATGCTCTACAAACACGCTGGCCTTCAGCCACTTGTCTCCCTTGTTTCCAAACTCGACCCATTTCTGAAAACCCCTCTTGTCACCGCTGTCGTGTGTTTTTCTACAAAATGAGAATTCAAAACCATTATGTGTAAACGCTATAAAAAGTTGGTATGTTTTTATGAATGAGTGGCTACCTGTCATTAATATAGACTCTAAGGGTCCCCACATCAGGACCAAACATGTGGTACCAGAATGTAAGACAATGGCCTATTGTGGCCGGTTGGAGTACGTCGCTGATTAGGAAGGAGGCGTCGCCCCACTGACCCACTGTGCTGTCCACATAGAGATAGTAACCTGATGGAAGAAGGCAAAATTATAAACCCCTACTACATAAAATGCACATGATAACCAACCATGTTACCAACCAAGGGGCTTGTTCGTGGTGTGATCTACGCCCGGTCCCGTGTTTGGGTTCGTAGTGGCTCCCCTGCCACGGAGCCAGTCGTATTGGTCTACTCCTTCGCCTACGTTGCTCCATCTGCACATGTTGAGCTCGAAGTTGCAGGCTTCATGTGGGGGACACTTCGCATCCAACACAGTGACATCATCAAAGGCAATGGTACCCTCCTCGGTGGGACCAGCCTTCACGCCCTCTACCATGAGCTAAAACAAAAAGAAGGGCACTAAAATCATTTGAGTCTGCCTGACCAGTAAGCCGTCTACAACACCTAATATAAATGACGTTAATGTACAGTGGGGCAAATAAAGTATTTAGTCAACCATCGATTGTGCAAGTTCTCCTACTTGAAAAGATTAGAGAGGCCTGTAATTATCAACATGGGTAAACCTCAACCATGAGAGCCAGAATGTGGAAAAAAAACCCTGAAAATCATATTGTTTGATTTTTAAAGAATTTATTTCTAAACTAGAGTGGAAAATAAGTATTTGGTCACCTACAAACAAGCAAGATTTCTGGCTGTCAAAGAGGTCTAACTTCTTATAACGTGGTCTAACGAGGCTCCACTCGTTACCTGTTGGCACCTGTTTTAACTCATTATCGGTATAAAAAACACCTGTCCACAACCCTCAGTCAAGACACCTGTCCACAACCCTCAGTCAGTCACACTCCAAACTCCGCTATGGCCAAGATCAAAGAGCTGTCTAAGGACACCAGAGGCAAAATTGTTGACCTGCACCAGGCTGGGAAGACTGAATCTGCAATAGGTAAAACGTTTGGTGTAAAGAAATCAACTGTGGGTCCATGCAAGATCTCACCCCGTGGCGTCAAAATGATAACAAGAACAGTGAGCAAAAATCCCAGAACCACACGGGGGGACCAAGTGAATGACCTACAGAGAGCTGGAACCACAGTAACAAAGGCTACTATCATTAACACAATGCGCCGCCAGGGACTCAAATCCTGCACTGCCAGACGTGTCCCCCTGCTGAGGCCAGTACACGTCCAGGCCCGTCTGCGGTTCACTAGAGAGCATTTGGATGATCCAGAAGACGACTGTGAGAATCTGTTATGGTCAGATGAAACCAAAATAGAACTTTTTGGTAGAAACACAGGGTCTCGTGTTTGGAGGGAAAAGAATACTAAATTGCAGCCGAAGAACACCATACCCACTGTGAAGCATGGGGGTGGAAAAATCATGCTTTGGGGCTGTTTTTCTGCAAAGGGACCAGGACGACTGATTTGTGTAAAGCAAAGAACGAATGGGGCCATGTATCGAAAGATTTTGAGTGAAAATCTCCTTCCATCAGCAAGGGCATTGAAGATGAGACGTGGCTGGGTCTTTCGGCATGTTGATCCCAAACGACAATGGTCCCAAACACACAGCTAGGGCAACAAAGGAGTGGCTTCGTAAGAAGCATTTCAAGGTCCTGGAGTGGCCGAGCCAGTCTCCAGATCTCAACCCCATAGAAAATCTGTGGAGGGAGTTGAAAGTCCGTGTTGCCCAACGACAGCCCCAAAACATCACTGCTCTAGAGGAGATCTGCATGGAGGAATGGGCCAAAATACCAGCAACAGTGTGTGAAAAGCTTGTGAAGAGTTACAGAAAACGTTTGACCTCCGTTATTGCCAACAAAGGGTACATAACAAAGTATTGAGATGAACTTTTGGTATTGACCAAATACTTATTTTCCATCATGACTTGCAAATAAATTCTTTATAAGTCAAACAATGTGGTTTTCTGGGAATTTTTTCCACATTCTGTCTCTCATGGTTGAGGTTTACCCATGTTGACAATTTCAGGCCTCTCTAATATTTTCAAGTGGGAGAACATGCACAATTAGTGGTTGACTTAATACCTATTTGCTCCACTGTAAAAGTTGCTCTAAGTATTTGAACACCATGCAATTTTGCAAGTTCTCCCACTTTTCATGGTAGGTGCTTGCCCACTGTGAGAGACATTCTAAAGAAAAAAATACAGTAATCATAGTGTATGATTTTTTTTTTTTTAGCTATTTATTCATATTATACTGCTGCAAATAAGTAATTGAACACCTGTCTATTGGCTAGAATTGTGAGCCTCAAAAACCTGTTAGTCTCTTTTAAGAAGTCCAACATATAAGTGGAGTTGGACTTTTTGAGTCTGACCTTTTTGACCTGTTTGAGGCGGTTAGCTGGACCTGTCCACCCCATACAATCAGGAAGACTCCAATTCCTAACATGGTCAAGACCAGAGCTGTCCAAAGACACCAGAGACAGAATTGTAGACCTCTACAAGGCAGGACAGGGTTATGGGGCAATTGCCAAGCAGCTTGGTGAGATAAGATCCACCGTTTGAGGAATTATTCAAAAATGGAAGAAGCTAAACATGGACTGTCAATCTTCCTTGGACTGGGGCTCCATGCAAGATCTACCTCGTAGGGTGTCAATGATCCTAAGAATGGTGAGGAATCAGTCAAGAACTGCACAGACGTAGCTGGTCAATGACCTGAAAGGAGCTGGGGCAACCATTTCCAAGGTTACTGTTGGTAATACATTAAGACGTCATGGTTTAAAAATCATGCATGGCACGCAAGGTTCCCCTGCTAAAACCAGCACATGTCCAAACCTGTTTTAAGTTTGCCAATGACCATTTGGATGTTCCAGAAGAGTCTTGGGAGAAGGTCATGTGGTTATATGAGATCAAAATGGAACTTTTTAGTCTTAATTCCACTAATAGTGTTTGAAGGAAGAAGAATAATGAATACCATCCCAAGAACACCATCCTTACTGTGAAGAATGGGGGTGGTAGCATCATGCTTTAGGAGTATTTTCCTGCTCATGGGACCGGATGACCAGAGATGACCAGAGAGGATGACCAGGGCCATGTATTGTTAGATTTTGGGGATTATCCTTTCCTCAGTTAAAGCATTGGAAATTGGTTATGCCTGGGTCTTTCAACACGACAATGATCCGAAGCAGACAGCCAGAATAACCAAGAAGTGTCTTTGTAAAAAAGCATATTGAGGTTCTGGAAGGGCCTAGCCAGTCACCAGACCCCAAAAGAAAATCTTTGGAGGAAGCTCAAACTCTGTGTTTCTCAGTGACAGTCCAGAAACCTGATTGATCTAGAGAAGATCTGTGTGGAGCAGTGGTGCAAAATCCCTGCTGCAGTGTGTGTAAACCTGGTGAAAAGTTACAGGAAATGTTTGACCTTTGTAATTGTAATCAAATGCTACTGTACCACATATTGACAATCATGTCATCATGTTGAAATACTTATTTGCAGCAGTATAATACATAAATTGTTAGAAAAAAAATACACTTTGAGTTCTTGATTTTTTTAAGATTGTCTCTCACAGTGGACAAGAACCTACAATGAAAATTTCAAACCCACCCATCATTTCTAAGTGGGAGAACTTGCGAAATCGCAGGGTGTTCAAATACCTATTTTCCTCACTGCAAGTCTGTGAATAGTGATTTTCTTAGACCACTTATAATGACGAAAATAATGTTTAAACTAGGGCTGTCAAACGATTAAAAATTTTAATCGAGTTAATCACAGCTTAAAAATGAATTAATTGTAATTCATCGCAATTCAAACCATCTCTAAAATATGCCATATTTTTCTGTAAATTATTGTTGGAATGGAAAGATAAGACAGATATATACATTCAACATACAGTACATAAGTACTTTGTTTATAATAACAATAAATCCACAAGATGGCATTACCATTATTGACCGTCTTTCTGTAAGAGGGATCCACGGATAGAAAGACTTGTAATTCTTAAAGGATAAATGTGAGTTTGTATATTGTGACTAAATATTGCCATCTAGAGTATTTGTTGAGCTTTCAGTAAATGATACTGTAGCAATTTAACTGTTCTGCCCAAATGCATGGTGGGAAGTGGTGCAACCATGACCGTGTGTGGTGGCAACAATTGATATATGGCGGAAAACACTCAGGTGACTTGAAGTTCCGCTCTGAGACCCCCAATTTAGCCAACTTTCAAAATTGTCCGATATGCATGTGTGATACATCATTGGAAAGCTTAAAATCTAAATTTTCTGGGGGAGGAAAAATTTTGAGCAGGAAGGCATTTTAAAAAAATATATATATTTTTTAAACAGTAAAACCCTATCTGTAGGTGAGAGCATGCGAGAACAGAATTACAGACGCCATGACTTTAACGAGATATTATCGCATACTTATCTTGTTTTGATCCAAAAACTCCACGTTTTATGTATCACTGAGTGTCAAGACACAGCTATGAATGGCCAAAGCTGGATTTTTGGGGGTTTTTATGTGTGAAACATGGTAATATAACAAGGGTCGCGATGCAGAAATCGCAGACATCAAGGATTGGTCGAGATTTTCTTTCTCATAGGTTTTCCCTTTTAAACGTTTTTTTCAAAAAAATTTTTGTTTGGGTCGATTATTTCTCATCTAAAATATCGGAGAAAATGCGACAGTGACAAAAAAAAAACAACCATTAAGCGATAGATATGAGGTAGATATCCGTGATCTTTTTACAGACGCTATTTTTTTCATTGTGACATAATTTGTTTAAAAGTTTGAAATATGTGAGTGAATAATTTTTTAAAGTCGTTTTTTTTTTTTTTTTTTTTAAACGAAATATGAGACATCAATTAATGATTCTAAGCTAAAAACGACAGACATTTTGAATAATAAATATAATTAATTACCTTTGTTTAATGGCTGGGTTAAAACAAAAGCGGTTGCGCGACGTCTGTAAACGGGGGTTTTCAGGGTAAAACGGACAAATTAAAAATAGTTCAGGGGCTTCATGCGCCATGAATCTGCTATGGCAGCATATAGACATATTGTTCTATCAAACACAACAGTTGTTTTAGCTTAAAATACAGCAGTTTCTTTTAAAAAGGAGTGCAAGAGCAGAAACTGCTTTTTCAGTCGTCTGTGTTTTCCGCCATATCTTCTCTGTGTTAGGAACAATACAGGGTGTTAAGAAAAAATCAACTCCTGTCTTTCTTCCCATCGTCCTATCCCACAATATTTCTAGTTGTTGTGGGAGGGATGTTAAAGCTTTAGCAAATTTAAAGCACGGTTCCAATGACTGCTTGTGTCTACTCCTTTCACTTGGCGCTGCCTCTTACCTTTGTATTTAAGTAAAACGGCGCCATCATAGGTTGTTTGCGGCAATGCGTGAGTGGGTCGTGCCGAGCATGCATTAATTGCGTGAAATATTTTAACGTGATTAATAGAAAAATTAATTACCGCCCATTAACGCGCTAAATTTGACAGCCCTAGTTTAAACACAAATAAAGACACTAGTTATGGGCGCAGCCATTTTGTGATGTCTGTTATACTCACACCAACACACACAGACTCTAGCAAAAGTGCATGTGATAATGGATATTTATGATGAAACAAGGAAACGCGGGCAGTTTGAGAAACTCAAATTTGTTTTGCTATTATAGCCAATCAAATGTCCGGCGGTCACTTCCTGGAAATATTGGCTATTATTTAGTAAAATAAAATAAAGAAAAATGGAATTCTGTAGGTTTTTTTTTCTCCAATTTATTAACCCTCCGCTAAGATGGACACAATAAAGGTGCAGTATTTCCCTTAAAGTCCGTTCAACCATACAACAGAAAGATTAATTTAAGTTCGGCACAAATTTGTGGAGAAATCTGCTCACCTTGTAGGGTTGAACCGAAGGATGAAGTGCAGCCTGGGCGAACCTCCATAGGTTGCGTTGGTCTCCGGTCTGGGAGAAAATCAGAGCTCGTACCCCGTCTTCACTTTGCTGATAAATGTTCAGTGTTCCCACTCCTTTCCCGTACATGTGATACCACATTTGCATGCAAGCCACTTTTCCTATAAAAACAAAACAAACAAACAAAAAACACTTGTTAGCTGGAAAACAAGTTCATCGGTTTTGAGAGAAGTCTCAAAAACTTACCTGGGGGATACGCAGTTGACAACATAGCCGCGTTTTGACCAGCGATGTCCTGGTTGGAGGATGGCAGATAGTAGTAGTGGCCCACGGGGGTGTTTGTGGTGTGGTCGCTGTCTGGGCCCGTGTTGGGGTTTGGAATGGCACCCGAATGTCTGATCCAGTCTGTGTCATCGTCGCTCTGCTGCTGCCAGTTGCAGTTTCCCTCCTCGAAATCACACACGTCTATGACAAACATTTAATATCAGTTTTTCTACTTGCCGTGTTGTAATGTGAACAGTCGCCATAAATGTATATTAGAAAATAATGAAAAAAAGAATCGCCGCCATGGTACTTTTAAGTACATAAGTACATGTATGTAAGTACTGTTTGTGTTCCTGCATATTCATCAATGTGTAAAATTATACAGTAAACATAACAGTAAGTTGATATACAAGTATGGTTAAAATCATGCATGTTCATTTATTTGAATGGATATAATAATGTATGTATTAGGGCTGTCAAAATTATCATGTTAACGGGCGGTAATTAATTTTTTCAATTAATCACGTTAAAATATTTGAAGCAATTAACACACGTTCCGCTCAAACAGATTAAAATGACAGCACAGTGCCAATTTGTGTCCACTTGTTACTTGTGTTTTTTGGTGTTTTTACGCCCTCTGCTGGCGCTTGGGTGCGACTGATTTTACAGTTTTCAACACCATGAGCAATGTGTAATTATTGACATCAACAATGGCGAGCTACTAGTTTATTTTTTGAATGAAAATTTTACAAATTTCAGTAAAACGAAAACATTAAGAGGGGTTTTAATGTAAAATTTCTATAACTTGTACTAACATTTATCTTTTAAGAACTACAAGTCCTTCTATACATGGATCGCTTTAACAGAATGTTAATGTTAATGCCGTCTTGTTGATTTATTGTTATAATAAATACAGTACTTATGTACAGTATGTTGAATGTATATAACCGTCTTGTGTCTTATCTTTCCCTTCCAACAATAATTTACAGAAAAATATGGCATATTTTATAGATGGTTTGAGTTGTGATTAATTACGATTAATTAATTTTTAAGCTGTGATTAACTCGATTAAAAATTTTAATCGTTTGACAGCCCTAGTATGTATCTACTTTCATGCAAGTCAATCCATGAACATTTAGGGATGAGCATTTTTAGAAACAGGATTGCTCCTTTCCCAGTTACCTCAGTCAATATGTTGCGCACACTAAAGGCAATTTACAGCCATAATAATTAGAAAATAAATACCGTAATTTTTGGACTATAAAGCGCACCAGACTATAAGACGCCACCCACCAAATTTGACACGTAAATGGCATTTTCTTCATAGATAAGCCACACTGGACTATAAGCCGAAGATGTCCTCACGGCATTATGGGATATTCACACCAAAAGGTATTAATTGGTAACACTTGACAGCGGCATCATAAAACTGCCAAAAGACCAAATAAACCACCACAAAGCTTTGACCCAATCGGCTGCATAGCTTCATTGCTTCAAGAAGCTTCATTTGGCCATCACTGGCCCCTTGGGGCAGACAGTCAACTAGGGCTGCAGCTATCGAATATTTTAGTAATCGAGTAATCGACTGAAAATTCTATCGATTAATCGAGTAATCTGATAAAACAAATATGTTTTTAGGTGAAGAGCAATTATAAATATACATGAGAAAACAAGACATTTCATCTAATCTTGAACCATTTTCAGTCAATCAATGTCTTTATTTTCGATATATATTGTTGAAAACAGCCAACAATTGCATCTCAGATGTAAGTAGAATTAAAAAAGACTAATTCACTGCTTTCACTCAAAAAACCTTTAGATCTTATAAAAATAAAAATAAAAAAAAATAAATATATATATATATATATATATATATACCTAAAACTGCCGTTATGCTTGATAACACACATCACTTAAAAGTTAGGATTTTCCCCCACGTGTTTCAATTGAATTTCTATTCGTGTCAAGCCATTTTTAAGTTCTAGTTAAGTTTTAAGTTAGTCTAAACTAAGTCCTGATAGGATTTTGAGTTTTTTGCAGTGTTCAAAATAAATGTTAACGTTATGTGAGCGAGTGACAGTAACGTTATATTTATTAGCGCTGAGAAGTCTACTGCTTAAAGATGGCGGCTGTTTACTAACGCTGCCCAGACGCGGCCGAGTCTGTCATTTCGCATCTAGTTCAACATACATGTGATCTCTATGAGACTCATCAGACGCTACCTGCTACCAACGTAGCATCGTGCGGGCTAGTATTTAGCAAAGTCGGTGTCGTTTGTAGTGGTTGTCGGCTGCAGTAAGTTTTTTTGTTTGTTTTTTTTTTTGCTTCTTCCTCTACGCACGTGACATCAGTGCGTTGTCCCGCATTAAAAGTAGTCCGAGCAAAACGTGATGCTTAGAGCTGTCAAAACAAATGATTACTCGAGGTGAATAAAATTACTCGGATCAGTTTTTAAACTCAAGTTACTCGAGTTGCTCGAGTATTCGTTTCAGCTCTACAGTCAACCTCTGCTGTCAACACTGTTGTATAACAACATGCCTCCTAGCATGCATTGCAGTGCTACAGATGTGAGTAACAATCAAAATTAATGTTCTGTGTTAATTATTTCTTCAGTTACTGTTCCGGCTGTTTCATTAATTGCTAGATATGGTATTTTGGTAGCACATTTGACAGTGGTGCCAAAAGACTGTCCTAAGATGGATGTCCATCACAACATTCATCATTATTATGACATGACACTTCCGTGAGCATTAATGAATGCTTATGACAGATGTCATTTTGTGTCATCCGGCAAATTATCTCGCTTTTGAATGGATGTATAGGATCCAAGCTGGACATAAATGGAGTTAGTGACATAATTTCCCGGTTGGCACTTAATGACATCTGTCATAAGCATTCCTTAATGCCCATGACAGTGTCATGTCGTAATTATGACGGTCGTACGACGACACTGTCAAATAAAGTGTTACCTACTAAACCAAATAAATAAAAAAATAAGCCGCACTGGACTATAAACCACAGAATTCAAAATGGGGGGTAAAGTAGCGGCTTATAGTCCGAAAATTATGGTAAAGGAATTGTCACAATTATTACCAGAGATGGGGCATGCACCGAGGGTGAAAGAGATGTCATCGATAGCGATGTCGCCGGCCTTGCCTCCTACACTTGCCTCCACAATCACCTGGTGGACCCGTTGCAGAGTCACGTGACTCTGCGATAGCTGCCACTCATCCCCTTGATTTCCTGATTTTTGCCACACCTACAGGAAAGACGGAGGCCTGAGTCACTCCCCGCAATGAGGATGTGAGGAGAGATTTGTGCAACACCATAGTATGCACCGAAACTGCACAGGACACAAATCACAGCTCTTTTGTAACCCATCCGTTTCACAACAGTGATAAAAGCATAACACAGAGAAAATCTATGGGAGAGTAGTGGCTATTTCTCAATCCACACCACAGTATAGGGAAGTCATGCATTTCAACAGAAAAAAATTAAATTTGTTATTTGAATTGAACATATTATGTATGTATCTATCTTCTAGAGCGCGGGGGGCTGTCAAACTAATTTAGGTTTGTGGGCCACTTTCATGGCAGTTAGATCTTATGTGGGCCAGACCTGTTTATTTTTGGGCAAATAAATTAACTGACTAGCTGCCATTGGTTAATTCACCCCTCCTAGTCATAATGGATTGGACGTTTAGTTCTGTCAATGGCATTGAAATATGACCATTCACAGCTGGTGCTTGCAGTTAAGGGGAACTGGACATCTATTGTTACCAGTGGAAGCCAAAGTGTTAATTTTGGGTCATTTCCTTGTTATTTTAGGGTACCTTTGCACCACTTTCTGTACATTTTGGGGCATTCTGGGGTCATAATTTGGTTCATTTACTGTTGATTTCGGGGGCATTTCCAGGTTACTTCCTGTTGATTTCAAATCATTTCCTGTTGGTTTTGGGACAATTTTGGGTTACTTCCCTGTTAACTCCTCATTGGCTGTCATTGACGGCTCCTCATTGGCTGTCATTGACGGCTCTAGATGTCCAATATGTTTTGACTCTGAAGGGGCACGTGAATGAATGCGGACACAAAAGTGAGTCAAGTGCAGAAGTTCCCACATTTCAGCACACAAATGACAAATCTTCAGTTTTAAAGCGACAATGTCAATATGAAAGCATGGGATTCTGTATCTGTATGTACAGAATGAACAAACGTGTCGGATGAGATCCCCTGGCGGGCTGCTGCTTGCCCGCGGGCCGTATGTTTGATATCAAATTTGTAGAGTGTTCCTCTTAGTAACTGTTCGTGGTGAGCTGGAGACTATCCTGGCTGACTATTTTATAAGTGGGGTACTGTACACCCTTGACTAAATTACTAAAGTAAAAAAAAAAAAAAAAAAAACACACGACACTCAAACACAGAATGTCAGAGCCGTGAGACGCATGTCTTAGCCGCTAGTAAACCATTAGGCAATTGAGAAAATACAACAACAACAACAACAATTA
This sequence comes from Corythoichthys intestinalis, assembly GCF_030265065.1. NCBI lineage: Eukaryota > Metazoa > Chordata > Actinopteri > Syngnathiformes > Syngnathidae > Corythoichthys > Corythoichthys intestinalis. The sequence continues at coordinate 12,253,423 of NC_080408.1, read as the reverse complement.
TAAAGAATCCCTGTGTGTTTTACCAGTGTTTTCTCCATTGACTCAGTTGTCAGTAGGAATACTCGCAAAGAACCCACGGAGGCTCCATACATGTGATACCAGAATTTAAAACAGTATCCTTGTTGAACTGCAGGTGGTAGCAGTGCAGACTTGAGCTGGGCAATATCATTCTTTGCACTTGGACTGGAGCTCTCAATATAGGTGTAATCCCCTGTGGTAAACAATAACAATGAAATGCACAAGCAGTCAGCACAGTGAAAATATATGAAATTTTAAAACCATAATACCAGATTGATGGTATTACTACTACGGATTTGTTAGCATGCGTATGGCCCACGTTAATGTGACCAAGAGACATTTTTGTTGTTGAATTGATCACTTCTTCCCTTAAAATAGTTTATTTTAAATTAACATAATTATCCTTAAATGCATTGAAATCAATTGTTCATTAACATTTGTTGACTTAAGCCCATCTGTGCCCTTTAAAAATCAAAGGTAGCCCTTGAGCACAAAACTTTTGCTCAGATCTTTTTCTAGTGTCATCCTAACCTTTTCCTGTAGTGTGGTCCCCCGCAGGCCCGGTGTTGGGTGTCTCTGTCGGACCCAATCTAATGAGCCAGTCCAGCTGGTCGTCGGCGCCCTGCGTCCAATTGCAGAGGCCGTCTTCAAAAGCACACCCATAAGCAGAGAGTGCTGCGGAGGGGGTAGCAAACAATAAAGTGTAAGGACTCCACCTGCTCCTTCAAATTGACAATTCAGAGCTCCAGAATTTTCTTTACCAGGAGGACTGAAAGATTGGTCGCAGTTGTGAAAGGAGATGTCGTCTACAGCAACAACACAAGCCTTAGTGATTTCTGCTTGAGTGCCATTATTCCAGCTGCTGAACATAATCTGAAAGTGATAATTTAAATGTGAATGACTTAAATTGAAGGTTACCAATTTGAAATACGTAGGAAAATACACAAACACTACGGTAAAATATTCGCATATTAAAAGCTAAAATGTGACTTGTACATTATGTACTGTAGAAGCTGGTTATAAAGGAAAGTACTCTACGCTCAGAAGAATTAATATACCACCTGTTGAAACATTATTTTTCTTTTTTTAACTGTCTTGTGCTTTCTTAAAAATACAGTGAGCCCTCGTTTTTTTTTGGGGGGGGGGGGGTTAATGGGGACCAGAACCCGCCACGCTTAGTGACAAACCACTAAGTAGCGCCCCCCGCCTTCGTTTTGTGTGTGTTCAATGTTTTTTTTCAGATTTAGCATTGAAATAGATACATATAAGACATGTTTTTTCACTTTTTCCCCCCCAAAGTATAACAAGAAAAAACTTTTATGTGTATATTTTAAGCACTTCAAATGTAATAATTATTGATAAGTTTTAAACATGTTTCTTTCCCATCGAATTATTTTTAAACAGCAACAAGGTCGTAAAATGCTTGTCTTTATTAAATGCTTCATTGAGTGAGTCCGCTCAAATCCGCTCAAACTGCTCACTTACACACAATGAGTTGCTACAGCAACTCTAACAAGCTAAACGATGATTGACGCATGCGGTACTTTGAAGTTTCGACTTCCAAGCATCTCAGGCAAAATCAAACCTTAACGTCTGTCAATCGTCGTTAAATGGAGAGTACTTATATAGCACATTTATCTACATTGTTACAATGCCCAAAGCGTTTTACATTAGCACATATTTACCCTTTCATGCACACATGGTGCTGCTGCCATGCAAGGCAAAATTAGGGTTCACATGCCTTGCTCAAGAACACTTCGACAGTGGTCACTCGTAGCGGTGAATCTCGCCGCTGACCCTTCGGTCCCAGGACAACTCGAGCTACCACATGCGCCACGGCCGCCCCTATGAATGGTTCACTTTAATGTAGTGCTGCAACGATTAATCGATTAACTCGAGTATTCGATTAGGAAAAAAAGATTTGAAATAAAATTTGCTGCTTCGAGTATTTGTTTAATTATTGTGGCGTTGTCATGGTTTATTTTGAAAGTGTTTGCAATCAGTTTTATTGATTTGAGTGGTTACACTGCCCTCTAGTCCAGGGGTCCCCATCTGCCATTTGCTACCGGGCCGCACAGAAATAATAATTTAATAACGACCGCATTCTGGCCGAATTAACCCTGTGCCCCTGCTTAACACACCAATATCTCTGTCTACTCTAGATATAATACTACGGGATAGATTACAATGTCGTCATAGAAGTCCATTGATTGGACTGCTAGCAGTACATCTTGTTTGTGTATATAATATATCTATGTGCGCTTGTCCTCAATAATAATGTATTACTAGGCCGCGGGCGCAGCACATTTGTTCCCGGAAATAATTAGCCCCCACACGAGCGAAGATAACTGGAAAACAGACGTCTTTGGAGATATTTTTATGGCAAAAAGGATATTTTTACCGCGAAAAGGGCACCTGACTAGCCTACAACCTCGAAGACCCACGAACTGCGAAGGAGTGGATTTGTGACCCGTTTGTGAACAAACAGAGAGATCGCAAATGACGGCGACCTTATTAAACGTACATTTGAGAAAACAACTCTACCGAGGTTCTGGATTAAAGTCATTCTGGAATATCCTGACATCGCGACAAGAGCATTGAAAACCTTGCTACAATTTCCAACATCGTATCTTTGTGAAGCGGGCTTCTTAATTAATGTTTAACGGCAAGACGAAGTCGTTAATGGTGAGCGCGGTGTGCAGTTGTTGTGTGCAGCTTACATGGCAGGATGAATCTGAGGAGAACTTTTCTACAAGTCCTTCCATTATCAAACGTAAGTTAATATTCCTTTCTTTCAAGAAAGTTTGTAGTGTTTACTTTGGAATCGCTGCATTTGCGCATTTTGCGGCTATGTTTAAAGTTACGCGCATGCGCAGAACCGCATCGTTGCAATTTTTGATGGGTTGCAAAATTTGTCAGAACACCGGTCCGTGAAAAAAAAGACCCAAATAACACCGGTCCGTGGTGCAAAAAAGGTTGGAGACCCCTGCTCTAGTCTGCCTCATTTCACATGGCTGAATCCAGCTGCTCCATGTTAAGACCAACATAAGCAAAGTTTTTTTTTTTGTGCTAAGGTTATATTAATGCATTCATAATTCAGTTTATGGGTATATTTAGGCGTTTTTTGTGGGAGTATGTGTCTGAACCATTTGTTGAGAGCATTGTAAAAAAAAAAAAAAAAAAATGTTTTTAAGTTTATAGCTAGCAGACTTTTGCTATGTAAGTTAGCAAATTTTTTTTTTTTTTTTTTTTTTAATACCATTCGAGGCTAAGGTCAGGTATTTTAATTTTTCATGTTACTTATGCGATTACTCGATTATTCGACAAACTAGTTTATCGATTAATCGACTACTAAATTAATCAATAGCTGCAGCCCTACTTTAATGAGCAACTCCAGTGCACTGCCAACCCAAGAAAAGCAGCAGGTATGAGATAGAGAGAAACTACGTGATCCGCACAGCTCATCTGTATTTCTTTTTTTTTTTTTTTTTTTTAAGTGGAAAAAAATTTGCGATGAACTAAGGATGCGAAGTTTGAAGCGTGAAGTAGCAAGGGATCACTGTATACAGTACCTCTGTTATTTTTTTTTGTAACTGCATTAATGCATCTATAGTAATTATGTGACATTGAAATCAAATTAAGACAAAAACTTTTATTTATATGTAGCGCTGAAACGAAAACTCGAGTAACTCGAGTTTAAAAACTGATTCGAGTAATTTTAATCACCTAAAGGAATCGCTTCATTTTGCCAGCTCTAAGCATGACGTTTTGCCCGGACTACTTTTAATGCGGGACAACGTGCTGACGTCACGTACGTAGAGGAAGAAGCAATGAAAAAAATAAAAATAAAAAAAAAAACCTACTGGAGGGCTAGGTTCTATTGATTATAACCACTGTCGATGCGTGGCTAACATGTCTTACATACAGGCTTTATTGAATCTGTAAAAACACAGCGCTGTAGAGTGATGAGGGTGTAAAATTAAAACATAATAAAGCTAACTGTCAGTTGTAGCTCAGTAGTCATTGCTGAATAAAACACCAAGTAGCACTGGTCCCTAATGTGCTCCAATACAGCAGGTATCACACATTTATTTTGAACACTGCAAAAACTCAAAATCCTATCAGTACTTACAGTTTAGACCAACTTAAAACTTAAGTAGAACTTAAAAATAGCTTGACACAAATGGAAATTCAATTGAAACACGTGGGAAAAACACGTAGCTTTTAAGTAATGTGTGTTATCAAGCGTAATTACATTTTTAGGTAAGAAATATGCTTTTTTTTTAATAAGATCTAGAAGTTTTTTGAGTGAAAGCAGTGAGTTTTTTCTCTAGTCACATCTGAGATGCAATTGTTGGCTGTTTTCAACAATGTACATTAAAAATAAAGACATTGATTGACTGAAAATGGTTCAATATTGGATTAAATGTATTCTTTTCTCATGTATATTTATAATTTCTAGGGTTGTTCCGATCATGTTTTTTTGCTCCCGATTCAATTCCAATCATTCCCGATAATTTTTCCCGATCATATACATTTTGGCAATGCATTAAGAAAAAAACTCGGACGAATATATACATTCAACATACAGTACATAAGTACTGTATTTGTTTATTATGACAATAAATCCTCAAGATAGCATTTACATTATTAACATTCTTTCTGTGAGAGGGATCCATGGATAGAAAGACTTGTGACTTTGTATATTGTGACTAAATATTGCCATCTAGTGTATTTGTTGAGCTTTCAGTAAATGATACTGCAGCCATTCAACCCAAATGCATGATGGGAAGTGGAACCATGGCTGTGCATAGTACTACCAATTGATATATCTTCTCTGCGTTGAGAAATATAATAAGGTTTACAGAAAAAGATCAATTGCTACCTTACTTCCCCACATTGCTTCCCATGATATTTCTAATCGTAGGGAGAGGGATTGTAAGGCTTTAGCCTACTAAAAAAAGGCTTCAACGGCTGACAAAATTCACTCTACTCATTTTACGCTGCCTTTTATCTCTCTAAATGGTTAAAATGGCACTATTACAGATTGAGCGCGACAATGCGTGAGTGGGTCGTGCAACACATGCATTAATTGCGTTAAATATTTAACGTGATATATTTTTTAAAAATTAATTACCGCCGTTATCGGGATAAATTTGATAACCCTACCTTAAGCCTAAACTAAAGACTCTGGATGATTGTAACATATTATGTCTGTAATGTTAAATACAATTAGAAAACAATAAAAAAAAAAAAGAATATATATATATATATATATATATATATATATATATATATATATATATATATATATATATATATATATATACATATATTAGGGCTGCAGCTATCGAATATTTTAGTAATCGAGTAATCGACTGAAAATTCTATCGATTAATCGAGTAATCGGATAAAACAAATATATTTTTAGGTGAAGAGCAATTATAAATATACATGAGAAAACCAGACATTTCATCTAATCTTGAACCATTTTCAGTCAATCAATGTCTTTATTTTCTATGTATATTGTTGAAAACAGCCAACAATTGCATCTCAGATGTAACTAGAATTTAAAAAAAAAAAGACTTAATTCATTGCTTTCACTCAAAAAACTTGTAGATCTTATAAAAAAAAAAAAAATATATATATATATATATATATCTTACCTAAAAATGCCGTTACGCTTGATAACACACATCACTTAAAAGTTAGGATTTTTCCCCACGTGTTTCAATTGAATTTCTCTTTGTATCGAGCCATTTTTAAGTTCTAGTTAAGTTTTAAGTTAGTCTAAACTGTAAGTCCTGATAAGATTTTGAGTTTTTGCAGTGTTCAAAATAAATGTATGATACAGGCTGTATTGGAGCACATTAGGGACCAGTGCTACTTGGTGTTTTATCCAGCAATGACTACTGAGCTAAAATTGACAGCATGATGAAGTTTTTATTTTTCACCCTCATCACTCCACAATGCTATGTTATGTTAAAGCCTGTATGTAAGACACGTTAGCCACGCATCGTCAGTGGTCATAATTAATTGAAACCTAGCCCTCCGCAGGGCTAACGTTACGTGAGCTAGTAGCGACAGTAACGTTAATCTTATATATTAGCGCTTAGCGCTCTACTGCTTTAAGATGGCGGCTATTTACTAACGCTGCCCAGACGCAGCCGAGTCTGTCAATGTGCAATCTAGTTTAACATACATGTGATCTCTATGAGACGCATCAGACGCTACCTGTACCAACGTAGCATCGTGCAGGCTAGTATTTAGCAACGTCGGCGTCGTTTGTGGCGGCTGTCGGCTGCAGTAAGTTTTTTTCGTTTTTTCCTTCTTCCTCTCCGCACGTGACAGCGCGTTGTCCCGCATTAAAAGTAGTCCGAGCAAAACGTGATGCTTAGAGCTGTCAAAATAAACGATTACTCGAGGTGAATAAAATTACTCGGATCAGTTTTTAAACTCGAGTTACTCGAGTTGCTCGAGTACTCATTTCAGCTCTAATATATATATATATATATATATATATATATATATATATATATATATATATATATATTAAAAAATGGCATGGCCGATTTTTTTGCCGATTCCGATACTTTGAAAATGACGTGATAGGACCCGATCGATCGGCATATTCTCTAATAATTTCTCTTTACCTAAAAAAAATGTTTTATCCGATTACTCGATTAATCGATAGAATTTTCTGTCGATTACTCGATTACTAAAATATTCGATAGCTGCAGCCCTATTTATATGTACTGTAGTTCTTTTTACTACTTACCCTGAACATACATTAGATAACATTATTGTATTATAAAGTTATTATAGGCTTTTTTGTACAAGAGCGTGTTTGATTGTGCAGGTTTACTTAATGTTATGGTGGACTTTTTTAAATGTATCCTGTAAACTATATTGGGACTGCAGTATTTTGTGAAATCCAGTATATGAACATACTGTAACACAAGCATGAGAACATGAAGGAATGTTTAGGGATTGGGCACCTCGTAAGGCTGCAGGTGAGGCCCCAGGGGCAAAGATTCAGGCGTCCAGTAGGCGACGGTGTTGCGGCTGCGTGACCACAGGATTGCTTCACTTCCACCGGCTTGCCGTGTCAGCACTCTAAGCGAGCCAGCACACACGGCGCTGATGTGGAAGTGAAACCTGCACCGGGGAACGAATGAGGGAAGGAAGGATTTGAGAGTGTTGAATTTGTGAAGGTGGCAAGAGGGTAGGGGGTTGAGCAATTCGCTGTAGCGGACATGTGGAGCTGTGTCTCATAACAAAAATTCACCAACAACATGGATGACGGTGAACGTACAGAATCTGGCAGTAGGGTGATGAGGGCGGGAGCTGCGGGCTGTGAAGTCGCGTCTCCCCCGAAACTGACGCCTGACTGGAATTGACGCTCATGTAGAAGCCTGAAAAACATCATTGGCTTCTAATTCACAGTTTTTGAGGTCACAAAATGTCTCAATTCTCTTCCACTAGAGATCCCACCTTTGTCTGAGGTGTGATCAGTGGGTGGCCATGCAATTCCGCCGGCCTTTTGCCTGCGCCACCTTCTCTGCGCTTGGCCGGGGTCCGTCCAGCCGCATTGGTTCCTCTCAAATGTGCACGGGCCTGCAAGGTGCGAGTGCCCAGCATGAGTAAGCATGCCGGCGACAAGATTGGGATGCGCACGTGATTCAAGCACCTTCGAGAACAATGCAAAATCAAGGAGAAAAAAAAACAACAACGGCAGTGCAGCTGTTGTTTCAACGAGATGCAACAGAGAATTCAGATTTTTTCAAAAAAACATTTTTTAACTTGTCAAGTTCAGCTGCTTAAACACGGAAAATACCAACCTGAGTCTCAACACTTTTAAAGTATCACATTGAAGTTTGATATACTCCCATTGTGGTTGTTCATTATGTTTTATGAGAAAGCAGCGAGCAGAAAAGGATTATAAGGGGACAGAAAGGAAGGAAGCAGACAGAAAAGGAGGAGAACAAACAACAACAACAAATACATTTTTAGACGCCTAGGCTATCTATGAACATAGTGGTGCTATCGTTAGCTAATTATATTCACCCGTGGACACCATGTGGGGGGCCTGATAACCGAGGAGAAAGAGGAGCTGAACTGAGTCAAAAGGAGACGTGATTATATGGGGTGGAGCGTACACAAATCAGCAAAGTGAGGTGTGGAACCCAGTATATTTCAGATGAACAAATACTGAAAGAGAATTTGAGCATTTTCCCTCTCTTTTCATTAGATTAGCAAAATATCAATTGTCAGAAGTCTTTTAATTAACATGACAAGTTCTTTTAAAGTTTTCCCTCAATTGTCTGAGTTAAAAAAAAATGCAGAAATTCCTTAATTTTCTCTATTTTTGCCATTCAAACCTAACAGCACATGCTAATGCCTGAAGGAAGTAAGCAAAGAATATTTTAAGTCATGGGAATAAAAAACTCTTGTTTCACATTTTAGTGTCAAACCCACAGAAATTGCGAGTATTGTCCTAATTATTGTATCACTATGAGGAGGAATCTATGCGTGGGGATGCAAAATGCAAAGTAACTTCCTAAATGAAAATAAACTTCTCATTTTTGTTGCGACATTGTATTTTCCTTTAAAAAAAGGAAAAGAAAAAAAAAAAGACTATGCAATGCAGCCTACCGCAGCCATCCTCGTCCTCCCCTTGGGGACAGTCGAGTTGATAATTGCATTTTAATGTGGGAAGAATACATATATTCCCTGGTGAGCGCCAACAAAAGAACTCAGCATCCTGCAACGCAACAGAAGCGCAAATACATTTAGGCACTTTGCATGCTTTTGTCATGTTGTAATCATTAGACCCATCCTACCTGACAGGGGTTGGTAGGCACAGTGGAGGTTTCAGGTGTGGCAGGGGGCGCTGTGGGTAATGTGTCAGGCAGAGGGCTGTTGTCGGGGTCAAAGACACACTCCTTGGAGAAGGACACGTCATCTAATGCAACATGTCCACTATCATCAGCGCCTCTCTCGTACCTGAACACAATCTTAAGGGACAAGTTGCATATATTTATTGACGTTTATTCCTTCACATAAGTGGGCTTATTTCCAGTTACTATATTTTTTTAGACCCTATGGCTAGGTTCAAACGGTAGGTCTTTTAAAGCACAATTCCGATTTTTTGTCATATCTGTTTAATTGACGTGCCCGTTCAGACTGCCTTTGTCCATTGAGCCCTTTCAAGTATTACGCATGCCCACTAACTCGCAGTCCGACACTGGCTGAGCAAACCGTATCCGCTATCTATCGCAGAAGTATCAAAACAAATGACTACACATGCTGGCTCTACATCATTCTAGGGTGATCATATTTTGATTTCCAAAAAGACGGCATGAATAACCGACATACAGTGGGGCAAATAAGTATTTCGTCAACCACTAATTGTGCAAGTTCTCTCACTTGAAAATGTTAGAGAGGCCTGTAATTGTCAACATGGGTAAACCTCAACCATGAGAGACAGAATGTGGAAAAAAAAACAAAACCGAAAATCACATTGTTTGATTTTTAAAGAATTTATTTGCAAGTCATGGTGGAAAATAAGTATTTGGTCAATACCAAAAGTTCATCTCAATACTTTGTTATGTACCCTTTGTTGGCAATAACGGAGGCCAAACGTTTTCTGTAACTCTTCACAAGCTTTTCACACACTGTTGCTGGTATTTTGGCCCATTCCTCCATGCAGAACTCCTCTAGAGCAGTGATGTTTTGGGGCTGTCGTTGGGCAACACGGACTTTCAACTCCCTCCACAGATTTTCTATGGGGTTGAGATCTGGAGACTGGCTAGGCCACTCCAGGACCTTGAAGTGCTTCTTACGAAGCCACTCCTTTGTTGCCCTGGCTATGTGTGTTTGGGATCATTGTCATGCTGAAAGTCTCATCTTCAGTGCCCTTGCTGATGGAAGGAGATTTTCACTCAAAATCTCCCGATACATGGCCCCATTCATTCTTTCCTTTACACAGATCCGTTGTCCTGGTCCCTTTGCAGAAAAACAGCCCCAAAGCATGATGTTTTCACCCCCATGCTTCACAGTGGGTATGGTGTTCTTCGGATGGAATTCAGTCTTCTTTCTCCTCCAAACATGAGAACCTGTGCTTCTACCAAAAAGTTCTATTTTGGTTTCATCTGACCATAACACATTCTCCCAGTCCTCTTCATCATCATCATCATTCAAATGCTCTCTAGCGCTGCAGATGGGCCTGGACGTGTACTTTCTTCAGCAGGGGGACACGTTTGGCAGTGCAGGATTTGAGTCCCTGACGGCGCATTGTGTTACTGATAGTAGCCTTTGTTACTGTGGTCCCAGCTCTCTGTAGGTCATTCGCTAGGTCCCCCCGTGTGGTTCTGGGATTTTAGCTCACCATTCTTGTTATCATTTTGACGCCACGGGGTGAGATCTTGCATGGAGCCCCAGATCGAGGGAGATTATCAGTGGTCTTGTATGTCTTCCACTTTCTAATAATTGCTCCCACAGTTGATTTCTTTACACCAAGCGTTTTACCTATTGCAGATTCAGATTTCCCAGCCAATTTTGTACTTGGTGTCCTTCGACAGCTCTTTGGTCTTGGCCATAGTGGAAATTGGAGTGTGACTGACTGAGGGTTGTGGACAGGTGTCTTTTATACCGACAATGAGTTAAAACAGGTGCCACTAATACAGGTAACGAGTGGAGCCTCGTTAGACCTCTTTGACAGCCAGAAATCTTGCTTGTTTGTAGGTGACCAAATACTTATTTTCCACTCTAATTTGGAAATAAATTCTTTAAAAATCAAACAATGTGATTTTCTCTTTTTTTTACACATTCTGTCTCTCATGGTTGAGGCTTACCCATGTTGACAATTACAGGCCTCTCTAATCTTTTCAAGTAGGAGAACTTGCACAATTGGTAGTTGACTAAATACTTATTTGCCCCACTGGAAATAGACCCCATTTAATATTATATTCAAAGTTTATATGGATTGATAGAACGTATCCACCGTGTTTGTGTATGTGCACTGTGCTTGCATGACGCACACACATACGGTCAGTTTCCCCCGACTCTCGGCCATGTAAGCAATATTGAAATACAGTACTTCTTATTTAGCACACAGAAAGAAAAACATAGCATTCTCAGGCTTGCATCCCCCTGCCCTAATTAAGATTTAAAAAAAAAAAAATTTTTATGACTGTTGTCAAGCCCGCCTCTTACCAAAAAGCTGACTTCAAGCTAGGCGCTAACACTAATGTACAGCTCCATCGCTGCCGTCCTCTGTGCCTATCGCTCGTTGCTGACGTAATTGCTTCATGAATTCCAATTTGATTTCAATTGATTTGGTAGTGATTTGGAGTGAGATCGAGAGTTTAGTCAACATGCTATTTTGAGTTGTTTCATCTAAAGTTATCTGATTAGTTGTTAGGACATTACATTAACAGAAGCCTATTTGGCTACTATACTGTCAATAATATTACACTTCTGTGTTGGTATTGCAAAAAACAAACCAAAAACAAACAAAACAAAAAAATCGCTAAAAATCAAACATGAATCAACTAATATAAAACACAAATATCGTTAGTACTTAGGAGTCTTACAACATTTGTAGAAATTTAATGTTGATGTCAGCTAATTTTTACATTCTCTAGGTGGTCGGGGAAAAACGTTGTTACAGCTACTAAATGAGTAACAAAAATATGAATCAATGTCCCTGTCTGACATCGTGCCAGAAATGTATAGTTGTAATTTATTTTTTTTTGCGAAATTATGGCGCAAAATAAATAAATATGAGCAATGGCAACATTTTAATTACATGTTCTATTGCGTACATTAGCAAGCATCTGATTCACTTACCTTGCACTTGACAGAGGAGGAGAAGGTGACATCTGCCCTTCGCCACATGTAGCTGTGCGAGTCTGTCCTGAGCCACAGCATGTTATCGCTAATTCCAGAGCTATGTGTCCTGGACTGCGCTGTGAGCTTTCCTGCTGGGTCTTGGAGGCTGTAGTAGAAGAATCTGAGCTAGATGGGCACACATTAGAGTACAGTTAAGGTGGATAACGTCTCGTTATAAACACTATGAAAAGGCAACAAAAGATGGTATTTAAAAAAAAGTTTTACTTATACTAATGCATATTGTTCTAAAGGACATAATTTAAATTAAGTTATAAGTTGTCATAATAAAACATACATTTTAGAACACATAACCACTGCGTTTAAAATAATTTTGTAAAATTACTCCAACCACTGAAGACAGGCATGCCTCATTGGTAATTTTCAAACGAGTAAGCTACTTGCCATTCATCTTAGGATACACTTGCTGCAATAAATTTGTGCATTTACAATTGATCAAATTGATAGTTTTGCTCCTATTATCCTGAATTGTGGCCTTCTGTGGTGTTAAATGGTAAATGGTGTTATACTTATATACAGTAGCGCTTTTCCCCCTTTCAGCACACGTAAAAAAAAAAAAAAAAAAAAAACAACAAATTATTTTTTTAGATGCTCTATGAGCTGCGTTACTGACATTGACTGTCTTCTACAATAACTTTTTTTTCCAGCAAGCCATAATTACTAGCTTACTTAAGATTCTTACATTGTCATAAAATAGTGTATTACGTCCAATTGAACCCACCGTGCAATTAGAGCTAGGAAGTAAGGTTTTGGAGAGAATCTCTAATTTCTGCCCCATTTCCATGAGGTGAGTACCAGGAGTCATATAGTAACCTGGGAAAACAGTCCACACATTACATGAGACCCATTACAGATGACAGATTGCAATTGCAGATTTATTCTATAGCATTTGTTTAGTTACCTGCAGCACTTCTGAGTGTGTGATCCATGGGGGGTCCATCCTCAGGCCAGGCGTCTTGACCTTTTTGTCTGCTCCATCTGGCTCCTGGTTCGTCCAAAGGAGCCCAAGAGCACAAGCCTCTTTCAAAACTACAGCGCTCTGTCACACCTTGGTGCTCTACATGTATTACCATGAAAAGAGGAGGAAAAGAGCTTGTGATTAAATAATGGCCACAAAATTCAACTGAGGAAAGTAGCCTTATGCACCGCGGTGGTCTTTAGGTCCCGTACACATAAATGATTTTTAAAATCTTGATTGGTTAACTATTAAAAAATGGTAAATGGTAAATGGTAAATGGACTGTACTTATATAGTGCATTTCTCTGCATGGTTACCATGCCCAAAGCGCTTTACATTAGCACACATTTACCCATTCACACACACATTCACACACCAATGGGGCTGCTGCCATGCAAGGCGCTGTCAACCCATTGAAGGCAAATCAGGGTTCAGTGCCTTGCCCAAGGGCACTTCGACAGTGGGCAGTCATAGCTGGGAATCAAACCACTGACCCTTCGGTCCAAGGACAACTATAGCTACCAACTGCGCCACGGCCGCCCCAAAAAAAAGCAAGGAATTGAACAAACAGACCAAAGCAGGGTTGAAATGGGTGGAGGAAAGTGTCAAGTGTGTTATGTAGAAGAATCTCTGTGATAGGCAATTGCACAAGTCACTATGAGCAGAGTCACCATTAAGTCCCATGTCTTATCTGTTGTGGGTAAGTCAAGACAAGTCGCGTCACAAGGTTATGTTGAGTCGAGTCATTGGGTTATGTCAAGTCGAGTCTCGAGGTTATGTCAAGTCGAGCCGAGTCACAAGGTTGTAAAGACGAGTCATGTTAAGTCAGAAGTAGAGAGGTCGGGTCCGATCACGTCATTTTCAAAGTATCGGAATCGGCAAAAAAATATCGGCCATGCCTTTTTTAAATATATATATTATTAAATCGTTTTCTAAATGTATTTAACGTTACAGACATAATATGTTACACTCATTCAGAGTCTTTAGTTTAGGCTTATGGTACTGATAATGGCGGTAATTTTTTTTTTTTTTTTTAAATGTATCACGTTAAATATTTAACGCAATTAATACATGCTTCGCACGACCCACTCACGCATTGTTGCGCTCAATCTGTAATAGTGCCGTTTTACCCATTTAGAGAGATAAAAGGCAGCGTAAAATGATTAAAGTGAATTTTGGCAGCATTTGGTGGCTTTTTTTTAATAGGCTAAAGCCTTACAATCCCTCTCCCTACGATTAGAAATATCATGGGAAGCAATGTGGGGAAGCAAGGTAGCAATTGATCTTTTTCTTAACACCTTACGTTATTTCCCAACGCAGAGAAGATATATCCATTGGTAGCACTACGCACAGTCATGGGTCCACTTCCCATCATGCATTTGGGATGAATGGCTGCAGTATCATTTACTGAAAGCTCAACAAATACACTAGATGGCAATATTTAGTCACAATATACAAAGTCACAAGTCTTTCTATCCGTGGATCCCTCTCACAGAAACAATGTTAATAATGTAAATGCCATCTTGAGGATTTGTCATAGTAAACAAATACAATACTTATGTACTGTATGTTGAACGTATATATTCGTCCGAGTTTTATTCATTTTTTTCTTAACGCATTGCCAAAATGTATATGATCGGGAAAAATGATCGGGAATGATTGGAATTGAATCGAGAGCAAAAAAAAAAGCAAACGGATCGGGAAATATCGGGATCGGCAGATACTCAAACTAAAACGATCGGGATTGGATCGGGAGCAAAAAAACATGATCGGAACAACCCTAGTCAGAAGGTTGTCGAGTCGAGTCACAGGCTGGTCAAGACCTTCACCATAGTTCCCCAGCCCACCCACAAAGCAATTGTCAATGTAAGTCAATGTAAAAGAAAAACTGCAGTTTGACGTTGTGCCTTCATTGTCGCAAATATTGGCGTTGCAGGTCTTGCATGTTGCTTTTAGGCGTTTTCCATCGGAATGGAAATTTTTGTAGGCAAAATCAATCACCTTGGGAACTTGCCACTGCTGAACTTGCCATGTTGCATCTGTTGTATCAGTCTGGATTCAACTGATTGCCATGTTAATTGTATTGAGTTCATTTTGTCTACACTTATATTAGTTGAATTTTTCTTTCATCCCAGGCAATAGCTATAGGTTGTTTTAATTACCAGACATGTTTCGGCGAACAGTTCCGCCTTCATCAGAGAGTCAATGGTGCTGGTGTGACGTGTCTATCAGCAGACGGATGAAGGCGTAACTCACCTGTCAGATTGACAGCAGAGTCCCACTTGCCTGGCACGGCCAGACTGTTGTCCCTGTATTTTTCATACACTGAGAGAAAAGTCTGGAACCCAGCCCATTAACGGCCTCTCGAGCAGGTACAAAATCAATCGACAAATCAGATTCATTTATTTGCGTGATGTGTTCTTAACGAGCAACGTCACTCTTGCGCGTCGAAAGTCGTCTCCACAACAACACAGATGAACAAAAGAGCCGAGAATATGTTCCAATCCACTGTAAAATCAGTTTTAAATGACCAAAAACACATCGACACGAGTCATTGACATCAGTCTGTCTCGCGCTAGCCATGTTGAATAAACGCCGCTCTCCTCGTATGTTTACTTCCGCGCGCAAGTCCCTCGTCCTGCCCTCGTCGTTTTACTAACGTCCCGTCTGCCCGTCGCTGATTGGTCCACTCCGCTGTCTGTTTGCTGTGGCTTGCTCCGCCCTGGAAATTGTATCCGCTGAATGGTGGCCAGACTCAGTAGCTGGAACAGCGGTGAGTCTGGTGTACCAGGCAAGAGTCACGCCCTCTGCTGACCATTCACCCTTCCAGGATGCTGGTACAGGTAGTACAGAGTGTGTACGCCATCAATGGCCATCAAACCACATGCAACACTCCACCAGATATTTGTCCATCCAAAGGACAAAATCCACCCAGAAAACAAATGTAACTCCATATATGAAGTTCCATGCTAATCATGCAATAAATCATACATCGGGGAGACAGGGAGGAGCTTTATTACAAGAAAGACAGAAGAAAAGAAGGAGTGTGAGAAGGAGACAACAATAAGACATACAATGGAAATAAAAGAACAAGCACAACAGGAACATCACAAGTCAGCCATCACCAATCACTCCAAAAGACGCGAACGCACTCAGCACTTTATACTGCTCTTTGGTTCTCCCATACTTCTCATATTGTGTTGAAGTCTGGGGAAACACTTGTGCACGATAAATCCTTTAGTTACCTTACAGAAACGGGCCGAGCGGATCATCCATAAGGTCGGGTTTTTGGATCACACACATAATTTGTTTATTCAATCAAAGCTGCTAAAATTTAACGAAAGTATAATACATCAATAATCCTCTATAAAGCATTCAACAAAGTATTACCAATTAAATTGCAAAACTTTTTTACAATAAAAGAGAGAAGTCATAACTTAAGAGGATATGGAGACTTTTTAGTACCAAAAATTCGAACAACTCATAAAAGTTTTTGTGTGTCTGTGTGTGGAGTGAAACTTTGGAATAATCTGGGAAAGCAACACAAGCTATGCGAAACATTTACAGATTTAAAAGGTTATACAAATTTATGGTCTGGTCACATTATACAGATATAAGGTCTTAATTACATCAACAAATTGTCTTGGTATGAGTGCTGGTTGTTTCTTACCATTGCTGGTATATTGTCCATGACCGTTGTTGATATAGTTATTGTTGCCATTTATAATTTGTTGTCCTGTGTGTGTGGCTTTTACCGTTGTTGGTATGGTTTTACTTTCATTTACCATGTTGGTATGAAATTTTTTTGGGTTTGGGTGTTACCTGTGGTAACTTCATCACAAGGGACAAAATTTGTTACAAAAATGTACATGTGCAAAACTGTTTGGACTGATTTTTTGGGTTGCCTACATTTTTGGAAGGAAGTAGCAAGATTTTTTTTGTTCTTAATTAGATGAGAATAGGGGTGGGATTAAATCAATTTTCTTCATCCCACTCCTTTTCAGGCATGTAGTTGAAGTTGCAATGTTACTTAGTTTTGCTGCTCTTTTTTGTTACATGATTATATGAGCTGTATATATTTGCTGTCTTAACAAGGAATCATGGCCTGAAATAAACAAATTAAATGAAAATGAATGAATGAAGGGAAAACCGCTTTATGGACTGGGAAACGGCCAGAGTCATCCGCACCGAAGAAAACAAATATCAGCGCTGGATCAGGGAGGCCATTGAGATCCGCAAGCGGGGCCCGAGGAACATCAACAGGGATGAGGGGGCGCACATACTCTCTTCTACCTGAACCAGCATCCTGGAAGAGTGAATGGTCAGCAGAGGGCGTGACTCGTCTGTCAATCTGACAGGTGAGTTACGCTTCCGTCCATCAGCTGATAAAGATGCGTCACACCATCACCAGTGACTCTCTGATGAAGGCGGAAGTGTTCGGCGAAACGTCAGATAATTGAAACAACCTACAACTACGGTATTTTCTGGGATAAAAGAAAAAACTAACTGATTGCAACGTTGTTCCGTGAGGGCATGGTGAAAGCAACCAAGGCGACCAAACGGATCACTGTTAGGTGGAAACCACTTTCGAGTCTCGAACCCTCCCAGTTCAAGCGAGTCGTGTCCGAGTCTGCTTTTTAGTCTGTGCTTTTTTCTGCAAGTCCGAGTCGAGTTGCGAGTCATCAAATTTGCGACTCAAGTTGACTCGAGCCAGAGTCGCTGAGACTCAAGTTCAATTGTCTGCTTTGTGATAACTTTATAATAGAGTGGCAAGGCTGGCCATGAGGCTTGGCATTGCAATTGGGGTTTGTACATGTGTACACAATGCAAAAATATAATCCTGTTGTTAGTTTCTAAGCTAACACCAAGTATTTATGGTAACTTACCACAGTTGTTCTCGTCAGTCAAATCTCCACAGTCATCAGTGAAATCACACAATCGGTTCTTCTCCACACAAACACCGTTCTTGCATGTGAACATATTTTCAGGACATACAGGTTGCGGGTCTGGATGAAAGAAAAACTAAAACTTGCGAACAGCAAGAATCATGCCTCATATGCATAGCAAGCATCGTATATTGTACTACCTGGCAAGTTGCAGCTTGTGAAGTTAACGTCATCGACGGCAATGTGGCCTGGCTTGTTGAAATCACGTGTGGCTTCAAAGAGGATGTTGAAGTCCTGACGCCTTCTACCAACCATCACCTCGCCATGATGCCACGAATTATCAGCAGCACCCGACTGCCACCACAGGACGGTGGTGCGAGAACTCTCGGAAAGTAGCACCTTCAACTCATGCATTTCTGAAACAGCATGCACAAGTTGGGACAATTTTTATAGCTATGTATGTGATAAAATCAAGCAATTATGAAGTGAAGAAAAAAATTAACTGTTTTGATCAATCAAATACTAATAATAAAACACAAGATTGTAACACACCTTCTCCATATACGTTATAGTAGAAGTGGAGCGTGCAGTCGGCGGCGGACTGTTTCGTGATTGGGCTCTGCAAAGCTGCAGGGCTCAGGTGATCACCATTGTACGGGGAGACTGACACGTACCAGCCTGGAAGATGCATAAGATGGTGTCAGTAAAGCCAGGCAACTACAGCATGGGTCTGACGAGATAGCCATTCAGCGCTTGTCATTCAGATCACGGGAGAACTTCAGGCTCTGCAAGGCTGGGTACACCCGTTGACTGGTCACCAGTTAATCGTAAACTTGTATAATTTAGAGGCCAGACTTGTGAAACTACTCAACTGTGCTGCCTAAATGGCATAAATGTTTAAAAACAGTTGTAACACGCTCTGGTCAAAAATCCTCAAAGCAGGAATTTCAGCACACTTTATAGCTTTTAATCATATCTGGAGGAACTCTGTGTGAAATTACCCAATGCTACATCACAATCAGGAAGAATTCAAAGCATGTCTTCTATTGCCACATTTTATGAAACTAATTACAAAAAGATTTGGTATTTATTAGCATTTTAAGTAGAGATGAAACGATTACTCGAATAATTCGAGTAACTCGATTTTATAAATTTCTCTGAAAATTTCTCCAGAATTTTCTCCGCCTGGAGGAATCGTTTAATTTTGCCAGCTATAAGAATGACATTTTGCCCGGACTACTTTTAATTCGGCACAACGCGCTGACGTCACACGCATACAGGAAGAAGAGAGAGGTGGCGGATATATTTGATTTCAACCACCCATGAATATAGAGGTAACGACGAAGAAGGCGATGAAATTGAAGAGAAAGGCACCAAGAAAAAGCTGAAAATGTCAAACTTGTGGGAGCATTTCAAGCTGGAGATCAAGGTGAAAACTGTTTCATGTATTCACTGCAAAGACAGCGCTTGCATAACACTACCCTCACCTGGCCCCGGCTACCCGCGCCGCCGCTAATGTTTCCGCACCTCCGGCTAGACAATGTGACCAATGACTGCCCCCGAAACCTGGGCCGGGATAGCCACCGCTCTACCGAAGGCACCCCGTTTACTCCGAGAGTGGAGGAGCGATATTCGGGACAAGCTAAAATTAAGTTAACGGAGCGCTAATATATAAAATTAACGTTACTGTACCTTGCTAACGTAATGTCAACCCTGTGGCGGGCTAGGTTTCTGTAAATTAGGATTGCTGTCGATGTGTGGCTAACGTGTTTTTCATACAGGCTTTATTCAATCTTTAAAAACGCAGCACTGTAGAGTGATGATAGTGGAAAATAAAAACGTAATAAAGCTGTCAATTTTAGCTCGGTAGTCAATGATGGATAAAACACAAAGTAGCACTGGTGCCTAATGTGCTCCAATACAGCAGGTATCATATACTTATTTTGAACACTGTAAAAACTCAAAATCCTTTCAGGACTTACAATTTAGACTTAAAATTAAAACTTAACTTGAACTTAAAAAATAGCTTGACAAAAATGGAAATTCAATAAAACACGTGGGGAAAACACTTAACTTTTAAGTCTGTTATTAAGCGTACTGACATTTTTAGGAAAGAAATAAGATTTTTTTTTTTTTTTTTATAAGATCTTAAATTTTTTGAGTGAAAGCAGTGAATTTTTTTTTTGTCTTACAAAAGTGTTTCATCCAATTGTTCGATTAATCGATGGAATTTTCAGTAGAATACTCGATTACTAAAATATTCAATAGTTGGAGCACTAATTTTAAGCAAAATTACCCCTTCAACATATTATCATTGGACTCAAAGATACCTCCCAAATGACAAGCCATTGCGGCCTTAAACTACAACAATGTGCTTAAACTGTAAGTAAAGACAATAAAGGAAGGACAGTTTGGTGTGTTGCCTTACCAAGCTCCGTGCCCAGTGTGTGGTCAACAGATGGTCCAGCGTTCCCAGATGCATTCCTTCCTCTTTCCCACTCACCCTGCCCGATGCTGACGTCCTGCCAACCGCACGTGTCGTTTTCAAATGTACAGCCCACAAATGTTGAAAGTGTTTCATTCACTGCAAGACCATGTTAATGTTCGTTTAAAATACAGTAGCTTGACACAGATGAACAGTACTGTCATAGATGAACACAATTTAAGTGAATAGGCTACCTTGACAAGGACCAGGTTTGAGGCTGATGTCATCGATGGCAATGAAGTCACTTCTGCCAGTCTCGGCTTCAATCAACAACTGAGTATGATAAGATAGATGATTTATAGCACATTCTAGAGTATGATAAGAGCACATTAAATTTATACTTTAAGCTACCTGGAAAGGTTTATTCTTCTTGAAACTTTCAGAAAAGCTCTTCCAGCTTTGACCACTGCTGGTGTTTGTCTGAAACATCTCCTCATCCTCCAACTGTCCCGAGTGAACAAACACTCGCAATGTCCCATACCCGCTACAGCCATTTAATTTAGAGAGAAAAAAATCCAGTCAGGTGGATTTGTGAGAGACAAATTTAGGACTACTAATGACTAGTGGTGTCAACAATAATCGATGCAGCGATGCATCCTGATGCGGGGCATGGACGATTCGATTCGATGCGGGCAACAAGCCGAATCGACTCAGCGCATTTTAAAATATATAAGTCCGTTCAAAAAATCTTCCCTGCGCAATTCCGGTGATGAAACGGATTTGGTTTCCCCATTTGTATTATTATTCTTATGTTTCAATTTTTACACACTGCATAACTCTGGTCAAGTTTCCCACCAACCTCGTCGAAGCCAAAATGTCTCCAGATGTCTGCTTTCAATGTCTTAGGTGCATCAATAATCTATCTCTTAGAGGTTAGATCTTGTGCCGGAACCCGAACGGGTCGGGCCCAAAATGTTATGCATTCACGTTCGGGTCGGGTCGGGTCGGGTCGGGCCGCCGCGCCAGACTAGTAAATTATATTTTTTAAAAAAAGGGATAAAACCGAGAGCAGGCTCTCTGTATAGAGCCTACCCACGTACCACGTGCTCGCTGTATGGTTCCGCCCACTTGTCCGTCAAAACATAGTGTTAACCTGTTACGGCTACGTACATTTCTCCTATTTACGGCGTGTTTTTCTGCTCCTTAACATTAATAATCAAAATGGTGAAGGCGTGTGTGGCTGTTGGTTGCACTAACAGAGAAGATGGAAGGAGAGACTTGAAGTTTTACCGTATTCCGAGGGATCCAAAGAGGAGAGCGAAATGGACGGCTGCAATTCGACGTGAAAACTGGACACCAAAAAAATCACCACAGACTATGTAGTAGTCATTTTATATCCGGTAAGGTGCATTTAATATATATTTAGAGGGTTTTGGCCTGACAACCACAATTAAGATCATTGCTAGGCTAATCGCCGACAACATACGACGTAGTACGACATAGTTTCAAATTCAAGATGTTTGTGACTTCCCTTTCTTCCACCATCGTTATTTTTTGAATAATATTTAGCTGGTACCAAGTGAAAGAAACTGGCCTCGTCTACGGGGCTGACAAATAACCACAATTAAGATCATTGCGAGGCTAATCGCCGACAACATACGACGTAGTACGACATAGTTTCAAATTCAAGATGTTTGTGACTTCCCTTTCTTCCACCATCGTTATTTTTTGAATAATATTTAGCTGGTACCAAGTGAAAGAAACTGGCCTCGTCTACGGGGCTGACAAATAACCACAATTAAGATCATTGCTAGGCTAATCGCCGACAACATACACGTATGTATGTAGTGAGAATGCTATCGCTAAACCATATAAACATTAAAAGCCTTAACTCCATTGACAAACGACATGAAATACATTAGACTTGACAGTGGATGTTAGCAATAACAAAAGATTTTGAATTGAAAATTTCGTAACTCACCTTTCCAAGCACAAGATAGATTCCTGCCGAATTTTCGTGGACGAGGACCTGTTTCACCCAACCAGCAACGAAGTATTTATAAGCCTCCAAGCTCTTGAAGTTTTTCATATTTTCGTGAGAATAGGCTGATTTAGTGTGGACAAGATAATTGTAAATATCTGCGTAGCCGATGTCAGGCAGACAGGGCGAAGACAGTGGGTCGAAAAACATCGATTTGGGCATCAAATATGGATCTGGCGACTGTATAGAACGAAGCTTTTCCTCATAACGCCTTTTATGCAACAGATCCAGTGAGTTTGCGGCATCAGAAAGCACCGGGTCTTCCATGAAATGCATTTTAAATTCCGCCATCAATTGAAAACAATGCTAATACAGAGTCAAAATGACGGACAAGTGGGTGGAACCATACAGCGAGCACGTGGTACGTGGGTAGGCTCTATTGTGCATTTGCTTGTGCACGCACATGAACGCAGTGCCCCCCCACGGCTTTTTCTTCTTCTCCTCCGCTGTGGCGCTTGCGAGTCCTTACGAAAGACTTTTATTTATGCACACAAAGGCAACACAAATGTGATCCTTTTGAATCACTCAAAAATATATTTAACAAACGTTCCCAGCGTTATTTTGTTGTGTAAATGCTCTTATAATGATCATAAAAATATGTAGACTATTTAAACATTAAGAAAAGTTGCGTTTTTTTTCTGCCAACTGAGAATTCGTTACGAAAGACACTTTTTTATGCACACAAAGGCAACACAAATGTGATCCTTTTGAATCTTCTCCTCTGTGTATCTGCAAAATCGCATGTTTTTTTTTTTTTTATGTTAAACTTTCCCAGCGTTATTTCGTTGTGTAAATGCTTTTATAATGATCATAAAAATATGTAGACTATTTAAACATTAAGAAAACTTGCGTTTTTTCTGCCAACACGAAGAAATGAAAATAAATTGCTGCTGCTGCGTTTTTTTTCCGCGTCACTCGGGCTTCAATACCAGCGGGCTGTGTCGGGTCGGGCTGGATTTTTTAGGCCCGATCTAACCTCTACTATCTCTCTGCTCTCTCGATTGCAAAAAAACTGATATTTCCTCATGTTGAAACAGATTTTTATGGCTGCTAAAATGCTGCTCCACTTCATTTTAATTCATTATTTTTTTTATTGTTATGTGGTAGTTACTAATTGCATTTCTAAGTTGATTGCACATATATAGACCCTACCCACCGACGTCATAAAACCACGTGCTCGCTGTATGGTTCCGCCCACTTGTCCGTCATTTTGTCTCTGTATTAGCATTGGTTTCAATTGATTGAGGAATTTAAAATGCATTTCATGGAAGACCCGGTGCTTTCTGATGCCGTAAACTCACTGGATGTGTTGCATAAAAGGCGTTATGTGGAAAAGCTTCGTTCTATACAGTCGCCAGATCCATATTTGATGCCCAAATCGATGTTTTTCGACCCACTGTCTTCGCCCTGTCTGCCTGACATCTGCTACGCTGATATTTACAATTATATTGTCCACACAAAATCAGCCTATTCTCACGAAAATTTGAAAAACACTTTAAGAGCTTGGAGGCTTATAAATACTTCGTTGCTGGTTGGGTGAAACATGTCCTCGTCCACGAAAATTCGGCAGGAATCTATCTTGTGCTTGGAAAGGTGAGTTACGAAATTTTCAATTCAAAATCTTTTGTTATTGCTAACATCCACTGTCAAGTCTAATGTATTTCATGTCGTTTGTCAATGGAGTTAAGGCTTTTAATGTTTATATGGTTTAGCGATAGCACTCTCACTACATACTGTACATACGTGTATGTTGTCGGCGATTAGCCTAGCAATGATCTTAATTGTGGTTATTTGTCAGCCCAAAACGCTCTAAGTATATCTTAAATGCATCTTACCGGATATAAAATGACTACTACATAGTCTGTGGTGATTTTTTGGTGCCCAGTTTTCACGTTGAATTGCAGCCGTCCATTTCGCTCTCCTCTTTGGATCCCTCGGAATACGGTAAAACTTCAAGTCTCTCCTTCCATCTTCTCTGTTAGTGCAACCAACAGCCACACACGCCTTCACCATTTTGATTATTAATGTTAAGGAGCAGAAAAACACGCCGTAAATAGGAGGAATGTACGTAGCCGTAACAGGTTAACACTATGTTTTGACGGACAATTGGGCGGTACCATTCAGGAGAGCGGAGTTGTGACGTCACGTGGGTAGGGTCTATTGTGGGCTAGGCCTACATTTTACTTTTGTTCTACATTGCAATTTAGTTGATGTTTTGTTTGCAACTGAACTGATCCCTGGATTGATATTGCGATAAAGATGCTGCTGCACTACAATATTTTCTTTGTCGTTTTCTTTAATATTTACTTGAATATTTTTATTGATGGGTTGTTGTGACTAAAATACAGTGACCGTTATTACTGATTTTGCACAGGAGTTCAGATGTTGCACTGTGTGAAAGGCTGCTACTGTGTGCAAAAAAAAGAGAAAGCCCTGGTCTCATTCAAAGCACCAATTAAATGCTGTGATCTGTTTTTAAAAAATATATATATCTGAAATTATTTTCATTTGACTTCAACCAGGAGTGACACAAGAGCCAATAAAAGGTTCTTTAATGTCTGACCGCTTGTGTTGCCTCACGATTCACTAAAAATATGCTTTGCTTTAGAATTTTAATGCATCCCAGGCTTTAAGGCATCGCGATGCATTGCCGAACCGAATCGAATCGAATCGTGACCCTCTGAATCGAATCAAATCGTGGCCCTCCGAATCGTAATCAAATCGAATCGTGAGGGCAGTGCCGATGCACACCTCTACTAATGACTCTTACTGAGTAGAGATACATATTAGGAATCAACAACAAAAGCTACATGTGATATGTATTATATTCCAATATTTACAAATCTTTTAGGAAATATTTGGATCAGATGACTCAAAGCTAATCAGGTCAATTTTTGTGTTTGTTTCAAAATTTAGTCTTGTTTGGACTATGTCGGTCTGTTAAAATATTTTTTTTTTCTGTTTACTGAACTCTGATCCAGATTGCACATGTTGTCTTGCAAAAAGTGGAGCGGGTGATTGTGCACACATTTGAGGAAGTCCACAAGCAAACAAGGATAAAGTGCATCCTCGGTAATGACAACATACAATATGATGTGAAAATGTCGGTTTACTGCTGACCTGCTATAATACCATAGGGTGAGGCAGGCCGTGGTATCTTTGAGTTGAATCCATTCAGATGCTACCCGAGCGACGCTGGTTGTGTGTGGTGATAAACTCAACAAGAACTGACCTGAAAGCAAACACACAGCAATTGCTGCGGTGTCATGACTTTACACATTTGACTGGATTGTTCATGCACACTCCCACACAATGACTTCATTTGGGAAAGGGTGGAAGCGACCACAGGATGTACAAACAAAAATAGGAATTACTGCAACACTTGGCGTGACTACAGTTAGTTATCTGTTGAGCATTCTGAGGTTTTGTCAGACAACACAAGACTCAATTTTCAATATCAATACTAAAAATTTGGGATAGAACGGTAGATGTATTAAGTTTCCCATTATTTGAAGTGGGGAATTGAAATTATTTAGGTTTTCCACGAAGAACATTTTAGCTATGGGACAGGAAGTGTATACTGATTTGCACTCTACCTGCTTCATTAACAAATACAGTACAGCTCAGCTTCTGGCTTGCAGAATTCAGTGACATTAACAATGGAAATGCAACTTTTGCTACATTTACACAGCTGAGCTCAAACATTAAATGGACCTAATTAAATCCAAATATATATTATTATTACTAGTTAAAACAACACGAGGTAACTTTGCAGTTTTGGTCGATTTTAGTGACACTAGTAGACAGAGGTGGTAGTGTTTTGCCTTGAGGAAGACTGCATTTCCCACGAGGACCAGCACACACCCGCATAGTGTCGTAAAATCATTCCAGCCATTTCCAGCGGCTATGTGAAGGATGAATGGTAATAGGGTGATGAATCCAGTTGTGGCTAAACAACAGCATATGACGGTTAGCAACCGTGTGACTTAGTGTGGTTAACCCCCCAACCCAAACTCATCAGCGTTGACGGCAAGTTGGTGTAACGCCAGCGAATAGCCGGGATTTTTTTTCCTCCTCAGACAAAACTTTTTGTCTCTTTTGTTGCTCTGCTATCTTTGCAGAATTTGCGCGAAAGCGTTTGCCTCGACTTCCGTCTTTATAATGAATGGAGAAAGGGGGAAGTGACATATGCCGTAAAGCAGTCAGCACATATGTATTTTTTTGTGTGGCACGGTCAAGGTTGAAAAGTTACCATGTGTTGCTTTAAATAGCATAATATACAGTGGGGCAAATAAGTATTTAGTCAACCACCATTTGTGCAAGTTCTCCTACTTGAGAAGATTAGAGAGGCCTGTAATTGTCAACATGGTTAAACCTCAATCATGAGAGACATAATGTGGAAGAAAACCCAGATAATCACATTGTTTGAGTTTTAAATGATTTATTTCCAAATTATAGTGGAAAATAAATATTTGGTCACCTACAAACAAGCAAGATTTCTGGCTGTCAAAGTGGTCTAAATTCTAACGAGGTCTAACGAGGCTCCACTCATTACTTGTATTAATGGCACCTGTTTTAACTCATTATCGGTATAAAAGACACCTGTCCACAAGCTCAGTCAGTCACACTCCAAACTCCACTATGGCCAAGACCAAAGCGCTGTCGAAGGACACCAGAGACAAAATTGTTGTAAAACTGCACCAGTCTGGGAAGACTGAATCTGCAATAGGTAAAACGCTTGGTGTAAAGAAATCAACTGTGGGAGCAATTATTACAAAATGGAAGACATACAAGACCACTGATCATCTCCCTCGATCTGGGGCTCC
Organism: Corythoichthys intestinalis; assembly: GCF_030265065.1. Classification (NCBI taxonomy): domain Eukaryota; kingdom Metazoa; phylum Chordata; class Actinopteri; order Syngnathiformes; family Syngnathidae; genus Corythoichthys; species Corythoichthys intestinalis. The sequence goes on along the minus strand of NC_080408.1, from coordinate 12,226,357 downwards.
ATGCAAGATTTCACCCCATGGCGTCAAAATAATAACAAGAACAGTGAGCAAAAATCCCACAACCACACGGCTTTACCTAGTGAATAACCTACAGTGAGCTGGGACCACAATAACAAAGGCTACTATCAGTAACACAATGCGCCGCCAGGGACTCAAATCTTGCACTGCCAGACGTGTCCCCCTGCTGAAGAAAGTACACATCCAGGCCCGTCTGCGGTTCGCTTGAGAGCATTTGGATGATCCAGAAGAGGACTGGGAGATTGTGTTATGGTCAGATGAAACCAAAATAGAACTTTTTGGTGGAAACCCAGGTTTTCGTGTTTGGAGGAGAAAGAATACTGAATTGCATCCAAAAACACCATACCCACTGTGAAGCATGGGGGTGGAAACATCATGCTTTGGGGCTGTTTTTCTGCAAAGGGACCAGGACGACTGATCTGTGTAAAGGAAAGAATGAATGGGGCCATGTATCGAGAGATTTTGAGTGAAAATCTCCTTCCATCAGAAAGGGCATTGAAGATGAGACGTGGCTGGGTCTTTCACCATGACAATGATCCCAAACACACAGCCAGGGCAACAAAGGAGTGCCTTTGTAAGAAATATTTCAAGGTCCTGGAGTGGTCTAGCCGGTCTCCAGATCTCAACCCCATAAAAAATCTGTGGAGGGAGTTGAAAGTCCGTGTTGCCAAATGACAGCCCCAAAACATCACTGCTCTAGAGGAGATCTGCATGGAGGAATGGGCCAAAATACTAGCAACAGTGTGTGAAAAGCTTGTGAAGAGTTACAGAAAACGTTTGGCCTCCGTTATTGCCAACAAAGTGTACATAACAAAGTATTGAGATGAACTTTTGGTATTGACCAAATACTTATTTTCCACCATGATTTGCAAATAAATTCTTTAAAAATCAAACAATGTGATTTTCTGTTGGGTTTTTTCCCACGTTCTGTCTCATGGTTGAGGTTTACCCATGTTGACAATTACAGGCCTCTCTAATGTTTTCAAGTGGGAGAACTTGCGCAATTAGTGGTTGACTAAGTACTTATTTGCCCCACTGTATTACACTGTCCCAACTATTTACTCTTGCACATGACTGCATTCATTGCTTCCTAAAATGCAGACCAACTATTTATGTGGCATTTGCTATGAATAAAAATGAATCGAATATATAGTATATAGTTGGGGGGGTGACGATAGTTTTTTTTTTTCTTTTTCCATTTGGAGAATTATTGGAAATTTTCTGCAAGCAGTTTGAGTATCATAATAAATGTGCGTATGTTTAGCTTACTCAATGTGAACTGAACCATGATCATGACTTAAGTTATGTACTGACGTCATGGTGTATTGTTACAACTCTATTACAAAGTGTTATTACCAACTGATTTTTGCTGGCTGTTTTTCAGTGAAAATTGGGAAATATAGTGTTCTTCCAAATGCAGTTTGATGCTAAGAGGCCACCATACTCAGTCACATTATGGAAGCAAAACAGTTTATGATCCTTCACGGACTTTTGACATAAGTTACAGAATGCTGATCTTTAAATCTCCATTCTGAAGTATGGATTTCTTTCGCGTCTGCTATTTACATTACTTTCTGGGGCTTGAAGTAATGGTTCCACATGCATTACTGTATACTAATTAACCAAATAAAAGTAATTCACTTTTTGTGTCCTCACGCAGTTTTAAGACTTTAGTAAACAATGTAAGGGTCTACCTTCAGAGGATTCGGTAGTGTGGTCCGCAGGTAGACCCTGAAAGCCCCCACTGGCCACCACCCAGCCATGTTCGTCTTCAGTGGGCATGTTAAGCCAGTTGCAAGGTCCCGATTCAAAGTCACAGTTGGCAGTGGGAGAGCACGCCCCTTTTGTAAAAGAAATATCATCCAGCTGGACCGTGGAATTCATACCTGGTTCATGGGATGCCCTAAAAACCACCTTGGAATGGGAAAAAAGAGAAAGTAAAGTGACTAGAGAAAACTGGACTGTGCAATGGCAAATGTGCTAACCATGGCACCATCGAGTTGCTAAATAGTAAAAATAATTATTCTCAACCAAGTCTTACGTTGAATTTTGTTGGCCAGAACACTGTGACCTCTGCCACCTCCCAGTCCGTGGAAGGCGCTCCTGATCGCTCCCAAAGAGCATCGCTCTGGACTGCGCCCAGCACGTGGACAGACAGCATGTTAGATGGCAGAGCAGGCAAACGGTACCTGGTCAAACAGATGACATGTACATAGGTTATATTTCGTTAACTTCCTCATAACAGCATGTAAAGGTGCGCGATCACAGCACTGGACCCACCAGAATCGTACACACATCTCCACTGATGAGTGCAAGTCGGGTGACAACAGCTGAGCGACTTGAACTTGTTCAGAATTTGTCTGAAGTACAGTCATATAGTAACCTAAAGAAAAGAGGTCATTATCTGAACTGTTTATTGGAGGTTGTAAAATTTCACCTGAAGTGACTATTGTGCAATTGAGTTAATATTGTTAATTGTAGTTATTGCATTTTCATATCTTTTATGTTTTTATGGATTTCACTTGCCATTCTCGGTTCGGTAAGTGTGATCCACATTCCCTTTTGTGCCTTTTTCGCGGCTCCACTCACCCGCGTGACTTACGTCCCCCTCAAAGCCACACATGTCGGAATCAAATCCGCAGATACCTGAAAATGATAATCGAACAGGGTGTCAAAGTGTTACACGAATACCAACGGTTGAGCACAGGGTCCATTGAGTGTTACGTGAAAGACTGAATTATATGTTCAAACCACTACAAACTATAGATATCACAACATTTTAAAACAGTTTGTTTTCAAAATAAACAACAAAGTGTAGTACAGTTTAATGCCAATGCCAAGAAAACTTGCCAACAATAATCCAAATGTTGACTTCCAATAACAATGTTATCGTCGACTACGTCGTTTTACTCATTAGCTGCCATTGATGGCTATAGCTGTTCAAACCATTTTGATTAGGAAATATATTAGATTTTGGTAACACTTTCAATAAGGGTCCCTTAACATTAGTTAATGCATTTTTAAACAATAACTAATGTTTAAGTAACATTACATTAATTAATATTATTGCTTATCTAACATTTATTAATATATGAATTAACATGAGTTAATGCATTAGTTAATACATTAGTTAATGCATAACCAGACAGTAACTAATGGTTTGGTAAAATTAAAAATATATATAGACCTATATATGGTTAGGGTTTTGGGTTTAGGGTTAGGGTTTGTTAACTTAGCATTTATAATTTCTTAGTTAAGGGACACATGTGCTACACTGTACAATAAGGGTCCAAAAAGCATTCAGTAATGGTTAATAAAGGTTAAGGGGGGTGGGGGGGGCTTAACTAAGAAATTATAAATGCTTAAGGGACACATGTGCTACACTTTACAATAAGGGTCCAAAAAAACATTCAGTAATGGTTAATCAAGGTTAAGTAATACTTATGAGGTACGTTCACGTGAAATAATACCATACTTAAGGTTAAGTTAGCAGCATCCAAGGACTCAGAGCAATGTTTCTCATTTTAAAATAACAATCACTTACTAGTACCAGTATACATTAATAACTGTTTATTAATGCACTAATGTATATGTGAATTAATGTTAAGTAATGTATAATATATATTATATTTTATAACCTAGCCTTAAGTATGGTATTATTTCACGTGAACGTACCTCTTAAGTATTACTTAACCTTAATTAACCATTACTGAATGTTTTTTGGACCCTTATTGTAAAGTGTAGCACACGTATCCCTTAACTAAGAAATTATAAATGCTTAAGTTCCCCCCCTTAACCTTTAATAACCATTATTGAATGCTTTTTGGACCCTTATTGTAAAGTGTAGCACATGTGTCCCTTGACTAAGAAATTATAAATGCTTAACTTAACAAACCCTAAACCCTATATATATTTCATTTTACCAAACTATTAGTTACTGTCTGGTTATGCGTTAACTAATGCATTAACTCATGCATTAACTCACGTTAATTAAAATATTAATAAATGTTAGGTAAGCAATTATATTAATTATTATAATGTTACTTAAACATTAGTTATTGTCTTAAAAATGCATTAACTAATGCATTAACTCATGTTAATCAATATATTAATAAACATTAGATAAGGGATTAAATGAATTATTGTCATGTTACTTAAACATGAGTTATTGTCTAAAAATGCATTAACTAATGTTAATTAAGGGACCCTTATTGTAAAGTGTTACCTAGATTTTGATCACTGTCAATGGCAGCTAATCAGTTAAGTACTTGTTTCTCCCCAAAATAAAAACAGTGTTAATGATCAAACTGCAGCTTATAGAAATCTCTGGCTTCTTTTTCCTTAACATTTTTGTGTACTGCACTTCTGTATTTTAATGTTCACGATGATGGAGTGTCAAGTACTACTTGAAGAGGTACTTTCTGTAAAATGTTTGAGAACCACTGATATAGAAAAAAAACATTAATGTTAGAAATACAAAATGTAAATGAATGATATTACCATAAGCCAGTTATACTCCCTTATGCAAATACAAGTAGTCCCGGGGTTACGAACAAGTTCCGTTCCTATGCTGGTGACGTAACCCAAATTTCCGTGTAAGTCAGAATTATTCATTCATTCATTTTCCATGCCGCTTTTCCTCACGATTGTCGCGGAGATGTTGGAGCCTATCCCAGCTAACTACGGGCAGTAGGCGGGGTACACCCTGAATTGGTAGCCAGCCAATCGCAGGGCACAACGACACATACAACCATTCACGCACACACTTATACCTAGTCAGAATTAACCCTTTAAAGTGTCAAAAAAACTATCCAAAAAGTTCAAAAGTACTGTATTTTGTTTAATGGTGGAGGACACAATGCCCTCTGGTGGCAGTGTTTGGTCTGGCTGGACTGTCGTTCAATAATGCTTCCATACAGGAGCACTCAGACGTCTCACATGGACAAAAGATTGCTGCGGTCTGGTTTGGCCCATATAAGGCTGTAAGTTGCTTCAGCTAATATACACTCACCGGCCACTTTATTAGGTACACCTATCCAACTGCTCGTTAACACTTCATTTCTAATCAGCCAATCACATGTCGGCAACTCAGTGCACTTAGGCATGTAGACATGGTTTAAGACAATCTCCTGCAGTTCAAACCAAGCATCAGTATAGGGAAGAACGGTGATTTGAGTGACTTTGAACGTGGCATGGTTGTTGGTGCCAGAAGGGCTAGTTGAGTATTTCAGAAACTGCTGATCTCCTGGGATTTTCACGCACAACCATCTCTAGAGTTTACAGAGAATGGTCCGAAAAAGAAAAAATATCCAGTGAGTGGCAGTTCTGTGGGCGGAAATGCCTTGTTGATGCCAGAGGTCAGAGGAGAATGGCCAGACTGGTTCGAGCTGATAGAAAGGCAACAGTGACTCAAATAACCACGCGTTACAACCAAGGTGGGCATGAGAGCATCTCTGAACGCACAGTACGTCGAACTTTGAGGCAGATGGGCTACAGCAGCAGAAGACCACGCTGGGTGCCACTCCTTTCAGCTAAGAACAGAAAACTGAGGCTACAATTTGCACAAGCTCATCGAAATTGGACAATAGAAGATTGGACAAACGTCTGATGAGTCTCGATTTCTGTTGCGACATTCGGATGGTAGGGTCAGAATTTGGCGTCAACAACATGAAAGCATGGATACATCCTGCCTTGTATCAACTGTTCAGGCTGGTGGTGGTTGTGTAATGGTGTGCGGAATATTTTCTTGGCACTCTTTGGGCCCCTTGGTACCAATTGAGCATCGTTGGAACGCCACAGCCTACCTGAGTATTGTTGCTGACCATGTCCATCCCTTTATGACCACAATGTACCCAACTTCTGATGGCTACTTTCAGCAGGATAATGCGCCATGTCATAAAGCTGGAATCATCTCAGACTGGTTTCTTGAACATGACAATGATTTCACTGTACTCAAATGGCCTCCACAGTCTCTAGATCTCAATCCAATAGAGCATCTTTGGGATGTGGTGGAAAGGGAGAGTCGCATCATGGATGTGCAGCCGACAAATCTGCACCAACTGTGTGATGCCATCATGTCAATATGGACCAAACTCTCTGAGGAATGCTTCCAGCACCTTGTTGAATCTATGCCACGAAGAATTGAGGCAGTTCTGAAGGCAAAAGGGGGTCCAACCCGTTACTAGCATGGTGTACCTAATAAAGCGGCCGGCGAGTGTATGTTTGTGTATGCATTTGTAATTCAGTTTACAGCTGAAGTTTGTGCAGTTACGTGTGAGCGATTTGCTATGAGAATTGTAAATACGTTAGCATTCGTAGCATTTAGGCTAGCTGACTTTTGGGCGGCAAATTACGCTGATCACACTTGATGGACGTTTGAACACCAATCATTTTGTGTCGAGTGTTTTATTGTTAAAATGCGTGGCGTTTTGAACAGATGTGTGCTTATAAAGTACAATTAGATACGGTTTGTGCGACAAAAAAAAAAAAAAAAAAAAAAAAGGCTGGAGACAAAATGGCGGACGAGACTCAGGCATCGTAAAGTCGAAAGGGCATAAGTCGAATACGTCGTAACCCAGGCACTACCTGTATGTATGCTCTAAGTATCAACCGAATGTTCAAAATCTGAAAATACTGAAATACATGCCCTTTTACACCCCAAATGAGTACATCGTTTAGTGAGAAAATCCAGTGTTCACATACTCTGCTTTTTGCAGGCACCATCGCTCACAGTGATATCATCAAGTGCAAGAAATCCTTCACTGTTTTTGGTTCTTTGACCAGTGAAAATTACCTATAAAAGAAAAATAATACTTTTATTTATTCATATTCATCAATACGCTGTGCCCATTTCAGGTAAAACTCTACCTGGATCATTTCTTCCATGTCGATGGTAACTTGTGCATTAATCCACTCTGGAATCTGGGTCCCTTTGCGAGTCCAGACTATCTCTTGGGAAGTTTTCTGTGCAAAAAAAAAAAGAAAATATCTATTCATGCACAGACTGCAAGCATTTGAAAGTCTCTACAGAGAAACTTACTGTCTCAACCAGCAAATTAATGGTGGACAGCAAAGGCCCCGACATGTAATACCAAAACCCAATGCAGATTTGTGATGTCAAGTGGCTGATGTCAGCAGAAATGCTTGCCCTCTCACGGTCAGTTAATCCAGAGCCATTAATAAGTAAATAAAATCCTTGGGAAATTAAAAAAAAAAAAAAAAGGAAAATAGTCAGTATATTTTCCATTATTATATGGACATCATTGCTTTCACTTCACACATGAAAGTCCACATTTTAAATCATCACATGCTAGCAATTCACAAAAAGGTCTTTAGAAAGGTCTTTATAAATGGAGTAAGACATTATCAAAGTATAAAAAAGTCTATTCTTGATTTTTATCCAGTCATTTCTCAGCAGAAAAAAAGATTAATTCAAAAGACAATGAAAAGCTTACAAAGATATGAAAAAAAAAAGTCTGCTTTAAAATTCTTTATGGGAGAGTCTCTTTTGTTTGTACATTTTATAGAGGGCATACGAATTTTTAACTAAATTGTATTACTGTAACTGCTACTCTGATTGTATCAACAAGACTTTTACCATATGTTTTTGTTAGCATGTACCTTGGTCATTTCCTACAGTGTGATCGTAGAGAGGTCCATCCCATGGTTTGTCCACTTTCAGCGCTCTACTGAGGGTCCAGTCGAAATCATCATTATCCTCTTGTTGCCAGTTACACAGACCTATATAAGAGCTATGTTTAGACTAAGAATTTTTGCTAACATGCTAATCGATAATCATTGACATGCCTGCTTCTATTATTTCAGTACAAAATAAAATAAATATATTACAACAATAGTGTAATCAACAATAAGATATACTGTATCTAAAATATGTGTGCACAAGAAAGAATGTTTGTGTGTGCAGACAATAGAGCCCTTTATGCAAGAAATGAATGACGAAGCATAGACTTCACCATCAGTTGACAAGACAGCTCCCACAAACATTGCGCAACGCCTTCCCGTTGGAGACCGACCCAGGTAGAGCCTTTGGCTTTCACTGTGATAAACTCAAACACGCTGCGTTAAAACACCGGATTTAGGTGGAAAAAGGGCAAAAGTTTTACTGCATACAAGCAGGCAGGAGTGTCTCAAGATCGATTTGGTCGAGGAATTAAAGGTAATTATTTTGTAAAATAGCCATGTTAGCCATAAAAAGCCAAAATAGCCATAAAAAAGGCATGGAAAAAATTAGCATAACTCTAGCTCGAAATATTTACGTAAAATGAATGATAACTGCCTGTTTTTTTGTTTTTTGATTATTTAAACCAAGAATCTAGACTGTTCTATGTTCACATCTATAGAAATTCAGGGATGTACGCATTTATTTACAAGAATTTTCAACTTAAAAAGCTCTTTGTTTTTTGATGGCCGCAACGTTGGATTAACACAATAGCGTACTTTTAGCTTGAAATATCTACGTAAAATGAATTATAACTGCCCGTTTTTTTTTTTGCTCTTAACCAATAATCTAGACTGCTCTATGTTCATATCTATAAAAATTGCGGGATGCACGCATTTATTTACAAGAATTTTCAACTTAAAAAGCTCTTTGTTTTGTGATGGCCGCCATGTTGTATCCATACACAGTAGCGTAAGTTTATATTCAAATGATCAAATAATTTTTGGCCAACTGCCTGTTTTTGGCGAAAAAAAAAAAAAGTAGTAATTTACACATTTCTGCCCCCCCCCAAAAATCGCCTTTTACGTACCTTATTTTAATGTAACATTTCAATCCAAAAACGACGAGGGCCAAATAGCTAGTAAAACGTGACTCCGTGCTGAGGCAATAGTAACATCAGAATTGAAGGGAAAAGGTACAGTTCTCGCACACACCATATAATTGTTTGCATTAGTATAACATTCATTTAACTATAGTTTAGGCAGACTCCACGCAGTGGCCTTGAACACAGTAATGTGAATTACCTTATCGGCACTCATGAGGGGGAAAAGGAAAAATGGTACCGTTTCTCGTAGGCACCGTCTAACTGTTTGCATTACTCGAACACACGTAATATAATCAATCAGGGAATAGTATAATTTCTCATATTCACTGTAGGACTGCACTACTCTAACACACCTAATGTAAAATAAATAGCACAGCATAGTTTAAAGAAACAGAATAGATACACAACGCCATCTTATCACAGAAGCCCAAAACGTGTGCGCCACGAGCAAGATTGACACACCAAACTCTGGCAATCAGTCCTGCCGACAAACGAACAATGACAAAGACCAGCGCGCTTTGTCCTAAAACAAGTAGTGCCAGCCCGGATAACAAAGTTGATAGCAGGCGCTTGTGACGTCAAGACCAGCGTCGGTCACTGTGGCCACCACATCCCATCCACGCACGAACCTAAACAGCCCGAAACCGGCCAGAGAGGGATGATCCCAAAGCAACGCCTGGACACACCTTCGGCCGGCCCACGGACTTAAAAAAAACAATGGACACTGAGATAAGACAGATTTGCTGCTCGGAAACATGTAGCCTTGTTTTGGATCCAGAATTGTCCCTCCGTCGTCTGTTTTTGCCTTGTTTTTGACCATTGTCGACGAAAAAAATTGTCAACCTGCTTTCGGCGAGTCTTTTTCAAACTTTTGGAACATGGAGTCAGTACAAAGGGTTAATATCAGAGATGAACGCACGAAGTTCCGCCTTCGCGGTTGGCGCGCGCGGAGGCAGCATCGGCAGAGTGCCACTTTGTTCAGCTGTCGCTGTTTCCGCGCGGCTTGTCTGGGGAGGCGAATTTCAACAGAATACAACCTAAATAAGTTGTGATTGTCTGAATTTAAAGTTTTTGAAAATAGGCCCCCTACGGATCGGAGCTGAGCCATGTGTCCCGTCAACTGATAGTGAAGTCTATGGACTAAGTGATAAGAACCGGCTAGTATGCCGATAGCTGATGATCCACGTAACACCCTAGCCATATGATAAAGGACGGATAGCTGGTTCTAAGTTGACGTTGAGCGCCAAATTAGCTCACCCCTACGGTGGCCGAGAGGTGTCAGGCGAAATGCAAAGTCCAAACACTTTGCAAATATAAAAAGCACAAACCCCAATTGCAAACGCTTTGCAAAAGAAAAAAAGCACGAATGCGAACTGCCACAACACGATCCCCAATTCCTAAAGCGCGATCGCAAATTGGCAAAAGCACGAACCCCAATTGGCACAACACGGCAGCAAATGGCGTGCAGCACGACCGCAAAAGGCTCGCAAGACAATTGCAAAGATGGTGACCCGGAAGTTTAATAAATAAATAAATAAATAAAAAGACATCACGTTGTATATTGCTATATGTGCTTTGTGACCATCTCTACGGGCCTCGTGAAGTTGCCCCCCCATCAGACGCAAATTTATATAAAAATGATGTTAATCGCTTGTGCTGCAACGGTTTTGTAGATACATTATTATGCTTTTGTTGAGATATTAATTTCAAGTGGGGACGTCACTTGTAGCTTTTTCTAAGCTTAGCTACCGCAGCTAATGGAGCGTACCAACTCGCTCAATAATAGAGGGGTGTCCTAACAACTAGCACGAACAGAGCACAAAAAAATCCGGGTCCATTTTGCGGTAAATTGGGGGGCTTGAGATATTAATGTCGAGTGATGATGTCCCTCTAAGCCCCTCATTTACTGCAAAATGGTTCCGAATTGGTGCCATTCGTTTGTGCTAGTTGTTAGGACACCCCTTTGTTATTGAGAGAGTTGGCACGCCTCATTAAAATAACAGAGGGTGCGAGTTGGTACGCTCCATTAACATAACATAACAGAGGGGTATCTAACAAGTAGCACAAACGAATGGCACAAATTCGGAACCATTTTGCAGTAAATGAGGGGCTTAAAAGGGACATAATCACTCGAAACTAATATCTCAAGACCCCCAATTTACCGCAAAATGGACCCAAATGTTTTTGTGCTCTGTTTGTGCTAGTTGTTAGGACACCCCTCTGTTATTGAGAGAGTTGGTACGCTCCCTTAGCTGCGGGAGCTAAACTAAGAAAAAGCTACGAGTAACGTCCCCACTCGAAATTGATATCTCAATAAAAGCATAATACTGTATCGACAAAATCGTTGCAGCACAAACGATTAACATCATTTTTATATAAATTTGCGTCTGATGGGGGGGGGGGGCAACTTTACGGAGGCCCGTAGAGATGGTCACAAAGCACATATAGCAGTATACAAAGTGACGTCTTTTTTATTCTTCTTTTTTTTTTTTTTTTAAACTTCTGGGTCATCGTCTTTGCAATTGTCTTGCGAGCCTTTTGCGGTCGTGCTGCGAGCCATTTGCTGTCGTGTTGTGGCAATTGGTGTTCGTGCTTTTGCCAATTTGCAATCGCGCTTTAGGAATTTGGAATTGTGTTGTGGCAATTTGCATTCGTGCTGTGAGCCATTTGCTGCCGTGTTGTGGCAATTGGGGTTCGTGCTTTTGCCAATTTGCGATCGCGCTTTAGGAATTGGGGATCGTGTTGTGGCAGTTTGCATTCGTGCTTATTTTCTTTTGCAAAGCGTTTGCAATTGGGGTTCGTGCTTTTTCTATTTGCAAAGTGTTTGGACTTTGCATTTCGCCTGACACCTCTCGGCCACCGTACACCCCTGGCTGACACTGACAGAAGATAATCAGCATCACCCTGACAGCAGTGGTCACAAACTCTTTTGCCCAATCCAAGACCCAAGAGCTCCTCGGAACTGCCTTTCCATCAGAAGAGGCCACTTCTCGAGATGCTGAGAGGTGTGCTTCTAGAATTGGAACCTGGCCCATTTTTCTCCCTCTGTTTGCTTGAAAGTTTTCATTGTTGCTGTCGTTATTTTTTTACTTTTTTACGTACTTTTTGGAAAGTCGTTGTTAGAGCTTTTCTTCAGACGATCAAAGTGGTCTTGGAGTCAGATAGTGATTACAACAACATGAATGAGCGGCGTTTGGCTAGGGGGTCAAAGGCCAACAAGATTTAATGGAGATACTAGTAGGTTTGGGGAGTTCTATATTTAGAAATAAATCAGGATTAATCACAATCGAGTTGCTTTCATTGCTGACGCCGTTTTTGGTTTGCACCTCTACAACAATGGTTATGTTGTTGAAAGCTTTCCTGTCACCTTGTTCAAAAGTACAATGCATGTCAGAGCTTGGAGTAGCAGTGGTAGTAGTGGCAGGAATCGAGGTGGTGGTGATAATATCATAACAAGATGTGTTCCTTATGATATGGATGTCATCGAGGGAAAAGCTTGATTCCGTTGAACTTGCACTTGTGGCTTGGAGAATAATCTGTTTTGAAAGTTGAATACATAAATGTTGCTCTGAATTATTCAAGATCTGTTGCTTAACTAACTCTACCTGGTGGGGCCCTGATGCCATGTAATCAACATTGTCTTGGATCCAAGAGGAATTCATGAATCCAGTTGTATTCCAAACCGGACGCAGGCCAGAGGTCTCATTCACAATTACAGTCAGCGTAATAGATGATGGTCCTGAAAATAAATAAATAAAAATCGATAAAATCACATGGCTCTGGATGATTTCTTCAGAAGCTGAAGATGTTTTTAAATAAAATGTAAAAGTACTGAGTGACCAGTAGTGGTACACATTGCCTCACGTGGGGAAATACAGTAAACACAGCATGAATATATACAATAAATATTAAAAAAAGACTTTTGTGGTACAAAACCAAACCTGCGTCATTCAAACAGTTTACAGTTTAAACAATGTATATCTGTATTAGCGTATTATAACAAACCCAAACAAGTTGGACTTACGGTTGTCAATCCAGCCGTTAGCCTGGTGCCAGAATTTAAGACAGGCTTGGTCTACAGCCTCCATCCGCTCACTCTCGAGTCGAGCCACTTTTTCGCTGTCAGATGAAAACGACCTGAAGAAGACATAGTGGCCTCAAGCCACAAGTAGAACAATGACAGTCTCATTTAACAATACCTTTAAAATTCATTCGCTGCCAGCTTCCCTATTTAACATGGATATTTGACTGCTATAGCCATAATTGGCAGTGAATGAGATTTCAAGTCAATTAATTGTTGCGTGTTCCAAGAACGAGAATGAAGCAAGGTGAGGTGGCTAAAAACAGTATTGTTCATTATAGCGCATTCATAACCGCCTCTACTGTTAAACTACCCAATTGTACGACTTTAGCTTTTTATCCATTTATTTGTGTTTTTATAGTTTTTTTTTTTTTTTTTTTTTTTTTTTTAAACGTGTCTTTTGTGTATATTTCTAGGGGTGTAATGGTACACAAAAATCTCGGTTCGGTACGTACCTCAGTTTTGAGGTCACAGTTCGGTTCATTTTCGGTACAGTAAGAAAACAAAATGCAAAATATAAATGTGCTAGTTGTTTATTACACACTTTTGTGCTTTCAACAGTGGGAACAGTAGCCTATACAAAGCTATAATCCTGCTCAAAAAGTAGCGGGTATTTAAAGATAATAATCCAACAACAATTTGCCTTTCAGACCCTGCGTATTGGTTAGCTTTCTTTCTGAAAGAAAGAAGAAAAAAGAAGTCCTGTGCTAAAGAGAAAAGCAATCCTAATGACAGAGATTTTAACATGTATTTTACAAATGAAATGCCGTAATGATTTTTTTTTCTTATGAACGGTTTTCAAAAGTTTTATTGGTGGATTTTCTCAAGTTAAAGCGCCACACAGAAATTAATACATTTAATTGTGTAAGCAGGATCTGTGTATTATTTTTATTATTTAATTACAGGTGTTTTAGCTCATTTTAATTTATTTTATTTAAATGGGCTATTATTTATTTTATTATGTGTTTGTATTTTACAAATGTAATGTCGTATTCATTTATATTGTATATTTTATGTTGTATAACTTTAGTTCCTATGTGGTTACGATTGCATATTAGTTTGAAAATCGACGGATCCACCGTATTTTTACACGAGTGACTTCAGGTCTGCTAGCTAGTAGTGTTGACACGGGAGGGCCGCGTCTCGCGTCAAATAATAAACTCTCTGTTCTTTTCGCGTGCATCGCGTTGAGCCGCTTCTGGGACGCGTCTACCACGTGGCCGCACTACGACCGGTGTGCATTGGCTGATTGACTTTAACGGCCGCGTTTCACTGCGTTCTTGCGGCGGCCACGTTGTCGCGCCGTTGACGTTTCTTACTGTCCTACCGTGTTGGTCCTCATTATAGTATAAAAGACGGAGTAAATATAATCTACATAAAGAAACTGTAACCCGATCGACTCACAGCCTCGAAAAGTAAGGGTTATATAATATTACGTCAGAAACACGTTCAGTACGCGTCCGTTCCGAACCGACCACCGAGTACCGAAATGATTCAATACGAATACATGTACTGTTACACCCTTAATCATTTCATGTGTTTTGATTTCATTTTCTTAATTGTGTCTCACTGATTTTAACTAGGGCTGTCAAAATTTCGCGTTGACGGGCGGTAATTAATTTTTTTAGTTAATCACGTTAAAATATTTGACGCATTTTAACGCACATTCCCCGCTCAAACAGAATAAAACGACAGCACAGTGTCATGTCCAATTGTAACTTGTGTTTTTTGGTGTTTTGCCGCCCTCTGCTGGTGCTTGGGTGCGACTGATTTTATGGGTTTCAGCACCATGAGCATTGCGTAATTATTGACATCAACAATGGCGAGCTACTACTTTATTTTTTTGATTGAAAATTTTACAAATTTTATTAAAACGAAAACATTAAGAGGGGTTTTAATATAAAATTTCTATAACTTGTACTAACATTTATCTTTTAAGAACTACAAGTCTTTCTATCCATGGATCGCTTTAACAGAATGTTAATAATGTTAATGCCATCTTTTTGATTGATTGTTATAATAAACAAATACAGTACTTATGTACAGTATGTTGAATACATATATATCCGCCTTGTGTCTTTTCTTTCCATTCCAACAATAATTTACAGAAAAATATGGCATATTTTAAAGATGGTTTGAATTGCGATTAATTACGATTAATTGATTTTTAAGCTGTGGTTAACTCGATTAAAAATTTTAATCGTTTGACAGCCTTAATTTTAACATTTAGCAGTTTTACCTTGTGTTGACTTGCGCTATACAGGTATATTTACCTTGACTTACCTAATAATCACCAGCATCACAAAACTGGCAAATCTTCATCTTACAGCACTTCGTACTCTATGTGTGAAGCTTTCACCCTATAAAAAATGTCTTTCACATGATCTGAGACTTACCAGGACAAGTAGTAACCGGGTTACGATGGACCCGACTTACGCGATTTCGACTTTACAACGCCTGCGTGTCGTTGTATTTTTTTTTTTTTATGTTGACTTTTGTTTTGTGATGCATGCTTTTATTTTGGCACAGGAAGCAAGCGCATGTACACAGAGCAGCCGAGTGACAGAGACAGTCTGCGCACACATTTGTTGCTTGCGAAGCATCCAGAGGCGACAACTGTATGTAACCCCCCTCGTACTGTTTATTATGTTTTTTCAATTGTGGTCGAATATTTGGGGCGAATTTATGTGATTGTTTTTGATGATGCGCGGATGCTAACTGATACATGCTAATCGTTTGTTATTGCTGTATCAGCAGCTACTTGTAAATGCAAATTTGAATTGTTGTTACTGAAGATGGGACTGATTTACTTTCATTTTATTCTAGTTTCATTTTGCAAGAGTTGATATCATGAGCAGCTAAAAAATGTCAACAAACCACACGGACGTCTGATATCGCCATTTCGGAGCTTCACTCACTGTCTAACTAAGCTTTAGCTCCAAAGTCTTGGTGAGGACAGTACAATGACGTGTAATAAATGTTTTTGGATAGTTTATTTAGAGGGTGTTTTGAGTTATTTAAAGTGTTAATTCCAACCTACAAGGAAATCAGGGTTATATCGCCAGCACAGGAACTGAACGAGTTCGTAACCTGGAAACTACCTGTAATAATGGAATCTCTCTCGCTTACCAAGAGGGGACATTGTTGAGTGGTCTGTGTTTGGAATAAGAGTACCCGAGGTGCTTCCGGGGAGCCAGTCCCAGTCGACTCCCGTTTCTGCAGGAGGGTTGTTTACCCAACCGCAAAAATCCATCTCAAAGTCACAAAAACCTTAAAAGAAAAAACTAACATTACTGTACCATTCAGGGCAGGGCCTTCCCTTTTTTGTCCACCCGCACTGTGGAAATTTCACATTGTACGGCAATAAATATAAAAACAATATAAACAGCATGCGATTTTGTTGCCAATCTGTTGTCCATATATCCAGTATTACTGCATGTGTGTAAATGAGAGGCCATAAATTCGTGCACATAGAAGGTTATGAAAATCAGTTCTTTAAATTGCTCCAATTCACAGATGGACCTGTCCCACCAAATATGGCAGAGGCACAGCTATGAGAATAATATTTCGCTAATAATTAGCAAAGAACATGAATTTTGATTGTTATTTACATCTGTTGCGCTGCAATGCATGCTAGGAGGCATGATGGACAACAACAGTGTTGACAGCATGTGACATGAAAGGTTGTCTGTCTCCCCCAAGGAAGCAGTGATGGCCAAATGAAGCTTCTTGAAGCAATGAAGCTTTGCAGCCAATTAGTTAAAAGCTTCACGGTGGTTTATTTGGTCTTCTGACCGTCATATGGTGCCGCTGTCTAATGAAGTGTTACCAGCTAATATCTTTTGGTGTAAATATCCCATAATACAGTGAGGACAGCTGCAGCTTACAGTCAGGTGCGCCTTATAGTGCGAAAATTACGGTAATTATATTTATTAATCAAAATGTCTGTCATTTTTAGCTCAGAATATTAATTGATGTCTAATATTTCGTTTAAAAAAACGACTTAAAAAAATATTCACTCGCATATTTTAAACTTTTAAACAAATTACGTCAAAATGAAAACAAATGGCGTCTGTAAAAAAGTCACGCATATCTACCTCAAAACTATCAATTAATTGTATCTTTTTGTTACTGTCTTATTTTCCCCAATATGTTAGATGATAAATAATCGATCATACAAAGAAAAGTTGGGAAAAAAAAAAACGTTTAAAAGGGTAAATATATGAAAAAGAAAATCTCGACCACGTTCTGATGTCTGCGATTTCTGCATCATGACCCTTGTTATATTACCATGTTTCACCCATAAAATCCCCGAAAAATCCGGCTGTGGTCATTCATATCTGTGTCTTGACACTTGATGATACATGCTACATGGAGTTTTTGGACCGAAACAAGGTAAGTACGCGAGTCGCGACAATATCTCGTTAAAATCATGGCGTCTTTAATTCTGCTCTCGCCTCCAGTTTGGGTTTTGCTGAATAAATTTTTAATTTTTTTTTTTTTTTTTAAATGCCCTCCAGTTCAAAAAATATTTTCCCCCAGAAAATACAGATTTTAAGCTTTCCAATGATGTATCACACATGCATATAGGACAATTTTGAAATTTGGTCAAATTGGGGGTCTCAGAGCGGAACTTCATGTCACCTGAGTGTTTTCCGTATACTTATTCGAATTACACAACTTTTTAAAATATCACTCACATATTAGCCGAATCCTGCATGGAGCATAATGAAGCACACGGATCAAATAAAAACTAGTCAAAATAAATAATGTGATGGTGCTGCAATTGGTTAGTTCGTAGGCGTCACTATCAAGACTTGGTACCATTACATTTGTGATTATCTAAAATAATTATTTGCATGTCATGGCTAACCTTCTGGAGGACACGCCCCATTTTGAATAGTCATGTCATCGATGGCAATATCTCTCCTTGGCCCATTGCCTGCCACAGCTTCAAATATTACCTGTTGAGGTGAAAAACATGTTTGGCAACATTATATAGGGTGGAGCTAGACGGACAGAAATCTTGATGCGATAGGACTCCTTGTTGAGTTTTACTGCATTTTTTAGATGCACACATCATGAAGGATTATCTCAAATGACCTTCTACCTGATAAGGAGTATCGAGGCTGAGGAGCGGCACTCGTCCATGCCTCCAGCGACTTCCCTGATCTCCGCTTCTGCTCCACAGCTTGGTAGAGGCGTCAGCGACCAGAAGGTAAACGTTGAGCTGGCCTACAGCAATTCCCTCCATGTAGTACCAGAACATTAAACATTCACCGTGAGAAGGGGTGGACTCCATCACTGCAGTCAATATTTGGCCTTTGTAGCCCGTTGGATGTCGCCATAACTGAGCACTTAGATAAAAGCCTGCACAAGTGATGGAGGTGTTAGTGCTTTTACTGTTGAGTACATTATCAAGACACATGTAGTGACAGGTTTCTAACCATGCTCGGTCTCCAGTGTATGGTCAGTGCGGGGGCCCGAAGAATTGGCAGGCTGGGATGCCCCATTAATTCGACTCCAGCTGAAGTCCGATGAGGCATTGTGCTGCAGACCGCAGAGCGAGCCTTGGAAGGTGCACTCGCGCTCAGGTGGACAAGAACCATTTTCCCTACTTGACACAATGATGTCATCTATGGAGATGGTGCCATGCTCACCACCCACCACGGCTTCAATGATGAACTGGAGAACCCCAAAATAAAACGTTATCAGCGAATAGTACAAGTTGGATGGACAAATACTAGCGCTCACAGAAAAATACACAATTAGAATAAAGAAGGAAACATTAAAATAGTTTTCAATTTTTGTTACTTTTGCTAACCCTCGCAAATAGCGGGGTCCACTGTATTCATATATGAACATGAACAGCGGCAATAATAATCATCAAGTAAATGCTTTACGTGTTATTATTCTGGTGCACCCCAAGGCTCAATCTCATGCACCATTTTATTTGACATAAATTTGGCCTATTGTCACGACTGATTTAGGCATGTGCCAGTATGATATTCTGACGGTATCGTAACCTTAAGCCAAAATCTCATGGTTTCACGGTATTGCAATTGCAGCTCTAAAATGTGTTGCGATGAGATAGCTGGGTTTAAATTTTTTTTTTCTTTTTTCTATTGAACAGGATTTTTATTTTGAAAACAGCAAATTGGAACATAAGTATAACCAGGGGTGAAAGTGGGTAGAATTTCTTGGCGGAACTCCCCAACGTGAAGTTCACCAAGGAGCCAGAAATTGTAATTAATTATTTATTGATTTTTTAAATTATTTATTTTCATTTTGGGGGGGGGGGCAAACCCTCTAAAACTACTGAAATGCAAAGAAAACTGTTTTGGCACAGTTATTTCTATAACACATACAAAAACTGATTTCATTCAAAATTGTATTTTTTTCAATGATTTGCAAAATAAAAGGTAACAAAAACAGCAATAACCCCAACATCCATCTCCTAATTTTTATTTTTCCTCATTTCCTCACATACTAAAATGGCAAATCTCAATTTTAACTAATTGATAACATAGGATGTATGTTAAAATTGAAGTTAATGTAAACATTTACTTTTGCTTTCTTTCTTTCTTTTTTTTTTTTAATAATAAAGATCTAAGTAACATACATTCAGAAAAATAAGTACAAATGACTTATTATGCAGAGTGAAATGGAATATATTTTGAAGATCACGCATTGATTTTTTTTAAAGCAGAAGGAAATGAAAAAGTAGCCTAACATAAATGAACAAATATAAGTCCAAAGTGCACATTGACACTAAAATGTTCTAAACCTCCCAATCAGAGCAAATAAAACTAAATATGATGAATAAGCCTCCTCAATTCTTTCCTTGCTCTTAAAGATTTGATCCATTTTCTGTTGCATTGCCCTTTTTTTGCCGCATCAATTCAACAACTTTTTTTTTTTTTTTTTTGCTGTTCCAGAAAACATGCACATTTGAACCAATCAGAGCTAACTATCTCTTCTGATCATATGTCAGTATGTCAGTCAATTGAACGGATAAATGAGTCCAGGCCAGGGGTCGCGTTAACCGAATATTTTCCGTCGTTGACCGATTTTTTAAAACGGTGACGGAAAAAACTGAAGTCCATCTGTCATTTTGACAGGTTGCAATTCATACCCAAGACCACAGGGTGGCGAGTGAGCATATTAATTAGCTATTGTCTCTCTTGATGCATGACGTCGTTGGCCTTACTCTGAAAATTGTCAAGGCAACTAAATGAGTGTCCGAAGTTTCTTTAAAAAGCCCCAAAACGATGATGGTGTTGATAAAAGAGGTGAAAAAACAGGGACTGCACAAGCGGGCACGCAATTCAAGTCCATGCGCACCAGGAGGAAGGTGTAAGACTCTGGTCAGGCCACAGCAAGTGAACTGTTAATTTCATTGTTCCATATGTAGCCTACCTACTGGGGCCACAGTCAGCTGTTTTTGTCACTGCGGAAAAAAAGTTACATATTCATCTGCTTGATGTGTGATAGCACGGTGTGGATTCTCTGTTAAGCTTGTTCAGACAGAATATTAATTTAAAATGAATGAAAACTAAATACTATTGAATATGTTGAAGCGGTATGCAATGTTAAGAGTCTTCTTGTTAGCTCGAATTGCTGTGACCAGCCGCTGTAGCTCTGCTGCTCTCTGTGAACTCTCTATTCAAGCCAGAACGCGCGCGGCTCTTAAGTGTCTCTGTCACGTGACTGTGTCGTAGCCGGTAACGCGCTCGGCCAAATGGACACACAAGCACAGAAGGTGAATTATGCCAAACAAAGGGTCACCACAATGTCATTATAATCATTTTAGAATTTAAGTGACGGGTAAAAATAGATTATGACCGGATTTTTATGACCCTGTCAGTCAAAATGACAGACAACGAAAAAGTCTAGCGCAACCTCTGGTCCAGGCGTTTTGCTTCTCATTCGCACATTGGCGTGACTCATCATCGTCGGACTCTGATAACTGCAGCAGATGGGGAAAGGTCCATGCTGTCCGTGGAATAAAATAAAATAATAAATATCAGTGGAAACAGATTACGCTACACAAGCACTTTATTATGCTTGTTGTAAACATTTGTGTATGTAAATCTGATGTTGGTAGATTGTTTTCTTCTTGGAGATGAAATGCATGTGTTTTGCAGCTTTTTTTTTTTTTTACATTTGCCGTCATATTTTTGGAATCAAAGCACCATGTACCGGAACAGCATCTTATATGAATCTTATACCGGAACTGCGTTCCTGACCGTTCCGGCCCACTTTCACCCCTGAGTATAATGTTAAGCTAAAAAATATACTGTATATATTCTAAATTAAAATTCAAATAAATGCAGGCCTTGAGGCGAGCTTGAACCCACAGCCACAGCTCAACATTATTACCATCAGAACAAAAATGATTGAATTATTTTCCATAAAAAGCACGTGTGTATGACTCATATCATGTTTATATTATACACACTAGGGGTGTAACGGTACAGAAAAATCTCGGTTCGGTACGTACCTCGGTTTTGAGGTCACGGTTCAGTTTATTTTCCGTACAGTAAGAAAACAAAATGCAAAATATAAATGTGCTAATTGTTTATTACCCACTTTTGTGCTTTCAACAATAGGAACATTAGCCTACACAAAGCTAGAATTCTGCTCAAAAAAAGAAAATGCAATATTCTGAAATGTAGATATTTAAAAAAAAAAAAAAAAAAAAAAAAAAACTTTGGCTAAGACTTTTTCTTTAAAATAAATATCTGATGTGCAAAATTGAACAGTTTCAACACTGAAGTGAAGAGTTGTTCCATCTATAATCTATAATCTTAATCCCACCCAGAGGGCCAACCCTCTTCCATGTTAACATTTAACCATTACCCACGCTGCTCACTGCACTTCTGAGTGGTGCGACGGCCCTGGCCGTTTAATTGTTATCTTTTTTGAGACTCAGTCATCTGATCGCCGCATCCGCCAGCTGGCTGCCTCCCCTCCCAACGTGGCGTACTCTGATTGACGCCGGACGGGCAGACGACGTCACCGCCGCTGACAGGCCACCCGAACTAGCTGCTGTCTGACATGTATCCATTATGCAGCGCTTTGTTTACATTTGCGGCAATAACGACACTTGCTTTACTGCAGCTAATCCGATACATGGTAATACGGCTCTGGGTAATACTATTAGGCCGTAGTTTGAGCTTGCATACCCGCGTGTGTGTTCTATCGTGCCTGAGTCTTGTTAACCAAATAAGGCAGCGTTAACAAAAGTCATCTGACCCCCACATTTTACAATCAACACTCAGAGTTCGCAACTTCGCATTTGACAGCATACGTGCCGCGTACCTCCTCGCCAGCTGTTTGCTCGCCATTCATTCACCTGTGCATTTGATCGCTATTTTGTTACACTCGCACTTTTTCGGTGAGGTATTTTATGTTCATTCGTTATTGGATCGTTTTTGTTCACCACTGTAAATAAGAGCACCGCAGCAGTAGAGGTAAACTGCCGTTTTCGTTCAACCCGTTTTGTTTAGTGTAGAAGCCAGAGTAGTGGCTGTATTGTTTTTTGTTTTGTTTTTTTACGATCAGGGTTTACTTAGCGGGTGGGGTTCAAGTGTAGTTTCATTTTGTTTGTTGTTTTGGCCTGGGCTTATGCTGAAGCCAGCTTCTTCTGCATTTTGTATATTTTGTTCATTGCGAGTTCGACTTGTGTGAATAAATTTGTGTCCACTTGCAACTTGTGTGCGTGGCTCGTTTTATGTTACGTTTTATGTTACGCCCTTAGCAGCCGTCCAGTGGGATTATGGGACGCATGAGCGTTAAATGCGTCAAATATTTTAATATGATTAATTCAAAAAATTAATTACCGCCCGTCAACGTGCTAAATTTGACAGCACTTTACATTACGTCAGAAACTCGTTCGGTACGCCCCCGTACCGAACCGAGGACCACGTACCGAAACAGTTCAATGCAAATACATGTACCGTTACACCCTTAATACACACACTTTCTTTCTCAACACAGTTGCCAAAGAGAAAAAAAACACCACATGTATTACCACACCCAGATACACTAAACACGCTGGAGTTAACTCTTGTAGCTGGTGGGAAACGTTCATGACAGTGTTTACTAACATTTAATTTTGTCTAAATGAATCAATAAATAAATCATATCGGGGTATTGCCTCATCGGCAGCCACCCTCCGTAAACGTTTTACATGTTGGTTGGCCCTCCTTCTCTAAGCCGCGGCCATCTGTAACTTTTCTGTAGCCGAAGTATTCCCATACCAGGAATTTCTTTTTCTTCGATGGGGCAAAAAAGTTCAGGAGTTTCACCTCCTCCAGCCATCGTGTAGCACAGCTGACTCACTGACACTGAGCAACAACCGGTGGGAGAGGGTTCAACCTTGCAGCTGCAAGCGAGGGATTTTTCCATACATTTTTGGGACATAAAAAATAGCTAATACCTTATCGGACGGTATGATGGAAATTTTTTGCAGATTTGAAAACTTGACTTTTTCACCACAGTATACCTTTAAACATGTATACCATGTCTAGATTAGAGTGTGAGTAGTAAGGAAAGAACCTGTATTGGTTTGTCGCTGGAAAAGGTGAGATCAGCAAATCTCCACTTATTTCCCTGAGTGCCACTCCGAATCCACACAATGTCCTCTGCCTCACCAGGGTGCTTCACAATGAACTTCAGTGAACCTGGTGAATTATCATTGCAGCCCATTTACTTTTAAAAATAAGAATTACAGTAAACATTTAAAAAATTGGCCCCTACCAATGCTGTTGCCAAAAATATGGTAGCGAAAAGTCACACAAATGACTCGGCCCACAGCAAAGCCGACCAGTCTTGCAGAAGATGAGATGTTAAGGCCAGGTTTGCTGGATACCAGCATATAATAGCCTGTGGGTTATAGGAATAAGCATGTAGTTTCATGTATATGTGGCAATTTGAGCAAAGTACAGTACACATTAGGAGTGGGAACCTCTTGGTACCTCACGATACGATACGGTTTACGATACAAAGCTCACGATAACGATGATCTGACGATATGGCGATACAACGATTATCGATGCATTGGTCAGGAAATCATTTTAGGATATTCTAAAAAAACAACTAATAAACAGAAAAACAAGCTTCTGCTGTGAATTGGAATGAGTTTATCACTAGTAGACGTCCAATCCATTTGAACTGGGAGGGTGTCATCCCTCCCACTTCAAACGGATTGAACGTCTATGGCCGTCAGTAGCAGCCAATGCCGGGCAATGAGGTAATTTGGGGCCATTTGAGGTCATAAACCTGTTGATTTTCACTTAGTTCCTGTTGATTTTGGGGTATTTTATGGGTCACTTCCTGTTCATTTTGTATCCCGATCGATCGGGTCCGATTACGTCATTTTCAAAGTATCAGAATCGGCAAAAAAATATCGGCCATGCCTTTTTTTAATATATACAGTATATATATATATATATATATATATATATATATATATATATATATATATATATATATATATATTTTTTTTTTTTTTTAATTAAATCGTTTTCTAATTGTATTTAACATTACAGACATAATATGTTACACTCATCCAGAGTCTTTAGTTTAGGCTTAAGGTAGGGTTATCAGATTTATCCCGATAACGGCGGGAATTAATTAAAAAAAAAAAAGTATCACGTTCAAATATTTAACGCTATTAATGCATGCGTTGCACGACCCACTCACGCATAGTCGCGCTCAATCTGTAATGGCACCGTTTTGCCTATATAGAGAGATAAAAGGCAGCGTAAAATGAGTAGAATGAATTTAGGCAGCCTTTGGAGCCTGGTTTTAATTGGCTAAAGCCTCACAATCCCTCTACCTACGATTAGAAATATCATGGGAAGCAATGTGGGGAAGCAAGGTAGCAATTGATCTTTTTCTGAACACCTTATGTTATTTCCCAACGCAGAGAAGATATATCAATTGGTAGCACTACATACAGTCATGGTTCCACTTCCCATCATGCATTGGGGCATGGCTACAGTATCATTTACTGAAACAGTAAAAACTCACTCTGGAACTCACTCCCAAAACCCATCAGGAACTCGGACTCATTACAAAACTTCAAATCACTCCTAAAAACCCACCTGTTCAAACTAGCTTTTCCCACCTCTTAATTCTGTTTATGTGTTATGTTATGTAAAGCGTCTTTGAGTGTCCAAAAAAGTGCTATACAAGTTTGATGTATTATTATTAATATTATTATTATTGAAAGCTCAAATACACTAGATGGCAGTATTTAGTCACAATATACAAAGTCACAAGTCTTTCTATCCGTGGATCCCTCTCACAGAAAGAATGTTAATAATGTAAATACCATCTTGAGGATTTATTATCATAATAAACAAATACAGTACAGTGTTTCCCACAGGATTTTAGGAGACTGTGGTGGGAGGGTCTCTGACCATAGGATTTTTGGAAACTGTGGTGGTGGGCTGCATCGGAGTCAGACAGCCACACCATGTCGTGCGCCACGGCGAATTTTTTTTTTTTTTTTCATTATTTTTTTCCCCCCAAGAAGAACCATAACAAAGATATATTTGAAATATTTCATTAGCTAGGCTAATGTTATAGCTCTCAGCTACGGTACATGTATGTAAAATGCGTTGCTGATTACAGCTACGTTACCCTATGTAATAATGCGACTTTTTTTCTCGTAGCAATAGTACGACTTACATCGCGTAGTGACTCAGGGTTGGCAACCCAAACTGTTGAAAGAGCCATATTTGACCCCCCCCCCCAAAAAAAAAAACAAACAAACTGATAAAGTATGTCTGGAGCAGCAAAAAATTATCAATACTAGCTATATTAGCCTACTATAAAAATGACTTAAGTTGGCTAGAAATACATAATTAGCCTTCATAATTAAATGTTTATTTTCCCTGCAGTGGATCCTATAGCGCACCACGTGACTACTCTGTTGTACGATGACACCACAAGTTTAACTTCATTACAATATTAATGAGTTGAAAGACTGTTTGTATCATGTTTGTCCTCCTAGAAATCCTATTAAAACAAAAAATATATTTCCCTCCCCCATCTTTTTCCATTAAAAAAAAACAAAACAAAAAAAAAAGCTCCGAAGCAGCACTAAAGAGCCGCATGCGGCCCAAGAGCCGCGGGTTTCAGACCGCCGTCGTAGCCCTCCTTTTTCCTTTTTATTTGACCCTCATAAGTACTATATTACCACAACAATAACAGCCTTCTGTCAACTGACCCATTTACAGGACTGGGGGAATTCTAATGGCCGTGTAAAGAGTTTTTCTTGATTCGGTGAGAAGGTGAATAGTTTTTTCCCCGTTGTCCGTGAACTAAATTTCCACACGAACGCACATCGAGGTACCATTAAATTAGCAAGGAGCGCATTTATCCAACTTTCGTCAGCCGTAATTGTCTGAAGTTGGCGCGTCGGTGTTGTGCCGAAAAATAGCCACTCCACGCGAAATGTCCCCCCGTCGGGAGCAGCCACACGTCACTCGTACAAACAGCCTTTTCTTACCAATCGATGGACACGGAAACGACGTTCTTGTACCGTGAATATGTATCATTTTACTCTGCTTGAACTAATAAATACTTTACTGTGACCAACGCTCTGAAAATAGAGCAAGGCTTTATTTTGGGCCCCGCCTCTCCGCGCAGTTCAATCAAAGTTTGCTTTCCGTCCAAGACGGCCGTCCACCGCTCACTTTCGCCGAAAAGTCCGATCCAAACTACTGTAATGCCCCGGATATGGGGAAGAAGGAGAGAAGTCTGTATTTGCTTACCCACTTGATTGTGGTAACAATAGTAAAGAAAAACAATAACAAAATAACAGCGGGCTGCTACGACATGCGACCGCTATCTCTCGCTATCTCGCTCGTTCTCCCATTCTTCCTACTCGTTCCCCTTGCGTCTCTTAAATAAATAAATAAATAAAATACTACTCTAAAATGCTGCTCTCGCTCGCGCGGGTAGTAGGCCTACTGTGGAGTGGGCTACAGCTGTGTAATCGGCTGACTGACGCATCTAATTAGTATCTTTTTTTTTTTTCCGGGGGTGGGGGGGGGGCGCAAACGAGACTGTGGCGGGCCGCCACAGTCTCGTTCATTGGTGGGAAACACTGCAGTACTTATGTACTGTATGTTGAATGTATATATTCGTCCGAGTTTTATTCATTTTTTTCTGAATGCATTGCCAAAATGTATATGATTGGGAGAAATTATCGGGAATGATTGGAATTGAATCGGGAGCAAAAAAAAGCAATCGGATCAGGAAATATCGGACCGGCAGATACTCAAACTAAAACGATCGGGACCAAAAAAACATGATCGGAACAACCCTAGTCCCCAACCTTTTTTGCAACACGGACCGTTGTTATTTGGGTCTTTTTTTCATGGACCGGTGTTCTGACAAATTTTGCAACCCATCAAAAATTGCAACGATGCGGTTCTGCGCATGCACGTAACGTTAAACATAGCCGCAAAATGCGCAAATGCAGCGATTCCAAAGTAAACACTAGAAACTTTCTTGAAAGAAAGAAATATTAACTTACGTTTGATCATGGAAGGACTTGTAGAAAAGTTCTCAATTGATACATCTTGCCATGTTAGCTCCACAAAACAACTGCACACCGCTCTCACCATTAATGACTTCGCCTTGTCGTTAAGCATTTATTAAGAAGCCCGCTTCACAAAGATACGATGTTGGAAATTCTAGCAAGGTTTTCAATGCTCTCGTAGCGATGTCAGGATATTCCGGAATGACTTTAATCCAGAACCTCGGTAGAGTTGTTGTCTCAAATGTACGTTTAATAAGGTCGCCGTTAGAGGTGGGAATCTTTGGGCACCTAACGATTCGATTACGATAACGATTCACAGGCTACGATTCGATTATAAATCAATTATTGATGACAACCCCCACCCTCCCGCTATAGGCTGCTTTTAATGATTTGCACATTAGTTACAAAAACTGTAAAAACAACAACAAAAAAGCCTTGCAGGCTTAAATAAATGACTATTTCAGTATCAAGTTAACATTTAAAAACAATAAATAATATACTCAAATCCCCATTTTGTATCAGCAGCTTTAAACTACATTTAATTGATTTAATGTTGTGAATCAACCGTTAAAGTTGTTAAAATTGCTCCCGTTATTCCATAATTTCCCTTTTGTCTACTTTCGACATGTGAAAGTTTTAAAAATATTTTAGAGATAGATTCAAGTCAATATTTTACCGATTTAGGAGTATTTTAGATAAAAAGTTAATAAGGTTCGGTGGTAAGGTTCGCTACAACAGCCTTGCAGGGAAGTCTACTGCTTTAAGATGGCGGCCGTTTACTATCACCCGCATCTAGCTTTCTGTACATGTGCTGCTAACGCCACCGCGTCTATTTTGCATCTAGTCCGATATAAATATGATACCTACCGTACCATTATGGGGACGTACTTTGTTGCAGCTGACAGCAGTAGTCAGGTATGTTTTTTTGTTTTGTTTTTTAATCTCGCGGCATCAGTTGAGCTAGAGCCGTGAGTTGAGCATTGGCATTACCCCTCGGGTAATGACAAGTATGATGTTTAGCTACTCTCGCTCCGTTCCTCATTGCGTCCCGAAGACTGCGCGGCACGCTGAGTGTGTTTTACTTCCGCTTTACTTGACATATTTCAATAATCGGAATTTGGATGTTTGTGAATCGTTCTCGAATCTTCCACGGCCGAATCGCGAATAATCTAAGAATCGGAAATTTCGGACAACTCTAGTTGCCGTCATTTGCAATCACTACAAGTTGATCCTCCTATTGCACAGACATTCTCGAATCACTCGGTTTATTCACAAAAAAGTCATGAATCTACTCCTTCGCAGTTCGTGGTTCTTCGAGGCTGTAGGCTCGTCAGGTGCCAACGACGTCTGTTTTCCAGTCATCTTCGCTCGTGTGGCGGCTAATTATTTCCTGGAACAAATGTGCTGCGCCTGCGGCCTAGTAATACATTATTATCGAGGACAAGCGCACATAGATATATTATATACACAAACACGATGCACTGCTAGCAGTCCAATCAATGGATTTCTATGACGACATTCTAATCTATCCCGTAGTATTATATATAGAGTAGACAGGGATATTGGTGTGTTAAGCAGGGGCACAGGGTTAATTCGGCAAGAATGCAGTCGTTATTAAATTATTATTTCTGTGCGGCCCGGTAGCAAATGCGCCACGGACCGATACCGGTCTACGGCCGGCAGATGTGGACCCCTGACCCAAATGAATAGGCAGTGACTCAAACTCAACAGGAAATGACCGGGAAATGCCCTAAAAGGAACAGCAAGTGACCTATAGACACCAATCACGTGACGTCACAACTCCGCCCCCCTGGCTGGTGCCGCCATATTGTCCGTCAGCTCATCGTGTTTACATATTACCGCTACGTACATTCCTCCTATTACTGCGTGTTTTTCTGCTTGTCTAAGGAATCACCGCCTAGTAAACGAACCCAGAAATTTTCCTGACAATCGTTAACATTGATTAATCAAAATGGTGAAGGGATGTGTGGCGGTTGGTTGCAGTAAAAGAGAAGATAAACGGTCATTTTAGTAGTTGCTGTGTGCCCATTGTTAAAAGGGCAAATCTCGAAAGCAGCACGGTTTGTTTATCTCGGTCCATGATGCGTTTGTGTCGACAGCCGTTAGACAGCGGCGAAAACATCAATATGATGCCAACACGATCGCAGACACCATCAGACGGAGACTACGAAGCTCGTCGCCATGGTCGCGCAGCAAGAAGGTGAGCGCAACAACAGGTGTTGTGCCGAAAAATAGCCGCCCTGCGTGAAATGTCCCCCCTGACGGGAGCGCCCACACGGAAACGAGTTTTCTTGTAGCGTGAATATATATTATTTTACTCTGCTTGAACTAATAAATGTCATACCTGTGTGATTGTCATTGGGATATGGTCGTGAAAACCTGTAAACTAATACATTTCTGTTCAAAGATGGTTATGTGGCCCAGTCCACGATTTGTTACTAAAATACTATTCTAATATTTTGTGTAATTTAATTATTTAAAACTGATCTTACAGTCGTAAATCCATTACTGTAATGCGTCCATGAAAACATTTGATGGTTTCACGTCAGTAAAGCGTTATAAATAAGCGCTCCCGGCAGGGGGAACATTTCACGCGGGGCAGCTATTTTTTCGGCACACACCGGACCGTTGTCCATCAAATTTCATTTTACAATCGTGACAACGGTGACGCTCAGCTGACCAAATGTTGGTTTATGTTTGCGCCGGTGTCGTGACATAAACTGGAGTATGATTGGGAATTTTGTGGTCTCAGGACGAGCTCTGACGCATGGGATGGGACCGGACGGGAGGAAACATCGGTTTGGCCATCAAATATGGATCTGGCGACTAGATCAACCCAAGCTTTTCCAAATAACAGCTTTTATGCAACTCATCCAATGAGTTTACAGCGTCTGAAAGCACTGGGGCTTCCATAATTTGCAAGTGAATCCACCTTTACAAACTACGATCATTGACAATACGACACACAATGACGGACATATGGCGGCACAATACAGTGATCACATGATTGTGTGAAGTTGGTGATTGGGGTCTATAAATGCCCTGAAAATCTGACAGAATGACTGTGAATGCTCTGGTTTCGAATGACCGAATGTTCCCAGTCTAAATGAATTTGGTGTCGAGCACCGTCAAGGTAGCCTTAGAGTTAACTGAGATACTATTATGGTGGAAGATATTGGTAGCAACTTGTTGGTTCCTTATTAGACATTGACGCCTTTTTAAAACGATATCTCAATTCTTGCAGGAGCATATCGATAACCTTTTGGGATACAATGTATCAGGATATATCACCATTTCAATATTTTGCCACACCCCTAGTATACATTACTAGCTTATCATACAAACCATTGCCCTCGTGGTGCGGGAATCCTCCTTTTACCCGTTGCCACAGGATGCTGGCTTCGTAGTCATGGTACCAGGAACAAGTGTCGTCTTCAAAATTGCAGGACAGCTGCTCCGACACAGCAGGGATGTCTCCCTCTGCGCATTTCTCAAATTTGACGTCATCTAACATTGCGTCCGTGGATTCATAACAACTGAAGGAAAACTGGAGCTGTTAAAATAAGATGTTTTACTTTGAACAAGGTGCCTCTTTATGAATTTTATGACAAAAGAAAGGTTAAAAGCAGGATTTGACAATCAGTCCAAAGAAGGATTTACAATTGTTTTTTTTTCATATCGTCTGATATCAACAATTTTCTGTACCTTGTACCCTCCTGGTTGATTTCCAATGACAGTTTGGGCATCCTGCCAGCCATCCGTCACAGTCTCTGTCTTCAGCAGTTCGTAAGTTGCAGTCCCTCGAACCATGGTTACGTGAATGGGTGAGGATGATTTGTCAGACTTTTCATCGTGAATATGGTACGAGAATCTGAAATTATATTTAAATGATTACCTGGCATCCATCATCAGTCATAAAATTGTCATTGTGACGTGTCAGTACCCAGTGTTGTCAGTAACACTGTAACACTGTGATCTGATTACTGTCAGTAACGAGCAATCTAACGCATTCATTTTTCCAAGCCAGTAATCTGATGAAAGTTAGTTTCCTCAGTGCCTGTGCGTTATTATTTTGTTGTTGCCTCATGCTGTATGTAGAATGAAGAATACTGTAGTCACGTACGAAGAGCATTTGAATAGAAAATACTGCTCTTGAGTTTGGGAGTGACATCACATCTCACGTTTTCTCATTGGGAAAAAAAACGGGTCACGTGTATTAACATGCTGTGTGCGCGCCGTCTGCCACTGTCCCACATAGCCTGGCTACCTATCAGGATGCTAACAGTAAAGGAGCCGGAGAGATACAACAAATGGCTGCATTTGCTCACTGGAGATACAGCCATTACTTTACATATCCGTCCAGTAAAGATGACAAAAATATCTCTGTGCGTTGCAAACTCTGCGCTGGCTCAAAGACTGTCGACCGCTATATACTCGACATCCAATTCAACAAGGAAGCACTTGGAATTACAGCACAACGCGTCGCGAAAAAAACTCAAAACAAAGCCGACAGGTAACGAAACAGCCAACACTTCTACAGTTTGCAACCAGCCTTTATAGTATGTGTAATTACGTACATTTTATAGTTAGTTTGTAATCATAGGCGGAGTTTTACATTTGTGGGACTGGGGGGAAAAGCATGTTGAAGACTGAAACGAAAGTCAAAAGTTTGGACACACTTCATAATTTTTGCGTTTTATATATTTTCACTGCTATTGTAAATTCTCACTGAAAACATCAAAACTATGAACAAACATGTGGAATGGCAAAAAAAGTGAAATAACTGAAAACAGGTTTTGTATTCTACATTCTTCAAAGTATCCAACTTTGAGGTGTCTCCAAACTTTTGGCCAATACTTATACACTACACATCTTGACACTGTTCGAGTTCAATCAACTGTTTAAGTTGTTGTTGGTAGCGTTTGAAAGCTTAGGTTTAAAGAAATTCTAAATATCCATCTAGCTTCCTCTGGTGTAGTTTTGGCTAAACAAAGCAGAGTCTCCAAGGTGCTAGTCACATGATCTGTTCGAAAAATGATTTTGACTCATTATGAAAATTGTACGTTGTAGGATTTTTGTTCATTTGATTAATTTTTGTTGTTTTATTGCTTTACAGCTTTTATAGACAACATTTTAACGGCTAGGTCTTTATTTCAAAGGGGAAGGTCAGAATTTTTTTACATTAGGCTTAATCTTGGAGTTAGCGGGGATTTAATTAGTCGTTGGACTTTATTTAAACAAATTTCGTGCAGTTTGTCAGTTATTTGTTAGTTTTAGGGCTCTGGAATGGCTAAGCTAGGGCGAGTCAATGGTTGGTCGACTAATTAAACCCCCGCTAACTCAAAGATTAAGCCTTATGTCATGTGAAAAACTATTACAACCTATGACATTTTTTGTTATTTTTTATGTTGAGGCAGCAAAAGGAGAAAACTTGGTCAAAAGTAATTGATAAGTTACTTTTAAAGTAACTTAGTTACTTTGATAATAAATCAGTAAAGTAACTAGATTACTTTTTGAGGTGTAATCAGTAATCTGTAATTAAATTACTTTAAGTAATTCGTGACAACACTGTCAGTACCTGAGCTGGCACCCAACAGCTCCCTTTTTCTCAACGGAATATTCCAAAACTGCCTTTGTAGAAAAACCACACTGTTTGCCATCAAAAAACATGACATGCCCTGTTGAAAACAAACAAGTTAGTAATTCTATAAAAAACACACTGACTGAATAATGGGAACACATTTTACCCCACGGGCTTCCTGAGGTATGGTCCACTCCAGGTAGTGTAGTGATGTTTGCCCACTCCCTTGTCCATTGGTACTTGGTGGTGTTGTTCCAACCACACGAGTGGTCTTCAAACTCACAGGTGCCTTTAACGAGAGGAATTCACAGACAGTTGAATTGAAATACAGGCCTCCCACATTGAGAACTTTAAATGCATAGGCGGAGTTTGACTTTTAGGAAAGGGGGGCACAACATGTTGATGACCCCGAAACGCAGTGTCAGCAATGAAATTAACTTAAAAGAATATTTATAATAATAAGTTGACAATGAGCGTTTTTTTTGTTTACCATCATTCTTGAGGGGAATTCTAAATCAGGCTGCATAGGCAATACTTTACGCCAAGATCGTCATCCATTGAATATGGTACACCCGCTGGTGTCGTGCCAATGTAGTTACCCCAGTGAAAAATTGTATTTTTGTATTGTTTTTTTTTTTATTATTCAATTTAAAAAATAGTTGCTTCAATCAAAATATATATTTTCAATCCAAAAATGTCGCTTCAAAAAAAAAAAAAAAAAAAAAAAAAAAAGTTAAAAAGTGTTTGCAAAAATAATTTTGAAACAAAAAAATGCATGTGAAAGCTTTTTTTTTTTTTTTTTTTTTTTTTTTTTTTTTTTGGAGCAACTTTTTTGATTGAAGTTATGTTGATATGTGTTTGGTCCACATTTTGGCTGGGACGATTTTGTCTTTATTATTCAATCAAAAAATAATTTGCTTTAAAAAATTTATATATTTTCAAAACAAAAAAATCTCTTTGATCAAAAAAAGAAAAATTTCATGCATAGAAAACGTTTTTGAATGGGAAAAAATATTTGAGATTGAACAATTTGCATTTGAACACTTCATTTTTCATTGAAAAAGTTTTCTTTGATTGAAGCAATCCTTTTTGTGTTTGGGCCATATTATGGGGAGGACATTTGTGTCTAAATCATTCAATCCCCCAAAAAAGTTGCTTCAATCAAAAAAATATATATTTTCAATCAAAGAAAAAAAATAATTTGAAAAATAAAATTGCCCTCCCCTAAAAAATTTTTTTTGGGGGGGGGGGGGGGGATCATATGCAAAGCAAATGACCGTCTGAGGTGCTAGTCACATGATCTGTTCGAAAAATAATTTTGCCCCCTTCTAAAAATATATTTTTTTGTTCCTTTCATTCATTATTGCTGCAGTTTTATTGCTTTAATACTTTTATATATATATATAGGAAAGTCAATTTCATGCAATGACACTTTTCGGCCACCGGGGAGGCGTGGCCCCCCTTAAAATCTGCTTATGTTTAAATGTGATGAAGATGCCAAGCTTACCACAAAAGAATTCGTCTGAGCCATCCTCGCAGTCTCTCTTAAAATCGCATACGGATTCAGTGGGAAGACATTCTCCATTAGTACATTTAAAGGATCCTTCAGGGCAGGATGACGTGATGATAAAATGGACTATAATTGATTTTTTTTCAAACAACAAAGACACAAAACAGAATGAGCTAAAAAAAATTTCCCCAAAATTTGTTAACATGTTTGAAACTTTATAAAGCACACCATCCCTAACACTGAAATCTAGAAAAACACTTGCTCTGTTTATAGAGACAATAAAGGCAGTTTGCAACAATGCAATGGATTAACAGTTTCCGTAATTATGTTACACATAAAATTGTGATGTAGTCGTAAATGCAGTTTTGCGGTAATGTACGTGTGTGTAAATACTGAATTTGAAGCAAAAAACATCTGGCAAGTTTTTACCTGCTACTCCAGTAGGGAAAAAAAATAATGGAGCATTGTAGGCATCTGTGGGGACCTTTTCATGACTCTTATTTTTGTGGTTAGTGTAATTCATTAGTCAAAGTCAGGAAAACATCCAATTCTCTTGTCAATCGAAACATTGTAATGTTATAATTAGGGTTGTTCCGATCATGTTTTTTTGCTCCCGATCCGATCGTTTTAGTTTGAGTATCTGCCGATGCCAATATTTCCCGATCCGATTGCTTTTTTTTTTGCTCCCGATTCAATTCCAATCATTCCCGATAATTTTTCCCGATCATATACATTTTGGCAATGCATTAAGAAAAAAATGAATAAAACTCGGACGAATATATACATTCAACATACAGTACATAAGTACTGTATTTGTTTATTATGACAATAAATCCTCAAGATGGCATTTACATTATTAACATTCTTTCTGTGAGAGGGATCCACGGATAGAAAGACTTGTGACTTTGTAAATTGTGACTAAATATTGCCATCTAGTGTATTTGTTGAGCTTTCAGTAAATGATACTGTAGCCATGCCCAAATGCATGATGGGAAGTGGAATCATGACTGTGCGTAGTGCTACCAATTGATATATCTTCTTTGCGTTGGGAAATAACATAAGGTGTAAGAAAAAGATCAAATGCTACCTTGCTTCCCCACATTGCTTCCCATGATATTTCTAATTGTTGGGAGAGGGGTTTTAAGGCTTTAGCCAATTAAAAAAAGGCTCCAAAGGCAGCCAAAATTCACTCTACTCATTTTACGCTGCCTTTTATCTCTCTAAACAGGTAAAACGGCGCCATTACAGATTGAGCGCAACAATGCGTGAGTGGGTCGTGCAGCGCATGCATTAATTGTGTTAAATATTTTAACGTGATACAATTTTTAAAAAATTAATTACCGCCGTTATCGGGATAAATTTGACTACCCTACCTTAAGCCTAAACTAAAGACTCTGGATGAGTGTAACATTATGTCTGTAATGTTAAATACAATTAGAAAACAATTTATATATATATATATATATATATATATATATATATATATATATATTGGGGCTGTCAAAATGATCGCGTTAACGCACGGTAATTAATTTTTTTAATTAATCATGTTAAAATATTTGACGCAATTAACGCAGATGTCCTGCTCAGACAGTATTCTGCCTTTTGGTAAGTTTCATAGCAAGGCTTTTTGTGCTGTCTAACAGCGAACTCTTGTGGTCGCTTTGCGACATGGTTTATTGTTTTCTTGCCAGTTCAATATGGCTGTATGACGTCTCGGGCTGACGCCTACGTTGTAATGTTGTGCTTATATGATCCTTGGACAAGATTTGTCCGTAAGTATGGTTGTTGTAAAGAATGTACATATTATGTTAGTAAGCGAAATGTTCTATTTTTTTGTATGAGACGCTTTTTGTTTATGTTTAGTGAACCTGTATAGCGTGCTAAGCTAACGTTGTTGCTAATGCAATGCTTGTGTACTTTTTTTTGTAGTTTTACGACGTCTAAAGAGGACAATGGTTTGAGGCCATTTTATTAATAAATCAGATTAAAAAGGAAGAAGTCTGATTATTAAGGCGTCGTTCACTAGCTGTCTAGCTTTGGAAAAAGTAGACGCTTCGGAGTGAGGACAGCATAGACAGATTTAAATGACAGTGGAGTGAAATGCCCACTACAGTCCTTAAGCACCGTATGTTGAATGTATATATCCATCTTGTGTCTTATCTTTCCATTCCAACATTTTACAGAATATATATAATTCACAGAAAAATATGGCATATTTTATAGATGGTTTGAATTGCGATTAATTGCGATTAATTACGATTATTTTTTAAACTGTAATTAACTCGATTAAAAATTTTAATCGTTTGACAGCCCTAATACAGTATATTAAAAAAAGCCATGGCCGATATTTTTTTGCCGATTCCGATACTTTGAAAATGACGTGATCGGACCCGATTATAATATCTTAATATCAAACTGTTCATTATGAAAAAAAGACGCACATCTGATGTGTATACAATTTGCATGCCACCTATGCGGCATAAAGTAAGCTTCATTATGTTATTGCTATCATTTTAACTGTCTCTCTCGGAGGTTGAACCACATTTAGGATTGACTTGTGTCGCTTTCTGCTTCAGTTCCTTTCTCACTATAAACCAGACATGTCCAAAGTAGACATGTGCCTGTTACCGGTTTCACGGTTTACCGTGGTGTGAAAACGTCGCGGTTTCAAAACCACTAAAATTTTCCGTCATACCTTAGTACGGTATTCGCTATTTTTCATGTGCCAAAATGCAGCCGAAGTGGCTTGGTGCGGCACCGCTCACCCCTTCCCGTTTGTTGCCGTGAGTGTCACTAAACAGCCAGCAAACCGAAAAACAAATCCTCCAAACACAAGGCGTACTTTTCTTCAATTTATTGAGCTCTCAAATCGTGGTGAAATATATAAATAAATACATTTAAAACGTTGTACAATTGTATTTTTCCACGTGTGATTAGGTTCAACAGGATAGCAGTAGCACCATTAAAAAGTTCGCCAAAAACAAAACACACATTTTCCTTTCAAATTCAATATACAAACTAACTAAAACTTACAAATGTTAGCCTAGGCTAAACTGGGAGAGCAGCTTCTTTTATGTCTCACAGCCGCTGAGTGAGAGAAAAGCTTGAATGAAAGAAAAAGAATCGCGTCAAAGATCGCTAATTGAGAGAGGAGGTCTCACTCCTCACTCCTCACTTTTTTTTTTTTTAGATGAAACCTTTCCTCAACAATATTTACATTTTAACTAATTTATAAAACTAACTCATACATTTTTAACTAACTTACTAACTTATGAATTCTTTGTTCTTTTTAACACAAAGGCATGGCATCATGTAGACTAGAGTTGACACAGTGGCTGAAAATGGCGAAACTTCACTTGAGCTTCCCCCCTCAAAAAAAAGTCATACAGTATATATTTTTTATTTTATTTAGAAGTGTTTTTACTTTTTATAGCAATTATTTTGTTCTTACTCTAATATTGAGCAACTTGAGCTGTGGCTGTGGGTATAGTCTAGGTTCTATTTATTTTAATTTTATATAATATTTGTTATTTTTTGTTGCAATACCGTGATACCGTGAAACCACGGTATTTTTGCTCACGGTTATCGTACCGTGAAAATCTCATACCGGCCCATGCCTAGTCCAAAGTCAGGTCCCGTGGTCAAATTTCACCCGGCCCCCAGCCTCTGTCATAAAATCAACAACGTCCTGCCCGCACACACTTAATAAATTGGTCAGCAGTACAGCTACCAGCATATGAAGTAGCTTACACACTAAATGCTGCTTTCATTTACCCACTAAAAGGCAGCAGCACTCTAAGCAACATTACCCCGTGTGACCCTTTACTTCCAATTTTCTAAATTAGCAACAATGAACAAAAAAAGTTGACTGCGACGGCTGACGCTTCAAGGATAGGTGGAAATTGGACTTTTTCTTTGCTAAAATACGCAACAACTGTGTCTGCCTCATTTGCGAAGAGACAGTCGCTGTTTTTAAAGAGTTCAAAATGTGAGGCGATATTACCAAACGAGACATGCTGACATGTACGACCAGATTACAGGGAAGATACGCAGCGAAAAATTGAAGCAACTTGATGCTAGTTCAATTTCACAGCAGCAGTATTTTGCAAGAGCCCGAGAGTCGAAACAGAAGGCCACAAAGGCTAGTTGCGAGATTGTTGAAATTATTAATAAAAAAATAATAATAAAGCAAATGTGACACACAAAATGGGCTACTTAAATTTGCTTAAATATATTATTCTACGTAAAGGACGTCAGCCAGGGTCGGCCCCCCACATTTTTACCACACCAAATCTGGCCGCCTTTGCAAAAAGTTTGGACACCCCTGCTATAAACGCTGCAGCAGAGCACGAATGGAAACAAGCAAAGACTCATTCAGGCTCTTTCAGCTTGTTTTGTTCGACTGTGGTTGCTGTGTTCACATTCAGTATGTCCAAATGACTCGATCTTAAGATTTGTTTTGGAACAAATGCACAAGTGTGAACGCACCCTAACTTTGAAAATTGATCATTATCTGATACTGTAGAGCAGGGACACACACCCTATAAGAGTTTAAAAATAACAAAACCTAGGATGAAGAGTTATTCTTTCAAAAAAACAAAAATCGATACATTTTTTTGAAAAAACAAGCTTGACAACCCAAGATATAATACAGTCTAATTAGCCCTCTGCTGTAGGTTAACACCAGTGTCTTACCTGCGAGTAGTGCAAGCAATTCCCTCATTGTGTAAAGAAATGTGACACTGAGTTTAGTCCAAAGTGACAGCAAGGCATTTACACCACCGTTATCCAGTGCCCGGCTAATGCTCAGGTGAACAGTTTCTGCATGTGTTGGCTCGAGCTAAGTTTTTATTATGACAAGCTTGCCATGAGAGCAGTGAGTCCATAATTGCAATCTTGAGCATAAAGTCCATCTGAAGAATAATGAATGAATGACGTTATGGTTCTGTCCCTCATCTTTATGGCCCTTAAAAGCTTAACTTGAACTGTAGCATAAAGAACATATCCAAGTGTTTAATTTAGCTCTCTTTATCTTTTAAGAGTTGATGAAAACGAGGTGTTTGCTGACATGTTGGATGCATGCACCTATTTAGAGCGGAAACGATTACTCAAATAATTCGAGTAACTTGACTTTAAAAATGTTTTCCACCTCGAGGAATCGTTTAATTTTGCCAGCTCTAAGCATGACGTTTTTCCAGAACTACTTTTAATGCAGCACAACGCACTGACATGTGTACAGGAAGAGTAGAAAGGTGGCGGATATATTTGATTTCAACTACACATGAATATAGAGGTGCCGATGAAAGTGAAGAGAAAGGCATTTCTAGCTGGAGACCCCGGCGAACACTGTTTCATGTATTCACTGTATGACAGCACTTGCATAACCCTACCCCCGCCCGGCCCAGGCTACTGGGGCCCCGCCGACACTTCCGCACCGCCGGCTGGACCCTGCGACTGATGACCGCCCCCGAAATCCGGGCGACCCACCCGCCTAGCCCTCACTCCACCGAAAGCACCCCGTTTACTCCAAGAGCGGAGGAGCGGTATTCGGGACAAGGTAGAATGAAGTTAACGTAGCGCTAATTAATAAGATTAACATTATTGTACCTTGTTAACGTAAAGTCAGCCCTGCGGAGGGCTAGGTTTCTATTAACTATGACTACAGTTGATGCGTGGCTAACATGTCTTTCATACAGGCTTTATTTAATCTGTAAAAAGACAGCACTGTAGAGTGATGACTGTAAAATACAAAAATCACTAAGCTAACTGTCAATTTTAGCTTGGTAGTCACTGATAGATGAAACACCAAGTAGCACTGGTGCCTAATGTGCTCCAATACAGCAGGTATCATACATTTATTTTGAACTCTGCAAAAACTCAAAATCCTATACAGACTTAAAATTTAGACTTAAACTTAAACAATTTTTAACTCAAACTTAAAAATAGCTTGACACAAATGGACAATTCTTGGACAACTTTTCAGTGATGTGTGTTATCAAGCGTAATGACATTTTTAGGTAAGAAATAAGATTTTTTTTTTTTTTTTGTAAGATCTTAAGTTTTTTGAGTGAAAGCAGTGATTTTTTTTTTATTTTTTTTTATTTTTTTACTAGTCACATCTGAGATGCAATTGTTAGCTGTTTTCAACAATGTACATCTAAAAGACATTGAATAGTTCAATATAGGGGAAATTTATTGTTGTGTCATGCATATTTATAATTGCTCTTTACCCAAAAAAAAAAAAAAATGTTTTATCCGATTACTCAATGGAATCTTCAGTAGAATACTCAATAACTAAAATATTCGATAGCTGTAGCCCTACATCTATTGACAAGTGTGAACCGCAGTGTTTGTGATTATGCTGCTTCCACAAGTGTAAATACAATTCACGCATTTACTGTCTTGATAGGCGCTCATTTTTTCCTTCACATTCTGGGCTTGAAGAAATTGTTCCCCTAATCACAACCGCAAAGTACAGTAATACTGCTCCCTGGTCATTAAGTTAAGACAGTGATACTGTGAACTATGGCTCATTTGCATGAAAAATAGTAGTTGGATAGTATAGTGATTGTATAGTAATATAAACCTTAAAACATGCCATTTAAGAAACAATGATGGAATTTTCATTTTTTAAAAATGATGTTCTTTAAACGGCATCCTCCTGTGCGAATGCATTCTTGAAATCTACAATTGAGATTCCTCATTGATTCCTCACCTGAGCTGGGATACTGTGAATGTCATCCTGAATTCACCGTGTTTACTAAAATGGCAGATTGTTTACTTGCTCAAGGTCACTGCCTCGCAGTGCTACCACTTGTTCATGTCTTCCAATATGCAAAAATTCCTGTTTTTTCCACATTGGTCAAGAATGCATTCATGCAGGGAGACACCATTTAAATTGCTTAATTTTTTAATGAAAATTCCCGATTTTTTCCCCCTTAAATGAACATTTCAATTACTATGAATGAAATTAGAGTTGTCCTATATTATCGGACAGAAGATAATATCGGCTGATAAAAGCATTTTAAAATGATTTCGGATAATATCAACATTGGTTTTTAATGATCGGTTTTGGGCCAAAATGCATATGGCAGTGCTGTCATGTCCACTTATTGCCTGCCTGTGTTTCTGGTATTTTTTTCGCCCCCAGCTGGCCCTCAGCTGTAATTAGCTTTGAAAAGTTCCAGCACTTTCTGCTGACGTAATCATATGTCGACGTGAGCGCATTGCGAATAGTGAGAGCTAAATGGACGAGCTAACGTCTGCAGCCACTGTACCATAGCAGTTCTTGCTATCTCACCACGTTGTTTGTGCCTTATACAAGCATTGCTTGTAAATTATATTCTTGCTTTGTTTTATATTCTTGAGCATTGTGTAGTACATTGGAGATATTATATTATAGTGTATATTTCATTTTGTTTGCATTTGTGGTAAATTGTGGGTAA
Source organism: Corythoichthys intestinalis (assembly GCF_030265065.1). Lineage (NCBI taxonomy): Eukaryota > Metazoa > Chordata > Actinopteri > Syngnathiformes > Syngnathidae > Corythoichthys > Corythoichthys intestinalis. The sequence continues at coordinate 12,184,352 of NC_080408.1, read as the reverse complement.
ATTATTTCATTTTTTGCAAGCTTTACTACTAGAGGCTATTCAAATAGACACGTGGCATATACTTTGTTTTATGTTGTGATTTTTTTTCATAATATTGACAAGTTTTGTTGTTTTCAGTTTTACAAAAAAGTATCAGTGCTCTTGTCAAGAGAAAGGTGACCACAGTAAAGCCAATTCAACTTTACTCCAGCGTCTGACTTCACTTTAGATCCTGATTTGTTCGCTGTCTGTTGATTTGTGTACTCACACACACATTGAGGACAGAATAAGTGCCTTATTGGCACATGCATTTGCACGTGATCCAATGAAAACGATGTTTGCACTACTTTGATTTCAACAATAAATACTTTTTCCATAACTTCAATTGAAGTTGTTCTCTTATTTTTCATAGAATGCTTGTTTGAAAAACCTTGAAGTTGTTACATTTATTATTAGTAAAGCATCCAGTGGAGCGTCACAATTCAATTAGCCATAATATGTTAAATCCACGACCACATACATCGGTGTCGGTTTGATGTTTGTATCAGATCTTTGGAGTTAGACAATATCGGGATATCAGTTATCGGTTAAAAAGACATTATCGGACAACTCTTTTTTTGGGTCACCCTGTACAAGCAAAAATTTACAGCCAAATGGGTTTTTTGCCGAAAGCATAACTGGTCGTTTCCCTTTAACAAAACAGATAGCAGTCGCCAATCACAGGTGTAAGGTTAGCACCTTTGCCAGCAACGATTCCGATCAAAGGTTTGCAGTGCTCCTCAGGTCACGTATTTCAGAACGCGAATCAAAGTGATCAGAGATAACGCCTAAAAGTGAAAATTGCTGTCTGCCAAGCCCTTTTCATACAAGCTTCTAGAATAAATAGTCACATTTCAGCAACGTGCAATAGACTCCAGAAAAAGGAAGTGAAAATAGAAAAATGCTATGAAGGATGTTTCAGTACGTCAACTTATGAATGACCCAAAACAGGATATTGTGATGCTACTCTGTACATACATAACGTGTTCCCCTTATCAGCAATAAAGCAATAAAATGTGCGTTTTATAAGACTTATATCTTAGCAAGTGACAAGGACTGAGAGCAGCAAACATCCTGATTATAAGATTATAAACTCCCTTCACAGTTCAACTGCTAAAATAAAACCCAGATTTGGAAACTTTATTTATTATTATTTTTTAAATCCTTGACTGTGTTCTGTGGAAACTTTACCAACACTTAATTTAGAAACGGTATCGGATCTATGATAGAGGTAGGATGGCCTCCCTCTGTGAACGAGAACGCTGCAATTCCAGGAACAGAGTGTGGAGTAAAACACCTGACAATCTTTTAACCCGCCCTGTTTTCGAAAGCAATGCTGACAACTGTTTTATACATTGCACAACGTGAATTCGTTTATTACCAACTAAAGTAAATAGGTGATTTAACTGTGCTGAATCAGTATCCGATGAAGCATTCATATGGGAGATGTCCAACAGGAAGTCAGCTGAATTCATCCATAAGAAGTTTCAGTTCCAAGAAAAAAGGGACTCTGATGCACAAGTTCAATGGGAAATCATTTACCATACAAAAAAAACAGCTCAAGATATGCTTGGAATACAATGCAGTGCAGTTGTGACATTTAATGCAATCTTTTTTTTTTTCTTTTCACCGCCAGTTATGTAACATAACCACAGCATTGCCCAATAAAAATAAACAGAGCAACTCCGAATAATCCTATTAGGAAAGTCAGGATCATTGCAGAAATTGCAGTACGCATACTCGCACACTAAATCCCGAGTCATTATTTGTGCCAAAATGAGTGAATGTTTTTTGAGTGGATTAGAAAGGTTGAAAATTTCCGGTAACCTCATTCAGGCTACTGAATGTAGGGCTGAATGATATTGGAAAAAACAGACATTATGACTTTTGTGGGGTTTGCAATATATTGTGAAATACATTGCAAAATTAAAACTGGATGAGTATTCAACAGATAACTTGAATAGCTCTGTTTGAGAAGACTTTTGTTGACTTGCAATAACCACAGTCATCCCTCGTTTTTCACGGTTAATGGAGACCAGAACACGCAGCGGAGTAGCGCGCCTACCCTCCCCCCGTTTTTTTTTTGTGTGTGTGTGTGTGTCTGTGTGCGTGTGTTCAATGTATTTATTCAGATTTAGCATTGGAAAGAGACATACAGTGGGGCAAATAAGTATTTAGTCAACCACCAATTGTGCAAGTTCTCCTACTTGAAAAGATTAGAGTGGCCTGTAATTGTCAACATGGGTAAACCTCAACAATGAGAGGCAGAATGAGGAAAAAAAAAAAAAATCACATTGCTTGATTTTTAAAGAATTTATTTCCAAATTACAGTGGAAAATAAGTATTTGGTCACCTACAAACAAGCAAGATTTCTGGCTGTCAAAGAGGTCTAACCTCTTCTAACGAGGTCTAACGAGGCTCCACTCGTTACCTGTATTAATGGCACCTGTTTTAACTCATCGGTATAAAAGACACCTGTCCACAATCTCAGTCAGCCACACTCCAAACTCCACTATGGCCAAGACCAAAGAGCTGTCGAAGGACACCAGAGACAAAATTGTAGACCTGCACCAGGCTGGGAAGACTGAATCTGCAATAGGTAAAACGCATGGTGTAAAGAAATCAACTGTGGGAGAAATTATTAGAAAATGGAGGACATACAAGACCACTGATAATCTCCCTCGATCTGGGGCTCCATGCAAGATCTCACGCCGTGGCGTCATAATGATAAGAAGGGTGAGCAAAAATCCCAGAACCACATGGGGGGACCTAGTGAATGACCTACAGAGAGCTGGGACCACAGTAACAAAGGCTATTATCAGTAATACAATGTGCCACCAGGGACTCAAATCCTGCACTGCCAGACGTGTCCCCCTACTGAAGCCAGTACACGTCCAGGCCCGTGTGCGGTTCGCTAGAGAGCATTTGGATGATCCAGAAGAGGACTGGGAGAATGTGTTATGGTCGGATGAAACCGAAATAGAACTTTTTGGTAGAAACACAGGTTCTCGTGTTTGGAGGAGAAAGAATACTGAATTGCATCCGAAGAACACCATACCCACTGTGAAGCATCGGGGTGGAAACATCATGCTTTGGGGCTGTTTTTCTGCAAAGGGACCAGGACGACTGATTTGTGTAAAGGAAAGAATGAATGGGGCCATGTATCGAGAGATTTTGAGTGAAAATCTCCTTCCATCAGCAAGGGCATTGAAGATGAGACGTGGCTGGGTCCTTCAGGCTGACAATGATCCCAAACACACAGCCAGGGCAACAAAGGAGTGGCTTCGTAAGAAGCATTTTAAGGTCCTGGAGTTGCCTAGCCAGTCTCGAGATCTCAACCCCATAGAAAATCTGTGGAGCGAGTTGAAAGTCCGTGTTGCCCAATGACAGCCCCAAAACCTTACTGCTCTAGAGGAGATCTGCATGGAGGAATGGGCCAAAATACCAGCAACAGTGTGTGAAAAGCTTGTGAAGAGTTACAGAAAACATTTGGCCTCTGTTATTGCCAACAAAGGGTACATAACAAAGTATTGAGATGAACTTTTGGCATTTAGCAAATACTTATTTTCCACCATGATTTGCAAATAACTTCTTTAAAAATCCAACAATGTGATTTTCTGTGTTTTTTTTCTTCCCCACATTCTGTCTCTCATGGTTGAGGTTTACCCATGTTGACAATTACAGGCCTCTCTAATATTTTCAAGTGGGAGAACTTGCACAATTAGTGGTTGACTAAATACTTATTTGCTCCACTGTATGTCTGGGGCCTTTACAGAGTGCAGGAAGCTGTGCCTTGACTTTAGCCTTTTTACTGTTGGCTCATGATTGTAGAGTTGGTGGCGGGTGTCAGTTTCTTGTCTCAGTTTTTCCTTTTGGGATGCAACTGTCCTCCGGATGCTTGGTGGAGCAATCCCACTAAGTAGGTATAAGTCATCAACCTTTGTAGGCTTCAAGCAGCCAGTGACAGCACGGCAAGCCAAGTTTAGTGCTGCATCAAACATGGTGGCATGGGCTGATCTACACCAGACAGGTGATGCATACTCCGCTGCAGAGAAGCATAAAGCCAACGCTGTTGTATGTATTGTCTTGTCATCACCACTCTAATTTGTGCCGGTTAGCTTCCTGAGAATGCTGTTCCTTGATGCCACTTTGGCTTTTGTCTTTGTGATGTGTTCCTTGTAGGTGAGAGACCTGTCAAGTGTCACCCCTATGTAGACTGGCTTTGAGATGTGCTGCAGCCTCTTTCTATCAAAGCTTAACTGCTTCGTAAAATTAGCATCTTTCTCCAAAATGTGTATTTCCTTGGCTCTGCGATCATTAGCGGTCTAGTTTTCGCGTGACTCTGTTCACAACATACAAACCAGAACAAAGAACAACTGAAAAAAAACTATGTTGCACTTATGTGAAACTGTCTTCAAACGTTACACAAACGGACTTAAAAAAAAAAATCAATGACTAGGGGGATGGATCGCTGCAAAAAATTGTGACTGTGTCACGTTTAGCATAAATGTCTTGCACATCATTTGTCCCAACCTCTCTCTCTCTAGGACAGGAAGTGAATGAGGCCACTTTCTCAATGAAGCCAGGCTAAGAAAAAAAAGTGTTAAGAAGTCTTCCTTTCTTAGGGTCACACTCACAAGTCCCCTGCTTGCAATGCAAGGGCCACGTCCACCTCTTGTTGGAAGAATGTCGAACGCTTGGATAACGTTTGCTGTCTTTGCGCTCCTCGTCTCAATATGTTTATCTGTGAAATTGGACGGTACAGTATTAATTTCTTCTCTTTATGTGGACAATTCTTTGTTGCTGGTGCACTATAGTGGCTTACTATGAATGTTACATTTATTTTCAATCAATTATGCATGAGTTGATGTAATTCTGGAATAGGTTTAATTATGACACTTCTTATTCATTCATATGTTTTCAAGGGGACAATTATTGTCAATAATAAGTATGAATATCTATATGGCGGAAAACACAGACAAGACTGAAAAAGCAGTTTCTACTCTTGCACTCGTCTTTAAAAGAAATTGCTGTATTTTGAGCCAAAACAACTATTGTGTTTGATAGAACCATGTCTTTATGCTGCCTTAACAGATTCATGGCGCATTAAGCCCCCGAACCATTTTTAATTTTATTTGTTTGTTTATTGTAGGGCTGAACAATATTGGAAAAAACTTACATTGCAACTTTTTAGGGGTTTGCGATATTTTGCGATATATATCGCATATTAAAATTAGTACAATTTTCACCAGATGACTTGAATAGATTTGTTTGGGAAGACTGCTTGACTCACCAGGCTCACACTGTATTCATATAGTACAGTTTACTCCAGGGTAAGGGGCTTCATCTGTGAATTATGAAGATTGATGTATGTAAAACAGATCCAGGAGGCGACGTCTCTGCACACTTGCTGCTTTTATGAAGCAAAACAGGCTTTATGTCTTAAAACAAAAAAAAAAACCTATTGCACGTTCTGCGATTGGACAATTGCGCGTGCACATATTGCGATGGCGCTGTTCAAACGATATATTGTGCAGGCCTAGTTTATTGTTATTTGCCCGTTTTACCCTGAAAACCCTGTTTACAGACTTCGCGCAACCGCTTTTGTTTCAACCCAGCCATAAAACAAAGCTAATTAATTATATTTATTATTCAAAATGTCTGTCATTTTTAGCTTAGAATCCTTATTTGATGTCTAATATTTCGTTGGAAAAACAAAAAAATGATTCAAAAAATATTCACTCGCATATTTTAAACTTTTAAACAAATTACATCACGGATATTTGCCTCATAACTACCGCTTAATTGTATTTTTTTTGTTTCTGTCGCATTTTTCCAATATGTTAGATGATAAATAATCGATCCAAACAAAGAAAAATTGGAAAAAAGTTTAAAAAGGTAAATACATGAAAAAGAAAATCTCAACCACTCCTTGATGTCTGCGATTTCTGCATCGCGACCCTTGTTATATTACCGTGTTTCACCCATAAAATCTCCCAAAAATCCAGCTGTGGCCATTCACAGCTGTGTCTTGACACTCAGTGATACATGCAACATGGAGTTTTTGGATCGAAAAAAGGTAAATACGCGATAATATCTCATTAAAGTCATGGCATCTCACCTCCAGATAGGGTTTTGCTGTTTAATTTTTTTTATTTTTTTTTTAAATGCCCTCCTGTTCAGAAATGTTCTTCCCCTAGAAAATTTGAGATTGAGATGAGATTTTAAGCTTTCCAATGATGTATCACACATGCATATCAAACAACTTTGAAAGTTGGCTAAATTGGCAAAGTGTCAGAGAAGAACTTCAAGTCACCTGAGTGTTTTCCGCCATGTACTACATTAAAAAGATCTTACTATGTTTGCGTATAGCTTTAAGTGTTAAATATTCAGGAACAACAGTACTGTTACAAGAGCCACTTTATTATTTAGGCTTTAGTTTCATAAAGTAAAACAAAAGCAAAAAAAAAAAAATGTTTTTTTGTAATCTAATCATAACCTGTATTTCTAAAAATGTCATTTTACAAATTGCATCACCTGTCACAAATGACAAGATTAGTTTCTTTTTGCTTATAAAATGCATGTTTTTCAATTTTACAAATATATTAGTTTATTGTTTATAATTATGGTGAACCAGCACCATCCCAAAAAAATCTAGATCTATCTATTACTTAAAGAACCTGCATCATCGGCTTCATGATTTTGGACAGTTCAGGCTTTGTTGAAGTGTCTGCAGGAAGTGCACACATGTGATGGTTGTTTCGCTTCCCTGCACAGATTCTCCATTTTCACTCTACAACAGAGCTATGAACTCGTGCGTGATAAAAAGGTCATCCCGCTGCCTGGAAGTTCGCTGGACGAGCGATGATCGCATCTTTGTAACCTCCACCAAAAAGTGCCTAGGGGCCCAGGGCAGAAGCATAGGCAGTGAGGTCAACCTGTATGACTGCGATGACAAGAGCTACCTGCAGAAGTGGGAGTGCGTGAACGGGACACTGCTGAGGCTGAAAAACCAAAAGACAGACCTCTTTATTGAGCTTAAGTCAGAAGGAGGCATGGCGCTTTCCAGAACGACAGGACCAGGCAACAGCTTTACCATCATGGGGACGGGCAATGGCCCCTGTTCAAGAACCCACAGAGGTACAGTCTGCTCAGCAGTGGATTACTGTTGAGGAACATGATCAAATTGTTCAGTCAAAAGCACTCACGCATACCTCTAAGCCTCCTGTTATGTTGTTCGGGGTCAAATGCCTTGTTTTAAAGAAGAAAAATATAGATTGCATTTTTTTGTTTGAATTTATGCAGGCATCTTTTGCTGGCTAATTCTTTTGTCAATGTGTTTAACACCTTCGGACTTGCATTTTTTCTGCTGGCCAATTTTTTTTTTTTTTTTTTAGATTTTTACTCTACTCAAACACCAGAACAAAGTGCAATTTTTTGGGTCGGGGATATTTCATGCATTTAATGGTTATTTTTTGTGTTAATGTTAATGTGGTTTTAATGAGAAATGAGCACTTTATGTTATCCTTCTTGAAGTTGCGTTTGGTCAGGCATTTGCAAAGAGCCAAAAATAGTAACCAGGCCGTGTCAAACCTCATGATTTGATTTCGATGGGTAACTTTTCAACCAATCATTTCCCAGAAGTGGCGATAGCAACTAAATTCAGTGTATTTATTGGTTTAGAGACGCGAACGCGTCATGTCCTTCAGCGCCATGCTTAGGTCTGAAGGGGTTAAAATATGACCTGTGTTGAAATTAATGAAGCAGGACATTTTTTTCAAAATGTTAAAAATTTTAGGATAAAATTTCTTGTTACACAGTTCTTCGTTTTGCAATGCTTTTGTTAAACCCTTTAAATGCATTTTAAATCTACAAAAAAAGTAACAACAAATGGCTATCATTACAGTGTTTGTTATTTTTCATATAAATTGTATTTGATTTAAAAACATTTGGGGGGTTTGACGTGTTTTAAAGTTTAAGGGGAAAAATATAAAGAAAACATTTCTAAAGAAAAATCTGTGGGGGAAAAAAATGTTTATTTTCTTTTTTCTGTCATACGTGATCATTTTTTAGATTTTACCTGTTTTAAAAACCAACACCTAATCTATCATAAATATATTTTGATGATATAAATATAAGAAAAATAGATCCCCAAAAACCTTTTGAACACATCATCATCATCAATTACTTTTGTCCTCTACTTTTACCTGTCATGTAGCTCAATATTATTTTAATTTGATGCATTTTAAAGCAAAATAATATATAAAAAATATGGAAAGTATTTTCAAAATGTAGAAAAATGGATAAAACAATTTCTAATGTTTGCTGTGATAACTTTTATTTATTTAACCCCTTTTAATATTGAAAAAATGTTAAATAAAGTTAGAATATGAAAAAAATTAAAGCATCATTTGCTGGCTTTATTTTAAATTCATTACATCTTTTTATTTTTTTCCTATAATAATGTGTTCTATGAAGAAACACTGCACATGTTTAAAAAATTAGTTTACAGGTTTTAGTTACGAAAATTAAAAAAAAAAAATGTGCTTGTTTGTGTGTACACTGCGGGAAGTTATACATTCAACTATCATTTAAGAAAAAATTGAATAGTAAATTTCACTATTACATACAATTTGTGCTTTTATAACACTTCCATGTAAGTTATACTTGAGTCTAGAGAATAAATAAATAAAACCTTGAATGATAACATCAAATGCTCGAAAAGGGCCTAGTGAGTGCACACATGCAGTACGTTATCCACCGCATGCATGTCTCGTTTCCTCTGCTGACTAATGCATATATTTCAAATGACAATCTTACAAACTTTGCAGAAGTGAGTCAGTGTATTTATTCATTCTTTTCCCAATCTTGTCTTCTCATTTCAGTATTATACTCCATTGACGGAAACGCATATGGAAGGCCGTGCATGTTTCCCTTTCTGTACAAAGATCGGTGGTTTGGAGATTGCACACCGTTCGACTCCTCCATTAAGCGCCCCTGGTGTGCCATTGAAACCAAATATGAACACGAACAGTGGGGATATTGCCCAACAACCTGTGAGTTGAACGTACAGTACAACATGTTATGTTTTCACTTGGGAGTACAAAGTATTTCTGTTTGATTCTGTGTCAATGTGCAGCCACAGAATATTGGAAGAAGAACCACATCACAGGCTCTTATTATCAGCTGAATTTTCAGTCTGTCCTGACTTGGGCGCAGGCTGATGAGAGCTGTAAACAGCAGGGGGCCTCCCTAGTCAGTATTACTGATCCCAATGAGCAAGCGTTCATCTCAGGTAAGAACCCCATATGTAAAATTAGACTGACACTTTGTGGATCAGCGTAAGTCTATGACAATGCTTGGAAATCTTTTTTTTGTCGCATGTCAGAAGCACAGATTGTATTCTTTGTGTGGATTTTTAAAGTCTGCCTGCATTATTTTTCTTTATTCAGTGGCCTTTTATTTATTTATTTTTAAATAATTAACATATATTTTTGGAAGACGTGCTGTGGGGAATTGGGTTTTTTCTTTTGTTTAGATGGGTATGTCTGTTGCTCTGTGTGTGTGCTTGGGGTTTTGTTTTTGTTTTTTTTTCATATGTAAAAAATGTTCAAATGTTATTACCTCGCTTGCTTTTACTGCATGGGAACAATAAAGAAAGGGTGTCAAAAGACCCCGATTGGAGGGGCGTTGCTCCACTTTGTGGCATAGAATATCAATGAACAAATACTAAAAATATTATTAATAAATCCCATTGTATGCATGTATGTATATACAGTGCCTTGCAAAAGTATTCGGCCCCCTTGAATCTTGCAACCTTTCGTCACATTTCAGGCTTCAAACATAAAGATATGAAATTTAATTTTTTTGTCAAGAATCAACAACAAGTGGGACACAATCGTGAAGTGGAACAACATTTATTGGATGATTTAAACTTTTTTAACAAATAAAAAACTGAAAAGTGGGGCGTGCAATATTATTCGGCCCCTTTACTTTCAGTGCAGCAAACTCACTCCAGAAGTTCAGTGAGGATCTCTGAATGATCCAATGTTGTCCTAAATGACCGATGATGATAAATAGAATCCACCTGTGTGTAATCAAGTCTCCGTATAAATGCACCTGCTCTGTGATAGTCTCAGGGTTCTGTTTAAAGTGCAGAGAGCATTATGAAAACCAAGGAACACACCAGGCAGGTCCGAGATACTGTTGTGGAGAAGTTTAAAGCCGGATTTGGATACAAAAAGATTTCCCAAGCTTTAAACATCTCAAGAAGCACTGTGCAAGCCATCATATTGAAATGGAAGGAGCATCAGACCACTGCAAATCTACCAAGACCCGGCCGTCCTTCCAAACTTTCTTCTCAAACAAGGAGAAAACTGATCAGAGATGCAGCCAAGAGGCCCATGATCACTCTGGATGAACTGCAGAGAGCTTCAGCTGAGGTGGGAGAGTCTGTCCATAGGACAACAATCAGTCATACACTGCACAAATCTGGCCTTTATGGAAGAGTGGCAAGAAGAAAGCCATTTCTCAAAGATATCCATAAAAAGTCTCGTTTAAAGTTTGCCACAAGCCACCTGGGAGACACACCAAACATGTGGAAGAAGGTGCTCTGGTCGGATGAAACCAAAATTGAACTTTTTGGCCACAATGCAAAACGATATGTTTGGCGTAAAAGCAACACAGCTCATCACCCTGAACACACCATCCCCACTGTCAAACATGGTGGTGGCAGCAACATGGTTTGGGCCTACTTTTCTTCAGCAGGGACAGGGAAGATGGTTAAAATTGACGGGAAGATGGATGCAGCCAAATACAGGAACATTCTGGAAGAAAACCTGTTGGTATCTGCACAAGACCTGAGACTGGGACGGAGATTTATCTTCCAACAGGACAATGATCCAAAACATAAAGCCAAATCTACAATGGAATGGTTAAAAAATAAACATATCCAGGTGTTAGAATGGCCAAGTCAAAGTCCAGACCTGAATCCAATCGAGAATCTGTGGAAAGAGCTGAAGACTGCTGTTCACAAACACTCTCCATCCAACCTCACTGAGCTCGAGCTGTTTTGCAAGGAAGAATGGGCAAGAATGTCAGTCTCTCGATGTGCAAAACTGATAGAAACATACCCCAAGCGACTTGCAGCTGTAATTGGAGCAAAAGGTGGCGCTACAAAGTATTAACGCAAGGGGGCCGAATAATATTGCACGCCCCACTTTTCAGTTTTTTATTTGTTAAAAAAGTTTAAATTATCCAATAAATGTTGTTCCACTTCACGATTGTGTCCCACTTGTTGTTGATTCTTGACAAAAAAATTAAATTTCATATCTTTATGTTTGAAGCCTGAAATGTGGCGAAAGGTTGCAAGATTCAAGGGGGCCGAATACTTTTGCAAGGCACTGTATAAACATGTATAATATATATATATATATATATATATATATATATATATATATATATATATATACAGTATTTGGTGCGACGTTATTGAACTCAATTTGAATTAAAAAAAATAAAAAGTTACGATGTAACACTTTGACAGTGCTTTCATAAGGCTGTCATAAGACTAGTGCTGCAACAATTAATCGATTAACTGGAGTATTCGATTAGAAAAAAAATATTCGAATTAAATTTTGTTGCTTCGAGTATTCGTTTAATTAAAGTGGCGTTGTGTTGGTTTATTTTGAAAGTGTTTGCATGTAGTTTTATTGATTAGGGTGGCAACAATGAATATAACTCATTTCTCATGGCTGACACGAGCTGCTCCCTGTTAAGACCAACATTAGCCAAGTTTTTGTTTGAGCTAATGTTTTTTAATGCATTCATGATTTAGTTTATAGGTATATTTAACCGTTTTTTTGTGGGAATATGTGTCTGAACCATTTGTTAAGAGCATTGTAAACTTTAGCATTTTATAGCATTCAAGCTTTTTCTGTGTAAGTTAGCCAATTGCTCTTTTGTTGGACATAGATCCTCTTTTTTTTTTTAATACCGTTTTAGGCTCAGCTCGGGTATTTTAATTTTTCATGTTCCTTATCCGATTACTCGATTATTCGGACTATCTAGTCCATCGATTAATCGACTAGTAAAATATTCGATAGCTGCAGCCCTACATAAGACCCGTCATAATCATGAACATTAATGAATGCTTATGACAGATATCATTAAGTGTCACCTTACAAATTATGTCACTGACTCTATCTATGTCCAGTCCGCATCTTTATCATCCATTTAAAAGTGACTAGGGCTGCAGCTATCGATTATTTTAGTATATATATTATTATGAATTAACAAATAAATAAATGATAATAAATAGAAAATAAATATAATAAATCAATAAGAGCACTTGCACTTAAAAACACGGTGTGACATACAATACATAACTCAAACGGTCACCTTTATAAAAAAGGTCTCTAAAAATAGGCATGACCAAGAGGTAACAGTTTAGGTTTTTAATTTTATAAGGTACAAAATAAACTAACCTCAAAACCTAAATTAATGGAAAGATTACAAAGTACGTCATTACTTCTGTAGATGCTGGCAGACTAATGCAATGCTGCCAGGTTAAACAAAAATTGTAACAGTTGCAAATTAAGTTATAAAACACTTTTTTAAGTGTCATCGCAAATATATAATTTTTATTCATTTCATTAAAACATTTGTGATAGGAACCACCCAGCATCATACAGTATGAATGAGCAATCTAGTCAAACTACAATAATACTCAATTACTCATCTACAGATTAGTTTGTTGTTTTGATCCTGAAAAGTTCTTGTAATTCTGGGCGACCTTGTGATCAAGCAATAAAAATGAGGAACAACTTAGAAAATAGAGGAACAATCTTTTCATTGTTCCCTTTTCTATGTGTACATCTTTTATCCACACACAGCACTATTAGGAAATGTGAAGAACAAGCTTTGGATCGGACTGGTCCTTAATCCCGAACATGGCTGGCAGTGGACGGACAGCCAGCCAATGCGATATCTGAGATGGAATAGTGGTAAGTATTTGTTCAGTTAAATTCATTTATAAGCTTTTGCACGCCATGTGAACTTTCTAATAGTAACAACAACGATGCTACTCCTTTTTTTAGGGTTCCCACTTAACAATCCAGGCCACAATTGTGCATATCTCGACTCGGCTGGCCAGCACAGGTGGGAAAACCTTCCCTGCTCAAAGAAGTTCGGCTATATCTGCTACAAACCCGGAGCGCCGCCTGTTCCTCCTCAATGTAAACCACCAATCTTTTTTTATCTTTGCATTATCGAAATTACAGGGGTATTCAAAAAGTAATGCACCCAACTTGATTATGTACAAATTATAATAGGAACATATATTATACATCAGACATATGTCGAGCAGGATTTTTCCTCTAAGAATAAATCATAATTCCATTAATGGCGTACCGCACGCTACACGTCACTTCAGTTTATTAATATTCATGACGTTAGCTAATGTTGCTAAGGGGGGACATGCTACTATTTGTCCCCAATAGAAAATGAATGGAAATCGTGTACGAAGGAGATATTTACAGAGCTAAACCAACCAATTCTGTCCGAAAATGATGTTCCTGGTGCCAAATTCACTGGTAAAGATGTGGAAGAATATAAAAATGTTCAGTTAAAGAGATGGCTTGAGTGTCGAGTGCTGAAAAAAACGAGCCGACCTAAGCATAGCATTAGGTGTTTTTATCGACACCTTTTTCTTACGCGACTGACAATGACATTCTCCTGTTTCAATAATCTATCCTTTACCACTACATGCCCTGTCTATCTTATATATTATATCCTCTGGATGTCTTACGTCTCTGACCGTTCTTTTGGGCAATTTACATTGCTTTTTTTGTGTAGCGACCGCAAATGCTACTCGTTGAAAGCCAACGAACACTAATTTTTCCATTAATAACAAATCTTAATTCTATCATTTATTTACACTTCCCTCTGACTAATTTTTTTTTTTTACAACAGAAAATATAACGGTGGCAGTCAGATACAATTTAATTCTTTTCAGGTCATTCATTGTCAGACAGAAGCAGCACGGCACACCACCACACTAAAAAATAAGTTAAAAATATCAAAATGGCTTAACTCTTTGTCCTCTGAAGGAGCATGCCAACCCAACAAAATGTTTACTGCGTATGAAATGTCAATAGCTTCACCCAGCTGGCATGAAACGTCCACGCAAGTTGATTGATGCTTCCCATTTTTTCCTCCGAGTTTTTGGTTCAGAGAAATGTATATAGAAAACATCCTTCATATGTCGCTATGTCTAGAGCCGTTTTGCCAAGTTCCAAAAAAGCAATGTGTGATCGGCAAGTTCGTTTTTGAAAGATTACCGGAGAAAAGTAGCAGAAATAACATTGATTCTATGTGAGGGCACGTCAATAACGTACCACTTCCACTTTACTTCCGCTTTACGATGTGACGTCACAGTCTAAAAATAGCATTCGTGTGGTACGCTATTTGCTCCACAGCCCAAAAACCGACAATAAATCCTTAATAAATACTGCTGGTACTATAACAAATGGCAATTACACATAGCAAAACAAATAAATAATAAATAAAAATCTGAATAGTAATACAGTATAATAATTCCTAATGTAATAATGTAAGGAATCGGGTCCTAATGTGGCAGATGTGTTTCGCATGCTGTACCTGAACACACCCCGTGGCTGACGTGACAGTGAGATAGATGCGGTAGAGATTTTACTTTCTCCTTCAATGTTGTTGTTGGCGTCAACTGCGGCGGACAGTCAGCGTGTTGTGTTGCACAAGTTCTGAAATAAATGATTAAAAACCTGACGAAGCTGGCGATTTCTTTGGCGATGTTACCACAATAATAATTGTCACCTTAACTTACAGTTGTGGTCAAAAGTTTACATACACTTGTGGAGAACATAATGTCATGGCTCTCTTGAGTTTCTAGTTATTTCTACGTCTCTGATTTTTCTCCGATAGAGTGATTGGAACAGATTCTTCTTTGTCACAAAAAACATTCATGAAGTTTGGTTCTTTTATGACTTTATTTTGGGTTAACAGAAAAAGTGATCAAATCTGCTGGGTCAAAAATATACATACAGCAACACAAATTAGCAATTTCTTGTGAGTGATTATTCACTTGAACAATCATTGACTTGAACAAGTCAGGAAAGTCACTTGGAGCCATTTCAAAGCAGCTGCGGGTCCCAAGAGCAACAGTGCAAACAATTGTTTGTAAGTATAAAGTGCATGGCACTGTTTTCTCACTGCCATGATCAGGAAGAAAATGCAAGCTATCACCTGCTGCTGAGAGAAAATTGGTCAGGAGGGTGAAGATTCAACGGAGAATCACCAAAAAGCAGATCTGCCAAGAATTAGAAGCTGCTGGAACACAGGTGTCAGTGTCCACAGTCAAGCGTGTTTCGCATCTCCATGGACTGAGAAGCTGCCGTGCAAGAAGGAAGCCCTTGCTCCAACAGCGGCACCTTAAGGCTCGACTGAAGTTTGCTGCTGATCACATGGATAAAGATAAGACCTTCTGGAGGAAAGTTCTGTGGTCAGACGAAACAAAAATCGAGCTGTTTGGCCACAATGCCCAGCAATATGTTTGGAGGAGAAATGGTGAGGCCTTTAACCCCAAGTACACCATGCCTACCGTCAAGCACGGTGGTGGTAGTATTATGCTGTGGGGCTGTTTTGCTGCCAATGGAACTGGTGCTTTACATAGAGTAAATGGGATAATGAAGAAGGAGGATTACCCTCAAATTGTTCAAGATAACCTAACATCATCAGCCCGAAGATTGGGTCTTGGGTGCAATTGGGTGTTCCAACAGGACAATGACCCCAAACACACATCAAAAGTGGTAATGGAATGGCTAAATCAGGCTAGAATTAAGGTTTTCGAATGGCCTTCCCAAAACCCCATTGATAACTTGTGGACAATGCTGAAGAAACAAGTCCATGTCAGAAAGCCATTAAATTTAACTGAACTGCACCAATTCTGTCAAGAGGAGTGGTCAAAGATTCAACCAGAAGCTTGCCAGAAGCTTGTGGATGGCTACCAAAAGCGCCTAATTGAAGTGAAAATGGCCAAGGGACATGTTACCAAATATTAGCGCTGCTGTATGTATATTTTTGACCCAGCAGATTTGATCACTTTTTCTGTTCACCCATAATAAAGTCATAAAAGAACCAAACTTCATGAATGTTTTTTGTGACAAAGAAGTATCTGTTCCAATCACTCTATCAGAGAAAAATCAGAGTTGTAGAAATAACTGGAAACTCAAGAGAGCCATGACATTATGTATGTGTATGTAAACTTTTGACCACAACTGTATAAAGACTGGCAAAAGGAGGTTGGCGGAGGTCCGCCGAGATCATAGACATTATACAGCCATATTGTCGAGCCAGTTCACAGATGCGCACACCATGCTCATATTTTCTATCATTTCCATCTTCATTTCAATGGTAAGCGTTACCTTTTTTCACCACGGGCACTAACCTTCTTGGAAGCCATGTTGATTTCTCTCGCAAAAAAAAATGCCTGTGCGTCTGTCTTGCGGGAAAACAAAGAAACTGTGGCGCTGTCAGAAATTGTCGTATTTCTAGCATGTCGTCGAATGTAGAAACAAATGGCGAGTTACTAAATTTTACATACATAGGATGTCGAAAAGATTGTGTGTCGAAGCGATCGTATGTCAAGGTACCACTGCATTTTAACACTTAAACATTACATTCCAGCTCTGCGCATCATCTTACCTTTCTGTTTGACTTTCGCCTTGCCCAACCACGGCACCTTTACACCTACAAATTGGACCCCTAAATGCCCAGGTGCGACCAGAGAGGGGGCTATATTTTAACATTTAAACACTATTTAAACACTATATTACAGCTCCGTCTTGCCTTTATGTTTGACCGTCACCTCGCCCGACCACACCCCCTTTTCGCCCGCAAACTAGCTCCCCTAGAAATGCCAAATTAAAAATAGTGGAATTCCCTTAAATGTTTGCAATGAGAGTATTGATGAGGGATATAGCAACGCTTAATAAACAAATTTGTATGTCAAGGTGTCTGTGTTGTTGTAATGTCGTCATTAAACAATATATATTTTCCTTTGCTGTCCTTAGTTGAGCAAGGATTCTGTTCAAGCCCGTGGATTCCATACAATGGCCACTGCTTCCACCTCCTTCGCACACCCAGAACATGGTCCGATGCAATGAAGGATTGTCACAAGGAGCTCGGGGACCTTGTGAGCATGCGCAACATTGAGGACCACAGCTTCATCATCTCTCAACTGGGATATGGTGGGCAAACACAACAATTACCGTATTGGCCCGAATTAAAGACTGTTGCGTTGAAATAAGACTGAAAAAGAGGGGGTCGTCTTATATTCGCCGTCTAGACATTATATCCATTCACGACTAGGAGTGGGAACCTCTTGGTACGATTCGATACGATTTGCGATACAAAGCTCACGATAACGATGATCTGACGATAAAGCGATACAACGATTATTGATACATTGGTCAGGAAATCATTCTTGGATAATTCACAGACAACTAATAAACAGAAAAACGAGTTTCTGCTGTGAATTGGAATGAGTTTATCACTTGTAGACGTCCAATCCATTTGAACTGGGTGTCTGGCAGCGAATGAACATCCCTCCCACTTCAAATGTTTTGGACGTCTACGGCCGTCAGTGGCAGCCAACGGCAGGCAATGAGGTAATTTTGGGCACTTTAAGGTCATTTACCTGTTGATTTTCAGTCACTTCCTGTTGATTTTGGGGTATTTTATGGGTCGCTTCCTATTTATTTTGAGTTACAGAACAGGAAGTGACCTGGGAATCACTCAAATGAATAGGCATTGACTCAAAATGACCTGTAAATGCCCTAAAATGAACAGAAAGTGACCTGTAAATGCCCAGAAAATCGGACCAAATAACTGTGAATGCTCTTGTTTTGAATGAACGAACGTTCCCAGTAGGGCTGCAGCTATCGATTATTTTAGTAATCGATTAATCGAAGAACTAGTTAGTTCGAATAATCGAGTAATCAGATAAGGAACATGAAAAATTAAAATACCTGAGCTGAGCCTCAAACGGTATGATTTTTTTTTTTTAAATGAGGATATATGTACAAAAGAACAATTAGCTAACTTACATAGCAAAAGTCTGCTAGCTTAAATGCTATAATATGCTAATGTTTTTTTTTTTTTTTACAATGCTCTTAACAAAAGGTTCAAACACATATTCCCACAAAAAAATGGCTAAATATATCTATACACAAAATTACGAATGCATTAAAAACATTAGCTCAAAAAAAAATTAAGTTGGTCTTAACAGGGAACAGTTGGATTCAGCCATGTGAAAAGAGGCAGACCAGAGGGCAGTGTATCCACTCTAATCAATAAAACTAAATGCAAACACTTTCAAAATACACTACTACAACGGCACTTTAATTAACGAATACTCGAAACAATAAAATTTAATACGAATATTTCTTTCTGATCGACTACTCGAGTTTATCGATTAATCGTTGCAGCACTAGTTCCCAGTATAAATGGATTGGGCGTCGAGCACCGTCAATGGCTTTTTTATTTTTGTTATTTTCACCTTTTTAAAACGATAACTCGATTCTTGACAGGATCGATAACCTTTTGGGATACAAAGTATCACGATATATCACCATTTCAATATTTTGTCACACCCCTATTCACGACGCTAGATGGCGCCAGATATCATTGAAGCGATGTTCTGTCATGACAGATCTCAGCTACTCTCCCCATTCACGACGCTAAATGGTGCCAGATATCATTGAAGCGATGTTCTGTCATGACAGATCTCAGCTACTCTCAAGTCTAACCAGTTTGCATTATTTTATTGCAATGTTTTTCCTTATTCAAATTTGTTTCAAGACTACAGTTACAGTTAGACTTCACTTTAATGGTTAATGCAGTTATTGCAATTTTGTTGTTTTATCACAATAGATTGGTTTATTTACATTTTAAAAACCAGAAGCCATTAATTTACGAATGTGATTGCACTTTAGTTTACATATTTAAATGTTCAGATATTAAGATTTGAATGAGGCAAAATAACATGCTTTTTCTCTCAAATATATTTTTATAATCATTTGTTTCGGATGTACTGTGTAATTATTTTCTGTATTAAAAATTAATTTGGTGTTCAAAAAGTCTTTTTTCAAACTTGACTCTTGAAAAAGGGGGGTCGTCTTATAATCAGGGCCGTCTTCTGTTCGGGCCAATACGGTACTTGGATTTGCAACCAAACTGTTTGGAAAAAATTGAATGCGTTTTAAATTCTGAGAAAAAACGGTTCTTCCAAGGTATCATAATTATTGTCCATTACCATTGTCCATGACCGTTTTATGTCATTCATCACAAACAATTTGGGTAACCTAGCTTTCAGTCTAAAGGGCAAAAAAAAAAAAAAAAAAAAAAGCACGTCTCCTTTTACAAGCTAAACCACATTTGTGGCTTAGAGAGGGCTGCTAGCTAATGCTAATGTTAGCATGACCAGAATATTGTAGCAAACTTGGCTTAACTCAGCTATCATACTTTCTGACTAACAGCAACCTGAACAAGCATCACAAATAATATTTTAATTTTAAAACGAGGATCCCAATCACTTTGCGCAGCCTCGACCGATGAGATTTGGATTGGTCTGAATGACCGAAGGACCGAGGGCCTGTTCCAATGGAGCGACCAGACTGACGTCTTCTTCACCAGCTGGGAGTATGGAGAACCAACCCTCTTGATGGAAGATGAGGACTGCGTGCTCATACGAGGCGAGGTAAGGAACAAAAGTTTTATTTTTTTAAATAATGTGATTGACATATTAGGAAACTGTGTCCGCAGAATGGCAACTGGGCAGACCGCTCGTGTGATGAGAAACACGGCTTCATCTGCATGAAGCAGAGCAGCACACAGCACACGCCAGATGAAGTTCATTTAGATATTGGCTGCAAAGCTGTGAGTTGAATTTCTACTTTATATTTGAGGAATTTTATTCATGGATGGCAAAGGTACTCATGCTCAGTGTTGATACTGAATTTATAGATAATCGTGGGGAAAAAATCAAATTCAAGTCTTGTACTTTAAGCCTCCATAATGTGAAAGTTAATGCATTTTAAATATCAAAACACTTTAGACTACACATGTGCCGGTATGAGATTTTGACGGTATGATAACCTTATGCCAAAATATCACGGTTTTACTGTATTGCAATTACAGCTCTAAAATGTGTTACTTTGAGATATCTGGGTTTAAATAAAAACATTTTTTTCCATTAAACAGGATTTGTATTATTCAAAAAATATTCGCAAATTGGAACTTAAGATTTTACTTAAGTTAAAAAATAATAATAACAAAAATGTAACTGAAATATTCCATGTGAAATTAAAATAAATGTGGGCCTTAAGGTGAGCGTAAACCCACAGCCACAGCTCAACATTATTACCATCAGAACAATAATAATTGAATTATTTTCCATAAAAAGCACGAGTGTATGACTCGTATCATTTTTACATTATACATCCAGTACACTCTTTCTCAACGCGGTTGCCAGAGAGAAAAAAACGCCTCGTTTTACCACCACGAGACACACTAAACACTAGATTTGGGAATCTTGGGGCACCTAACGATTCGATTACGATTCAGAGGCTCCGATTCGATTATAAATCAGATATTTTTGTACCCCCACCCCACCCCGCTTTTAATGTTTTGTACATAAGTTCCAAAATTGTTCAAAGATCCACTCAGGCTAAATCAAACTAATATTTCAGTACAAAGTCAACAGTTAAAAACAGTAAATAAAATACATAGGTCACCATTCTGTTTCAGCAGCTTTAAACTACATTCGATTAATGTTATGACTCAACCATTAAAGTTGTCAAACTTGCTCCCGTTATTCCATAATTTCCCTTCTGTCTGCTTTTGAAATGTCAAAGTTTTACAACTGTTCATCATTTTACAACTCATCATTTTAAGATAAAGTAAAGTCAAGATTTTGCCGATTTAGGTGTATTTTAGATAAAAAGTTAACTCAGTTCGCTACAACAGAGCCTTCTAGAGAAGTATACTGCTTTAAGATGGCGGCTGTTTACTAACACCGGAAAGTCTGTCATTTCGCATCTTCTTCTCTATACATGTTCTAACGCCGCCGCCGTCGTCTGTCATTTCGCACCTAGTTCTATATATATGTGATATCTACCGTAGCATTATGTGGCCACATGCTTGTAGCAACTAGCAACTGGGCGTTGTTTGTAGCAGCTGTGGGCTGCAGTCAGGCATTATAGTTTTTTTTTTGTTTGTTTTTTTTTAATCTAGCGGCATGAGTTGAACATGATATTTACTCTCGGTCTGTTCCTCATTGCGTCCTGAAAACCGCACTGACAGTGTTTTACTTACGCTTTACCTGGTATAATTCAATAATCGGAATTTGGATGTTTGTGAATCATTCTCGAATCTTCGACGGCCGAATCGCGAATAATCTAAGAATCGGAAATTTCGCACTCCTCTGCTAAACACGCTGGAGTTAACCCTCGTAGCTGGTGGGACACGTTCATGACAGTGTTTGCTAACCTTTAATTTTGTATGAATGTGAAATCATATTGGAGGTATTGCCTCCTCGGCAGCCACCCTCCTCAAACATGTTTTTAATGCCTACTCTACCATGTTTTTGATAGTGCGTCCTTGGCTGCAGGGGACGGGACTTGATAAGCATATGCTTCTCCCGTCAGCCCTTGTCTTTCTTTGGTTCTTTCTCTCTCGGGTTAATCATATCACATCTTGTAACTGTCAATCATACCGATGATGATGACAATAAACAAATAAATAAATAATTTTAAAAAATAAATAAAACATGTCGGTTGGCCCTCCTCTTCCAAGCCGCGGCAGTCTATAACTTTTGTATTGCCGAAGTATTCCCATACCAGCGATTTCATTTTCTTCGATGGCGGAAAAAGTTCAGGAGTTTCACCTCCTCCAGCCATCGTGTAGCACAGCTGACTCACTGACAACGAGCAACAACCGGTTGAGCCTTGCAGCTGCAAGTGAGGGATTTCTCCCTTTATTTTTGGGAAATAAAAAATAGCTAATACCGTAGGGACGATATGATGGAAAATGTTTGCAGTTTTGAAACCGTGACGTTTTAATACCACGTTATACCTTGAAACCAGTAATCGGCACATGTCTACTTTAGATACAAGCGTGTTTAGAAACACAACCAAAATTTTATAGTTAAAGCAATGGCCAAGTCATTAAAATATTCGTAAATATAAAGTGTCCCTTCACTAAATACATTTTAACTTAAATCAATGTGCTTTCCAGGGTTGGAAACGACATGGCTCCTACTGCTACTTTGTGGGGACAGACACCAAAACGTTTGACGAAGCAAAGAGTGACTGTAAGACAACAGACTCTTACTTGGCTGATGTGTCAAATGGGTAAGATTATTTTAGATTTTTAGATTGAAAGTTATGGAAAATAATGTGGTGGTATAAACATGTACTGTTGTCAAAACAGCACCATTTGGTGCATATGGACAAAAAATACAATTTACTATATATGTGTGAATGTCTCCAGGGTGGACAACGCTTTCTTGATCAGCTTGGTGGGGGTGAGGTCTGAGAAGTATTTTTGGCTGGGTCTGTCAAACCAGAAGAATGCTGATGAGTTTGTTTGGACCAATGATGTTGCAGTCACGTTTACTCACTGGAATAATGAGATGCCAGGTATGTGTTTTTCTTACAAGTGGAGGTAAAAATGTTGACACTGTGATTCTTACTGTTCTCCCACTGTCACTAAAGGTAGTGGACAAGGCTGTGTGGCCATGACGACGGGTGTCATGGCTGGCCTCTGGGATCTGCTTCCTTGCGACAATCAGGAGAAGTACATCTGTAAGCATCTGGCTGAAGGAGCAGTCTTGACACCACCCCCACCTACTGTTAGCCCACCACAGTGTGCAGAGGGTTGGATACGAGTAGGAACAAGGAACACCTGCTCAAAGGTTTGTCTTGGAAATTTAATTTAGTTCTAAAGTCTTTTCATTAGGGGTGTGACAAAATATCGAAATGGTGATATATCGTGATACTTTACATCCTAAAAGGTTATCCATACACTCATGCCTAGATTTGAGATATTGTTTTAAAAAGGTGTCAATGTTTAAAAAAAAAAAAAAAAAAAGAACTAATATTTCGCTACCAAAATCTTACACCATAATAGCATCTCACTTAACTCTATGGCTGCCATTGAAGGTGCTAGACGCCCAATCCAATAAGACTATTAAGACTAGGAAAGTCGAAAGAACATTCGTTCATTCGAAATCAAAGCATTCACAGTCACTCTTTCCGATTTTCAGGGCATTCAAAGGTAATTTTCTGTTCATTTTAGAGCATTTATAGGTTATCTCCTGTTGAGTTTAAGTCACTGCCAATTTATTTCCGGTTCACTTACTGTTCTATTACCCAAAATCAACAAGATGTCCATCCATCCATCATCTGCTGCTTAATCCGGGGTTGGGTCGCAGGGGCAGCAGCTTTAGCAGGGAAGCGCAGACTTCCCTTTCCCCAGCCACTTCAACCAGCTCCTCCGGCGGGGTCCCAAGACATTCCCAGGCCAGCCGAGAGACATGGTCTCTCCAGTGTGTCCTGGCTTGTCCCCAAGGCGTCCCGCCGGTGGGACATGCCTGGAACACCTCTTCAGGGAGGCGTCCAGGAGGCATCTGAACCAGATGCCCGAGCCACCTCAACTGGCTCCTCTCAATGCAGAGGAGTAGCGGCTCAATACCGAGTCCCTTCCGGTTAACCGAGCTTCTTACCCTATATCTAAGGGAGAGCCCGGAAACCCTGCGGAGGAAACTCATTTCGGCCACTTGTATCCGGGATCTTGTCCTTTCGGTCATAGGTGAGGGTAGGAACATAGATCGATTGCTAAATCGAGAGCTTCCTCTTTTGGCTCAGCTCCTTCTTCACCACTATGAACCGCTGCAGAGCCCACATCACTGCAGATGCTGCACCGATCCGTGACCCATAAAATGCCCCAAAACCAACAGGAAACGCCCAAAATTACCTTGTTGCCTGACAGCTGTAGAAGTGGGAGGGGGTTCATTTACTACCACCCTCCCAGTTCAAATGGACTGGACATCTAGTAAACCTACAGCAGAAGGATGAAGATAGCCTGTTTTTTTTGTTTTGTTTATGAGTTGTTTTGTAGCGTATTCTAGAATAATTTGTATCGCAATTTTGTGGGATCATCGTTATTGTGTGCTTTGCATCGCAAATCGCATCGTTTCGTGAGGTACGAAGAGGTTCCCACCCCTACTTCTTGTAGAAAAAAGTTGTAAAGTGGATTAGGTCATTCCAACCATAACTTTTCTTTTGGTGGGCGAGTGACTAGCATGTCTATCTCACATTTGGGAGGTTTGGTGTTTGAGCTAAGAAATAGCGCTCATTAGTGTCAGGGATGAATTGGACCAGGGGAGGAACCAGGCCTATATGGGGCCTGGTTTGCAGGTGTAAAGTGGGCATGGTTGGACGAGGGGGGGGTTCAAACAGAAAGGTAAGATGATTCATGGAGCTCCGCAGATAATTTTCCAATACCAATCCCCTGTTGGACGCTCCACTGAACATGGGTCCCATTTTGAGTCCTGAGGGCCAGCTAATAATTGTCCACTAGCAAACCCTTGCTCCACACCCTTCCCGTCGGATGGGCCACTTGGGGGGATCCTATTTATGCTCATCCCACCCGGGCCTTGTTCACATTTGTTCCGCCACTGAGTTGGACCCCATTTAAATGACCAAAAAAAGAAGTAAACTAAACACACTTTTTTGATATTATGAAGAGGTAACAATGTGTAATACTGTCAGCTAGTGGTGTGTTATAAATAGTGGAAATAATGCATCAGTGCATAGTGTATAAGTGCAAAAATGAATTTGTGGCAGACAGACCGATCAAGCGATATTTTAATTGACTTCATAATGTAAATAAGTCAAGATTTTCTGTCTTTGTGTATTCTAATGCGAATCAAAGATTTTTGTCCTGCCCTCTAGTTTTTCACGGGGCCTCGTTCATTTGAGAAGACTTGGTTTGAGGCCAGAGATTACTGCCGAGCAATTGGGGGTGATCTTCTCAGTATCCACAGTAGCTCGGAGCTCTTTGTAGGAAGGTATGTACCATATAGGGTAGGGGGGACAGTACAGCAAAAGTCACGTTATGGAAAAATTATTCAGATTTCGTGATTATCTATTTTTTTAATCTACTAAAGACATGGAAAGGCTTGGATAGGACTTCATGTTGCTGACCCAAGTGCAGGCTATGTCTGGAGTGATGGAACCGCGGTAAGTGCAACACATTTTACAGAAGTCACAGATATGTTAATCAGCTTATTTTACTCATTTTTCTGTATGTAGTTTTAGTTGAACAGGTAAATAATTTATTCATAATTTTTTAGGCTAAAAAGGCTTACTTTATTATTCACAATGTGTTTCCGTGTATTCCTCATTATTAGCTGATCTATTTGTCATCTTCTAATACTCAACATATTTTCAACAAGCTTACATTTATTTATAAGTATATAATAGGGGTGTGACAAAATATCGAAATGGTGATATATCGTGATACTTTGTATCCCAAAAGGTTATCGATATGCTCCTGCCAAGAATCGAGATATCGTTTTAAAAAGGTGTCAATGTCTAAAAAACAAAAAAATAAAAATTACCCAACAAGTTGCTACCAAAATCTTCCACCATAATGGTGTCTCATTTAACTAAGGCTGCATTGACGGTTCTTGACGCCCAATCCATTTAGACTTGGAACTTTCGTTCATTCGAAACCAGAGCATTCAGTCATTTTGTCTGATTTTCAGGCCATTTCCAGGTCATTTCCTGTTGAGTTTGAGTCACTGTAATCATTAGGGTGATTCGCAGGTCACTTCCTGTTCTGTAACTCAAAATAAACAGGAAGAGACCCAGAAAATACCCCAAAATCAACATGAAAGTAACTGAAAATCAACAGGTAAATGACCTTATAGGGCCCAAAATTACCTCATTGCCTGGCATTGGCTGCCACTGACGGACATAGACGTTCAATCAGTTCGCAAAAATGGATTGGACGTCTACTAGTGATAAACTCATTCCTATTCACAGCAGAAGCTTGTTTTTCTGTTTATTGGTTGTTTGTCGAATATCCTAGAATGATTTCCTTACCAATCTATCGATAATCGTTGTATCGCCATATCGTCAGATCATCGTTATCGTGAGCTTTGTATCGCAAATCATATCGAATCGTGAGGTACCAAGAGGTTCCCACTCCTAGTATATAGTATATCTAAATATAATGTATTAATTTCAATTATAAATAAGCAAAACATTAGTAATCATTTATTTGTATGAATACAGTAGAAAATATTTCATACAAGCCACATTGTGATATGATGTGACACAATTTTATTTTTAATTCATGTCTTTTTTTGATAAATTGTCAGTTAAAAAAAATTGATATTCCTTTAATCATCTCACAACTTTCCCAACCCACAGCTAAACTTCCAACACTGGCAGGAGGGCGAGCCAAATAATTTTCAAAATTCCGAATCTTGTGCAGAGTTTCGTATTTATCGAGCTGATGACACGGGCTCGTGGAATGACGTCCACTGTGAAAGCTACAATGACTGGCTTTGTCAGATTCGTGCGGGTAAAGAATGTACTACAACAATTGTTTTGGTACAGATTTCCAGGGTTTAACTTTATGTATCTGGATTACAGGACTGACTCCAAAGCCACCTCCAAATGACACTGCTGCCGGTGAGTAGACTACAGGCATTAATATACATTGTACTAGTCACATCTGTCATCGATGTTCCTTCCATTCACACATGTGCAGACTTCAACACGACATCAGACGGTTGGCTTGAGTGGCGTGGGAGTCAATACTTCATCAACAGAGTCTCAATGGCCATGGAGGACGCTCGCCGTTACTGCCAGCAGTACCATGGCGATTTAGTGACAATCAACAGCGAAGCTGAAAATATCTTCATTTGGAAACAGGTATGAACACTCGGCATGGTAGATGTTAAATCCCATGCTATAAAAACTGACATTTAGTTTTTGGCTGTCACCAGATTTCCAGAAGCTATGGGACTTATTACATTGGTTTATCAGTGGACCTAGATGGCTCGTTTTGGTGAGTAGGAATGACTGTAACACAGTATTGGAGGATGCTTCTTGTTCTAAGGCTATCGTTATTTTTAGGAAGAGGAAAAAATATATTGTCATACAGTTGCACTGATGCAAAAACTTCCGGAAATTAGAACAGCTCCCGATATTATGGGCATAGAATGGATTCTTGGGGTCTAATGCTAGAGAGATTCATGTGTGGAGTCCCTCAAGGGTCAATTCTTGGACTACACTTTTTTAATTTTTAATGATTTTTTTCACAATGTTTCAAAATGCATGCATGGTACAAAAATATAATAATTACCTTGAATCCTCGAACAAATCACTCCTGAGACAATCATTCCTGTTTGTATGCGGTACAGCGTTCGTACTTTTTCAAGCTAAATCCGGCGTTGGAGAATAACTGCGACAGACTGAAGCGGAGTGTAGGACAGCTTTTTCCTAATATTAGATTTCTCTTCATATTTTTGAAGTATTTTGAGCAAGCGGACCAAATGTCTTAAGTTGTGCCGCTTATATTGGCAAATCTCTGAGGTTTTTCTTTAGCTACATTGTGATAATGTTTAAAACTTGATCATTTACTAGAAATGTCCATAACATTTTATCTCGACTTAGGAGTAGACCCCTTTATTTACAGTAATTACACCGGTGGTAACAGTGTACCCCCAAATGTCCCCCAGTTTTACTGTAGATGATATCACAAGTATGCAACATAAATCCATGATGATGATACTCTTTTTATGTCACTCAAGGTGGATGGATGGTACTTCAGCGGGGTACCAAAAATGGGATGAGGACCAACCTAATCGGAATACCTATGATGAAAGCTGTGTCGCAATGTCTTACTTTATGGGTAAGTGCATGTTAAAAGTTTACTCTATAGACAGTACATTCCACAACACTCGAGTAATAATATACAGTGCCTTGCAATAGTATTCGGCCCCCTTGAATCTTGCAACCTTTTGCCACATTTCAGGCTTCAAACATAAAGATATGAAATTTAATTTTTTTGTCAAGAATCAACAACAAGTGGGACACAATCGTGAAGTGGAACAACATTTATTGGATAGTTTAAACTTTTTTAACAAATAAAAAACTGAAAAGTGGGGCGTGCAATATTATTCGGCCCCTTTACTTTCAGTGCAGCAAACTCACTCCAGAAGTTCAGTGAGGATCTCTGAATGATCCAATGTTGTCCTAAATGACCGATGATGATAAATAGAATCCACCTGTGTGTAATCAAGTCTCCGTATAAATGCACCTGCTCTGTGATAGTCTCAGGGTTCTGTTTAAAGTGCAGAGAGCATTATGAAAACCAAGGAACACACCAGGCAGGTCCGAGATACTGTTGTGGAGGAGTTTAAAGCCGGATTTGGATACAAAAAGATTTCCCAAGCTTTAAACGTCTCAAGGAGCACTGTGCAAGCCATCATATTGAAATGGAAGGAGCATCAGACCACTGCAAACTTTCTTCTCAAACAAGGAGAAAACTGATCAGAGATGCAGCCAAGAGGCCCATGATCACTCTGGATGAACTGCAGAGATCTACAGCTGAAGTGGGAGAGTCTGTCCATAGGACAACAATCAGTCGTACACTGCACAAATCTGGCCTTTATGGAAGAGGGGCAAGAAGAAAGCCATTTCTCAAAGATATCCATAAAAAATCTCGTTTAAAGTTTGCCACAAGCCACCTGGGAGACACACCAAACATGTGGAAGAAGGTGCTCTGGTCAGATGACACCAAAATTGAACTTTTTGGCCACAATGCAAAACGATATGTTTGGCGTAAAAGCAACACAGCTCATCACCCTGAACACACCATCCCCACTGTCAAACATGGTGGTGGCAGCATCATGGTTTGGGCCTGCTTTTCTTCAGCAGGGACAGGGAAGATGGTTAAAATTGACGGGAAGATGGATGCAGCCAAATACAGGAACATTCTGGAAGAAAACCTGTTGGTATCTGCACAAGACCTCAGACTGGGACGGAGATTTATCTTCCAACAGGACAATGATCCAAAACATAAAGCCAGATCTACAATGGAATGGTTCAAAAATAAACGTATCCAGGTGTTAGAATGGCCAAGTCAAAGTCCAGACCTGAATCCAATCGAGAATCTGTGGAAAGAGCTGAAGACTGCTGTTCACAAACACTCTCCATCCAACCTCACTGAGCTCGAGCTGTTTTGCAAGGAAGAATGGGCAAGAATGTCAGTCTCTCGATGTGCAAAACTGATAGAAACATACCCCAAGCGACTTGCAGCTGTAATTGGAGCAAAAGGTGGCGCTACAAAGTATTAACGCAAGGGGGCCGAATAATATTGCACGCCCCACTTTTCAGTTTTTTATTTGTTAAAAAAGTTTAAATTATCCAATAAATGTTGTTCCACTTCACGATTGTGTCCCACTTGTTGTTGATTCTTGACAAAAAATTTAAATTTTATATCTTTATGTTTGAAGCCTGAAATGTGGCGAAAGGTTGCAAGGTTCAAGGGGGCCGAATACTTTTGCAAGGCACTGTAGCCATATGAATTTTGAGGCATTATAGTCAACATTTTTTTTTCCATGTTGGAAGGCTTGTGGCGCACCTTCAACTGCGGCGAAGAGCATCAGTTTATTTGCAAACGTGGGACAAAAGCGCCTGTTAACACTACTGCAGCCACTCCAGCTGAACCCAAAGGGGGCTGCCCACTCAAATGGACCAAATTTGACTCCAGGGTAAAGTTAATGCCATCATTAAGTGCAGCGTCCTCATTAGTAGTAGTTTATATTAGTGGAATGTCTTGGTAGGGAATGACGCTTTAGGATTGTGTAAAGTCCTTGTAAAAGTATTGCGAATGTCTTGGTAGGGAATGACGCTTTAGGATTGTGTAAAGTCCTTGTAAAAGTATTGCTTACTTTAATTTTGACAGTGCTACAGCATCAACAGTATTCGCAAGACCTCCTGGGAAGAGGCCAGGAAACAGTGCTACTCTATGGGAGGGAATTTGGCCTCTATACCCACGCGACGTGTGCAAGGTTTGCCGGAGTTTACATTATGTAAAGCACATAATAGCATTGTTCTTGCCCACACTTGGTCAATAAATGTCTTTCTTTTGAAATTTGTAGCGTATTTGGTCACCAAAATGGCTGAAGCAGGGGCAGACCTGTGGATCGGTTTGAACAGTTTAAAGCAAGATGCCTTTTATTGGAGTGACGGGAAACCAAGGCAATATACCAACTGGGGCTATTCTGTAAGTACATATTGTACATACAGAACACTTGAATGGAATTACAGAGCATTACCTTTGGTTTTGGTTTTATCTGTGCTGTTTTCTAAATATTTCCAATGATTTTAGATACAACATCGCCGTCCTGGGACTTTTTACCAAAGATGGGATGAGGTAAATTTAAAGATTTTAACCAACATCGGTGTTGTATATTTATAACATTTGAAGTGACCGATATTTGAACAGAAATGGTGTAGCAACACATTTAAACAGACAATGTAACATACCCAAAATCATTTCATTTATTTTGTGGATAAGGGTATTACTGAAGCTTATTCAGTACATTGATCCCTCGTTTATCGCGGGTAATGGGGACCAGTACCCGCCGCAATAAGGTGAAAACTGCGAAGCAGCGCAGCCCCCCCCCCATTTTTTTTTTTTTTTTTTTTTGTGTGTGTTCAATGTATTTATTCAGATTTAGCATATGAAAGATAAATATTAGATAGGGGTGTAACGGTACACAAAAATCTCGATTCGGTAAGTACCTCGGTTTTTAGGTCACAGTTCGGTTCATTTTCGGTACAGTAAGAAAACAAAATGCAAAATATAAATGTGCTAGTTGTTTATTACACACCTTTGTGCTTTCAACAATAGGAACATTAGCCTATGCAAAGCTAGAATTCTGCTCAAAAAGTAGCGGGTATTTAAAGATACTCCAACAATAATTTGCCTTTCAGATCCCGCGTATTGGTCAGCTTTCTTTCTGAAAGAAAGAAGAAAAAAGAAGTCCTGTGCTAAAGAGAAAAGCAATCCCAATGACAAAGATTTTAACATGTATTTCACAAATGAAATGCTTCATGAATCATTTTTTTCTTGTGAACGGTTTTCAAAAGCTTTATTAGTGGACTTTCTCAAGTAAAAGCGCCACACAGAAATTAATAAATTTAATTGTGTAAGCAGGATCTGTGTATTATTCTTATTATTTCATTACAGTTGTTTTCATTTCAGCTCATTTCAATGTATTTTATTTAAATGGGCTATTATTTATTTTACTACGTGTTTATATTTTACAAATGTGATGTAATATTCATTTATATTTTATGTCATATAAATTTAGTTCCTATGTGAATATTAGTACAGCCTCGAAAAGTAAGGACTACATTACGTCAGAAACTCATTCGGCACACCTCCGTTCCGAACTGAGCACCATACACCGAAACGGTTCAATACAAATACATGTACCGTTACACCCTTAATATTAGACATGCCCCCCCCCCCCCAAAAAAAAAATTATATAACAACAACAACAAAACTATTCTGTATGATTAATTTAATAAATGTTTTCATTAAGCATTTCAAACGTAATACTTTATGAATTTTAAACACGTTAGTGTCCCACCGAATTATTTTTAAACAAGAATACAGTACCAAAATGCTTGTCTTTATTAAATGTTTCATTGAGTGAGTCAACTTAAATCCTCTCAAGCTGCTCACTACACGCAATGAGTTACCACAGCAATTGTTTAACAAGCTAAACGATGATTGACGCATGAGGCGCTTTGAGGTTTCGGCTTCAAAGCATCTCTGCCGAGATCAAACCTTAACGTCTGTCAATCATCGTTAACTTTAATAAGCAACTCCATTGCACTGCCAGACCAAGAAAAGCCACAGGAGGGATAGGGAGACTACGTGATCGGATTGGGAAAGCTCATCTGTATTAATCTTTTTTTTTGTTTGTTTTTTTAATTGAAAAAAAAAAACTCTGCGATGAACTGATGGCGTGAAGTAGCGAGGGATCACTTTACTTCTTTAAAGTATGCTTTATCTGTGTATATACAGGTCTCAAATGGCCAAGGTCCATTTAAGTTTTTTTCAATTTTTACTATTAATTCTTTGCATAATATGTAATGGTGACATTGCTGTACATTTTTAAATTTGAATGTTTTCTAGGTAGGGATAGATTGTCAGTCATACCAGTCAAAAAGATGATTTAAGATATGTGTGATCACAAAAAGTATTATACTCCAATCTCAAGGCAGAAAAGTATGATTAGTAAAGGTGTATCGGTGCACCCAAATTGCAGTATGTAGTAGCTTGGTTTTAAAATTATGACCACTGTTCAAATTTGGTGAGGTAACGAAAATGCCAAATATTCTCAATGAAACATAAAGACATAATACGACCAATTTAAATCTTTAATATGCCGAGGTGGGTAGTAACACATTACATTTACTCCGTTACATTTACTTGAGTAACATTTGAAGAAAAAAGTACTTCTATGAGTAGTTTACTTATTACTTTTACTTGAATAGATTTGTGAAGAAGAAACGCTACTCGTACTCCGCTACTTTGGGCTACGCAAGTTATTACATTTTACTCTTTTTTTTTTTCTGTGCCAGAGACGCCAACATTGTCTCGACCAATTTATTTGGCCCCAATTGTCCAAGGAAAACCGGAGATATGATCCTTTTAGTTTCATTATAGGAAATATGTTTTCTCTACTAGAGAGCACTCAAGCTTTTGGATGAATAATGCTTAATTTATGTAGATTTATTTTTTCTCGCCAGATTTCAATGTTGTTGTTTTTTTCTCTTTTTTTCCCTTTGGCTTAATTGGTTAGGTAATATGTTATTGTACAGTTTAATGATAACAGTTCATATGGATAACTTTGTGGTGAGACAAAAAAAACAGCTTAAGCAGTTACTTACAATGTTACTCATTACTGGGGTATTCTTTTCACCAAATACTTTTTCACTTGTACTTTAGTACATTTTTTATTCTTTGGCTTAATGTGGTTATGTAACATGTTATATTACAGTATGATAACAGTTCATATAGATAACTTTGTGGTGAGAAAAAAAAATACCATTGTTTAAGAAAAAAAAAAAATTCATCTTAAGCAGTTACTCATAATGTTACTCATTACCAGGCTATTCTTTTCACTAAATACTTTTTTATTTGCACTCGTAAAACGTTTGGCTAATTTACCCACCTCTGTTAATATGTAACAAAAAAAACTTTCTCAACCCAACCCATTCAACCATCAAAAAATTACCTGTACCCATCTGAAAAGTAAAATCAGTTTAACACCACTAGTGGGTGTGACGAGACTACGAGGCAGTTAGTTTCTGTCCCTTATCTTAACATTACATGAAACATTCAAATGCAACAACTTCTACAGGTAGACCTCTAAAAATATTGTCAGCCAGTCAAAATATTCAATATTGTACCTGCATCTAATATTCATTCTCTCTCCCCTAGGAAAGTTGTGTTGTCATTACCAACAATCCCACTAGCGGAATTGGGAAATGGTTGATCAAGTCCTGCAACAACTCCAATGGATTCATCTGCACCAGAAGTCCTGGTAACTATGTGTTAAAATTGCATTTCCTAGACTTTTTAAGCCACAGTTTTCCTCACCGGTTTTGCTTCAAGGCAAAATTTAAATCAGCCTTGAGCAATGGGGTGACACCCTGGACCCAAAACTTTGGAGAACTATTGTGGCTGAAGTCGCCACTAACTCATCTTTGTCCTTGTCTTCAACAGATCCGAATCTCCCATCTCCACCTGAACAGGCCATTCCTAGCATTTTCATATCCCTGGGAAATGACAGTATCATGGCAGTGCAAATGAATCTGACGTGGGATGAGGCCAGTAAGCGCTGCGAAAGCAACAGAGCCAAATTGGTCAGTCTTAGGAGTGAATGGACAATGGCGTACGTGGAGCTTCTGGCCTTGAATCTCAAATCCCCTTTGTGGCTAGGACTGAACAAAGGGAAGGTGAGCTCCCGCCGAAAAGTCATGATGGATATTATGCATTCCAAGAGGGTAAACAATACACATCTTGCTTTCAGACCGGGGGTTATTTTAGGTACATCGACGGCTGGCACATGAGCTTTGCCAACTGGGCAGAAGGGGAGCCAGGCCAAAATCGGCCTTGTGCATACCTGGACGTGGATGGAAAGTTCAAAACTGCCCTCTGCAACCGCACGATGTACTCCGTTTGTATGCAGTCCACAGGTACGAGCGTGCACATGCACCCTCACCCAACACACACCAAACACAACAATTTTTCTCACAAAAGAGCCATCTAAAACCGTGAATTGCAAAAAAAAAAACGAAATATCGAACAAATGAACTAACAAGCAGACTAAAGTAAGGTAAACAAATATTTGACTAACAAAAAACAAAAAAGCAATAAAATAAGTAACTAATAATAAATTTATTACCTAACCGTCCAATAAGATATCTAGATAGCAAACAAAGAAACCAATGAACTATTCATTCATTCATTCATTTTCCATGCCGCTTTTCCTCACGAGGGTCGCGGAGGTGCTGGAGCCTATCCCAGCCAACTTCGGGCAGTAGGCAGGGGACACCCTGAACTGGTTGCCAGCCAATCGCAGGGCACAAGGAGACATACAACCATTCACGCACACATTCATACCTACGGACAATTTAGAGTGTCCAATCAGCCTACCATGCATGTTTTTGGGATGTGGGAGGAAACCGGAGTTCCCGGAGGAAACCCACGCAGGCACGGGGAGAACATGCAAACTCCACACAGGAAGGCCGAAGCCCGGGATTGAACCCTTGATCTCAGAACTGTGAGGCAGATGTGCTAACCACTAAGCCACCGTGCCGCTTACCAATGAACCAATGAACTAGCGAATCAAAAATCTAAAAAATTAACAAATTATGGGAGAATTAATTGAATGAATAATGAACAGACAAAGAAATTAAATTGAACCAAACATACCTAATGAACTAGAGCAAAAAAGACAAAAAACAAACAAGCTGATAAGTTAGCCAAACTAAGTGATCTACAAAACTAACGGCTACAAATAGTGTCCAAACCAGCAAACTAACTTACCAGCTAATGAATAAAGTAATGGCTAACTACAAACAATTGAGAGCAAGCAAATACCATAATTTTCGGACTATAAGCCACTACTTTTTCCCCTCATTTTGAATCCTGCGGCCTATAGTCCAGTGCGGCTTATTTGTTCATTTATTTGGGTTAATAGGTAACACTTCATTTGACAGCGGCATCATAAGACTGCCATTAGACCGTCATAATTATGAAATGACACTATCATGGACATTAATGAATGCTTATGCCAGATGCCATTAAGTGTCATCTGGCAAATTATGTCACTAACTCCATTTATGTCCAGCTCGGATCTTTTAGTGAGATAATTTGCCGAATGACACAAACTGACATCTATCATAAGCATTCATTAATGCTCATGGCCTTGTCATGTCATAATTACGATGGTCTTATGGCGCTACTGTCCAATAAAGTGTTATCAAATACCATATCTAGCAATTAATGAAACAATTGGAACAGTCACTAAAGAAATAATTTGCGTAGGACATGAATTTTGATTGTTATTTACATCAGTAGCGCTTCAATGCATACTTGAAGGCTTGTTGGATGTAGTGCTGCTACGATTAATCGATTAACTCGAGTAGAGCTGAAACGAATACTCGAGCAACTCGAGTAACTCAAATTTAAAAACTGATCCGAGTAATTTTATTCACCTCGAGGAATCGTTTAATTTTGCCAGCTTTAAGCATGACGTTTTGCCCGGATAACTTTTAATGCGGGACAACGCGCTGACGTCACGTGCGTTGTTAAAAACTACACCCGCATGTTGCTACGTGCTACGGTGGTAGCAGGTAGCGTCTGTATGCGTGTCATAGATATCACATGTACGTAGAACTAGATGCGAAATAACCGACTCGGCGGCGTTAATAAAATGGCCGCCATCTTAAAGCAGTACACTTCTCAGCACTCATTAATAAGATTAACGTTACCGTCACTCGCTCACGTAATGTTATCCCTGCGGAGGGCTAGGTTTCAATTCATTATGACCACTGTCGATGCGTGGCTAACTCTTACATACAGACTTTATTTAATATGTGAAAACAGCGCAGCTCCGTAGTCATTGCTGGATAAAACGCCAAGTAGCACTGGTACCTAATGTGCTCCAATGCAGCACAGCATTTATTTTGAACACTGTAAAAACTCAAAATCATATCATGACTTACAGTTTACACTAACTTACAACTTAACTAGAATTTATAGCTTGACACAAGTGGAAATTCAATTGAAACACATGGAAAAAAACACCTAACTTTTAAGTGATGTGTGTTAGCAAGCGTAATGACATTTTTAGGTAAGAAATACATATATTTTTTATAAGATTTAAAAGTTTTTTGAGTGAAAGCAGTGAATTACTTTTTTTTTTTTTTGTCACATTTGAGACGCAACTGTTGGCTGTTTTCAACAATGTACATCGAAAATAAAGACATTGACTGAAAATGGTTCAATATTAGATGAAATGTCTTGTTTTCTCATCTATATTTATAATTGCTCTTCACCTAAAAAAAAAAATGTTTTATCCGATTACTCGATAGAATCTTCAGTCACTCGATTACTAAAATATTCGATAGCTGCAGCCCTAAACTCGAGTATTTGATTAGAAAAAAATATTCAAATTAAATTTTGCTGCTTCGAGTATTCGTTTAATTAAAGTGGTGTTGTAAGGGTTTGTTTTGAAAGTGTTTGCATTTAATTTTATTAATTTGGGTGGATATGCTGCCCTCTAGTCCACCTGTGGGGCATGTTGTGTTCCTGGGGTGAACTATTTAGCCGTGCTCGTTTCTGGACGAGTAAAAAGACACGAGCGGCCGAACACTGCAACACAGACTCAACAACATCTTCTGCTACATTGGTGACCCTGACGTGATCCAGTGTAGCGGATGATGTTGTTGAGTCTGTGTTGCCATGTTCGGCCGCTCGTGTCTCTCGTGACTCTCTAGTGTCTCTTACGTTCCCTAGGGGAATTCTGTTACAATGTAGTGGTCACTAAAGTTGTTTTTTTTTTCGCCATCAGTATTCAAAATCTAAATTGGAACATCACTTGTTGGTAGCCAATTCACCTCTGCTCATCAATTTCCATCTCTCCTTCACCTCTTCCTTTACTTTGCTGCTCTATGTTGTCTAGACAGAAATGGGGATATATCACTAACTGTTATGCAATTAATCAGTGTTTCTCAAGTAGTAGGTTGTGACCTAAAAGTGGTTTATGTTGCCTAGGTGGCTTAGCTAGCTTACCTCAATCATTACTCCTTTCTGATTTATCCTTGCTGTGAGCAAATAACTTTCTAATATCCGTTTGCAAGAGTATTGCCGTTTGAGTCATATAGAAATTTAAAAAAAAACAAAACAAAAAAAAACATTTTGTTACAGATTTCAGGGACTGCACTACCAACTAAATTGCTTATACAACAACTGGAAATTATGATAAGAACACGTACTGAATTGTTAGAGATTATATCCCAAAAATAGGCAATTAATTCATACAGATTGAGTCTATTCATTTTGGTCATATAAACAAATAGCATCAGTATATACGTATAGACCCTACTCACGTGACGTCACAGCCACGCCCCCGCGCCATGATGTCCGCATACTCGCCATAGAAATGCATTAGCGCTTCGTAAATTCTTCCTATTATTGCACGTTTTACTGCTCGTCAACATTAATACTCAAAATGGTGAAGTCGTGTGTGGCGGTCGGTTGCAAAAACAGAGAAGATAGACGGAGAGACTTGAATTTTTACCGTATTCCGAGAGACACGAAGAGGAGGCCGCGATTGACTGCTGCAATTCGACGAGACAACTGGGCTCCAAACGACTACCACAGATTATGTAGTAGTCATTTTATATCTGGTAAGATGCATTTAATATATATTTAGAGGGTTTCGGGCTGACAACCACAATTAAGATCATTGCTAGGCTAATCGCCGACAACATACACGTATGTATGTAGTTAGTGCTATCGCTAAACCATATAAACATTAAAAGCCCTAGCTCCATTGACAAATGACATGAAATACATTAGACTTGACAGTGGATGTTAGCAAGAACAAAAGATTTTCAATTGAAAATTTCGAAACTCACCTTCCGAGCACAAGATTCCTGCCGAATTTTCGTGTACGAGGACGTGTTTCACCTAACCAGCAACGTAGCATTTATAAGCCTCCAAGCTCTTAAAGTTTTTCAAACTTTCGTGAGAATAGGCTGATTTTGTGTGGGTATCAGATGTCAGGCGAAGCCAGCGGGTCGAAAAACATCGATTTAGGCATCAAATACGGATCTGGCGAATGGATAAACTGAAGCTTTTCCACGTAACGCCTTTTATGCAACGGATCCAATGAGTTTACAGCGTCAGATAACACCGGGGCTTCCATGAATTGCTCTATAACTTGCTCGACTAATAGAAAACAATGAGAATAGGTCTGAAAAAGAGGTACAATATGGCGGCCGGAAACAGCGACACGCCCATTTTGTGACGTAGGTGAGTAGGGTCTATACCAGACATGTCCAAAGTCCGGCCCGGGGGCCAAATGCGGCCCCTGGTCAAATTTCACCCGGCCCCCAGCCTCTGTCATAAAATCAATAACGTCTGGCCCGCACACAGACTTAATAAATTGGTCAGCAGTACTGCTGCCAGCATATGAAGTAGCTTACACACTAAATGCTGCTCCTCATTTACCCACTAAAAGGCAGCAGCACTCCAAGCAACATTACCCCATGTGACCCTTAACTCCCAATTTTCTAAAATGGTGACAACACAAAAAAGAAA
This sequence comes from Corythoichthys intestinalis, assembly GCF_030265065.1. Taxonomy (NCBI): domain Eukaryota; kingdom Metazoa; phylum Chordata; class Actinopteri; order Syngnathiformes; family Syngnathidae; genus Corythoichthys; species Corythoichthys intestinalis. The sequence goes on along the minus strand of NC_080408.1, from coordinate 12,145,298 downwards.
GTTGACTGCGACGGCCGACGCTTCAGGGATAGGTGGAAACTGGACTGTTTCTTCACTAGAGTACGCAACAACTGTGTCTGCCTCATTTGCTCATTTGTGAGGAGATATTACCAAACGAGACGCTGACATGTACGCAAGATTAAAGGGCAGATACATAGCAAGAAATTAAAGCAACTTGAAGCTAGTTTAATTTCACAGCAGCAGTATTTCGCAAGAACCCGAGAATCGAAAGAGAATGCCACAAAGGCTAGTTGCGAGATTGTTGATATTATTAATAAAAAAAAAATAAAGCAAATGTGACACACAGAATGGCTTGCTAAAATTTGCTTAAATATATTGTTCTACATAAACGATGTCAACCAAGGTCGGCCCCCCACATTTTTACCACACCAAATCTGGCCCCTTTTGCAAAAAGTTTGGACACCCCTGGTCTATACAGTTGAAATACCCAATATCATATTAACACAATATTAGACAAAACTCTTGAGTGAAAGCCTCTCACTCAAATGTCAATTATCATTGTGTTCATAGCCAGTTAGCTAAAAGAAGGTAGCTAATCTGCTACTTCAATTTCCGACCAGAGTAGTTAACCGCAGTTAACTGCCTGATATGTAAAGAGTAAAATTGAAGCATTTAAATTCACAGGAATAGGCGACCAAACAATCATCAAGACAGAGGTAAAAACGAACAAGGATGGGCACTAACCTGTAAGCAGGTGGGAAAATGTAATTTGCACCGTCGGCTGTTATGATTGGGACACGGTGTAACAGTCACCTCCTTAGTGGTGTTCCTCCCGACATCCACCACGCGGTGGCGCTGCTTTATTTATGTTGAATATCTTCTTCTGTTCCTGCGTACTTATATGTTGGAGTTCGTCTGGGAACGCGTGTGTGCGTACCGCTGAGATCCCGTGTGACGAGTGGTCAAAGTAGATTTATTTATTTTTGTTAATAAATGTGCATAAGTGGCAGCAGTTCCCCTTTTTGTTACCTTTATGCACGCATCCTACCTACCACACGTTACAACGCACGTTAAAATTGATGGTGCATTCACGTGTTGTTTGAGTAATCGAAAAGATTAATCTCTATTACATAGTGTCTATAAAAAGCGCCAGTCACTGAACTTTACGATTAGAGCATTAAAATAGGCTACTCGTCTTTGAAGCAACCATGTTTTTATCCCACATTACGACTTTACACAACATCAGAACGATTTTCCACTTTGGAAACTCAGATCTCCCGATATACTTGAATGCAGCATATCTCAGGGAGGTGCTTCGCGGAAGTGTCAACTCATACGCCTATCACAGCAGTAGTAATGTGCATAAATTACCATATTTAGGAGCCATGTGCAGATTGTGGATATGAAGTTAACTGATATTTTAATATATATTATATTATAATAATATGACCATATGAAATAGGCGCATTCTGTAGATTATGCTAAGTAGACTTAAAACTCCAAAGTATTTATTTATTTTACCGGTGAAAATTATACTGGGGCACTGCAGATCAATACTAGGGCACGTGCCCCAGTGAATTATATCTGGCAACGCCCATGCTTTAGATTTCTTTGCTCTTTGTTTGAGACGAAGTACTCGTTGGGTTATTATCGATCATTTTAATAATACCTTAAACCAAGGGCGTAGGTTTGCATAGGGACGATAGGGACATAACACTATCAACTTTTCAGGATGCTCAAATTGTCCCCACCAACTTTCAAGCAACCTTATTTGCATTATATAATGATTTCAGTTATATAGGTAATTTGGATTGTCTTCCCATATGTTGTAATGATAGACTAGACCCTACCATTATGAAGTGAATTATTTTCATGATATTCAGACTTACATTTATCCCTTTTCACTTGCTGAATGTGCCAGTCCATCCAACTCCCACGCCCGCCCTCAAACGAACATTTGGTTGGCAGATGAGTTGACCCCCCCCCCCCCCCCCCCCCCCCCCCCCCGTCACGCCACAAAGACACACACCCACACTCACACAGCCCCAACAGATTCATGTTGACAACATGCCGCCTCGTCCGCCCCCTTTGGAGAGAAGGGATATTAGAATTTTTTTTCCCGGCCAGCAGCAGCCACTGTAAGTCATGTAAAAACACGTCAATGTTGTGGAAGTGGGGGAAACACCACTAATTTTGCTACTGAAAGTCCGACGTGTATCAGAGTTAGCATAACATTAAACTTGCTAACCTGCAAAACTACTGCGGTTAAGCTAGCCTTCTCAACGAAAAACGAAGTCAAGCTAGCTGTCCCTTATTTGGATCATTGTTTGCATTATGTGCATTATCGTCCCTACCAATGTTGAGACCAAACCTACGCCCTAGCCTTAAACAGACTTTGATTTTCTCTTTAGGTATAAAATAGTATTTAATAAATTTGATTATCCATAACTTGTCAATTAATCAATTTGTTGTTTAACCTCTAATGTTACAGTACTGTATGTCATGCAACTTTCCCAATACCAATGACGTCTGTCTCTTACAGACATGCCGCCAACGCAGTCACCAAACTACCCAGGAGTTTGCCCAGATGATGCCATGGCAGACTACAGCCAGAGTTTCACGTGGCTGCCATACAAGAGTAATTGCTACTTGTTTGTCACTGATGAAATTGAGTGGGCTGATGCAGCTACGAGCTGTGTGAGACATGGTAAGTTTTCAGAGGAACGGTTTTTATGCCCCACAGTTGCGTGTCATCTACTTGGATAAATAAAAGTTTCCCTGCACTCAAAAAAAGAGCAAATGCATTGTATGTCATGATCACAATTTATAGATTGTTGACGCGCAGATTTTAAAGATTGCTGAGTCCCATAAAAGTTAGTATTTATGACAAAATAGTAGCACTTAAATTGAAGCTGCTCAAGTTGTAAGTCTAGAAAAGTTTACATTAACGCTGGCATGTTCTGATAATATGCTCTTGACCATCAAATCTAAAATACAGCATACAAAATCAATCGAGTTTTGGCTCTTCAATGGAGCAATACACACTAAAAGTACTCATAGATTTCACCATCAGTTGACAAGACAGCTCCCAGAAACATCGCGCCACGCCTTCCCGTTGGGAGCCGACCCAGGCAGAGCATTTGGCTTTCACTTTGATAAACTCAAACAAACGCTGCGTTCAAATGCCGGATTTAAGTGAAAAAAGGACGAAGGTTTTACTGCAAAAAAGCAGGCAGGAGTGTATTAAGAGTGATTTGGTTGAGGATCCGAGGTAATTATTATATAAAATAGCCCCATTCATTCACTTTAAAACGTTGTGAAAAAATGCATGGAAAAAATTATCTTAAATTTAGGTCTAAATATTTACGTAAAATGAATGATAACTGCCCAGTTTTTTGCTTTTAATCAAGAATCTAGACTGTTCTATGTTCATATCTACAGAAATTCAGGGATATACGCTTTTGTTTACAAGAATTTTCTACTTAAAAAATCTCTTTGTTTTGTGATGGCCGTCACATTGGATTTACACAATAGCATAATTTTAGCTCGAAATATTTACGTAAAATGAATGATAACTGCCCGGTTTTTGCTTTTAACCAAGAATCTTGACCGTTCTATATTCATATCTATAGAAATTCAGGGATATACGCTTTTATTTACAAGAATTTTCAACTTAAAAAATCTCTTTGTTTTATGATGGCCGTCACATTAGATTTACACAATAGCATAATTTTAGCTCGAAATATTTATGTAAAATGAATGATAACTGCCCGGTTTTTGCTTTTAACCAAGGATCTTGACCGTTCTATAGTCATATCTATAGAAATTCAGGAATTATGCATTTATTGACAAGAATTTTCAACTTAAAAAGCTCTTTGTTTCGTGATGGCCGCCATGTTGTATCCATACAAAGTAGCGTAAGTATTCAAATGATCAGGTAATTTTCGGCCAACTGCCCATTTTTTTGGCAAAAAAGTAGTAATATAGACATTCATGCGTCCGTACAAAAAAAACAAAAAAAAAAAGGGTTTTACGTGTTTTATGTCATGTGACATTTCAATCTAAAAACAACGAGGTGCAGATAGCCTGCAAGACGTGCCGGGGCAATAGTAACATAGGAATTAAACCTAAAAAAGTTGTGATTGTATCTAGAAAAATGCTAATTTTGCTTTTGTTGAGTAAAATTAAGATGATTCTGCATGCTTTTCGCAAGTATTAAGTTTCTCATGTGAAAATTGAGTGATTTCTTAGCTGTTGAAAAAATTGAGTTGGCATTATGGGCAAAAACTTATATGTTAAATATTGTTATTGATCCTGAAAATATAGGTGATTATCTCTGCATTTGGTGATTTTGTGCATCTAAGTTTTGTTATACTTGTATATATAAAAAAAATAATCAGGATTTTATTAGGGAATGTATTTGAATTTTTGGATGTTGCTGCTCATGGAGACTCACATACGCCTAAGGGTTGTTTTGGTTTTAAGTTGCTAGCGGCTTTGGTTTTGAAAATAATTGAATTTGAAGTTTTTGAAAATAGGCCTGCTACGGATCAGCCTCGAGCCCCATCAACTGATAATGAAGTCTATGAAGTAATATTTTCAATTAGAACTATGAAATTGCCAGAAAGTTTGTATTCAACTTACCAGACGCATTAAATCCTGATGTCTTCATGTTCTCAAGGTGGACATTTGGCCAGCATTGAAGATCCCGACGAGCAAGCGTTTATTCAAAGCAATCTGGAAATGTTTCAGGACAGCCACTCCTCATTCTGGATTGGCTTATACAAAACACATAAAGGTACATTTTGCATGGATTTTTTCATTAAAAGGGTCATTTTAATAAAATGATTAAAAATACATTTTTAAAAAACTCACTTTAATCATTTGTTTACATCAGGCATATGGCTGTGGTTGGATAAAACTGTAATGGACTACACTAACTGGGGTATGGATGCTGCGGAGAGGGAATATGGAGAGGTTCGAACCTCAGATGGGGGCTGGACGACCGGTGTGAGGTGGAATGACAGAGCGTACATCTGTGAAACACCTAAAGGTAGTGCCTGCTAATATAGAGAGTGTTGGAAAGGTTCAACTCTTGAAACCATGTGACGTTTTTTTCCCTCCAACAGTGATGCCAAAAGAAACAGAGCCTGGATTTGGTAAGTTCCTCCACTTTTCTCCTAACAAACACGATATATTGCACACACAAAAAAAAATTAAAACACAAAACTTGTCTAAAATTGAACAGTCTACTATCTATGGTTAAAGTTGTCCGATAATGACTTTTTATAGTCCAACTCCAAAAATCCGACACAGATTTTAAACCGATACTGATATATGCGGTCATGGACTAAACATACAGTGGGGCAAATAAGTATTTCGTCAACCACCAACTGTGCAAGTTCTCCCACTTGAAAAGATTAGAGAGGCCTGTAATTGTCAACATGGGTAAACCTCAACCATGAGAGACAGAATGTGGAAAAAAAAACAAAAATAAAACAGAAAATCGTATTGTTTGATTTTTAAATATTTCCAAATTACAGTGGAAAATATGTATTTGGTCACCTACAAACAAGCAAGATTTCTGGCTGTCAGAGGTCTAACTTCTTCTAACGAGGTCTAATGAGGCGCCACTCGTTACCTGTATTAATGGCACCTGTTTTAACTCATTATCGGTATAAAAGACACCTGTCCACACCCTCAGTCAGTCACACTCCAAACTCCACTATGGCCAAGGCCAAAGAGCTGTCGAAGGACACCAGAAACAAAATTGTAGACCTGCACCAGGCTGGGAAGACTGAATCTGCAATAAGTAAAATGCTTGGTGTAAAGAAATCAACTGTGGGAGCAATTATTAGAAAATGGAAGACATACAAGACCACTGATAATCTCCCTCGATGTGGGGCTCCATGCAAGATCTCACCCCGTGGCATCAAAATGATAACAAGAACGTTAAGCAAAAATCCCAGAACCACACAGGGGGACCTAGTGAATGACCTACAGAGAGCTGGGGCCACAGTAACAAAGGCTACTATCAGTAACACAATGTGCCGCCAGGGACTCAGATCCAGCGCTGCCAGACGAGTCTCCCTGCTGAAGCTAGTACACGTCCAGCCCTATCTGCGGTTCGCTAGAGAGCATTTGGATGATCCAGAAGAGGACTGTGTTATGGTCAGATGAAACCAAAATAGAACTTTTTGGTAGAAACACAGGTTATCATGTTTGTAGGAGAAAGAATATTGAATTGCATTCAAAGAACACCACACCCACTGTGAAGCATGGGGGTGGAAACATCATGCTTTGGGGCTGTTTTTCTGCAAAAGGACCAGGACGACTGATCTGTGTGAAGGAAAGAATAAATGGGGCCATGTATCAAGAGATTATGAGTGAAAATCTCCTTCCATCACCAATGGCATTGAAGATGAGACGTGGCTGGGTCTTTCAGCATGACAATGATCCCAAACACACAGCCAGGGCAACAAAGGAGTGGGTTCGTAAGAAGCATTTCAAGATCCTGGAGTGGCCAACTAGTCCCCACATCTCAACCCCATAGAAAATCTGTGGAGGGAGTTGAAAGTCCGTGTTGCCCAACGACAGCCCCAAAACATCACTGCTCTAGAGGAGATCTGCATGGAGGAATGGGCCAAAATACCAGCAACAGTGTGTGAAAAGCTTGTGAAGTTACAGAAAACGTTTGGCCTCCGTTATTGCCAACAAAGGGTACATAGCAAAGTATTGAGATGAACTTTTGGTATTGACCAAATACTTATTTTCCACCATGATTTGCAAATAAATTCTTTAAAAATCAAACAATGTGATTTTCTGTTTTTTTCCACATTCTGTCTCTCATGGTTGAGGTTTACCCATGTTAACAATTACAGGCCTCTCTAATATTTTCAAGTGGGAGAACTTGCACAATTAGTGGTTGACTAAATGCTTATTTGCCCCACTGTACTGTATAATGACTAATTGTATTTTGATGCCCCACAGGATGCTTTATTAATCATAATGCTCACGTAACAAATCCCAAGCATCTGAGTTTGGAGACATCTAATGGTCAATAAGCATAGCTGCCTCGCTAAGCTGTGACCAGCCCTTATACAAAGGCAGAAGGCTTTCACATCTACTTTGAAAGCAACATGCATATTGGCCCAAAACTGATAATAACAAACTGATGTCGATATTATCCGATATCATTTTAAATGTTTTTTATCGGCCGATATTATCAGCTACTTTAGTTAATGTGAGGGAAACTAACGCTGTTGTATACCACTTTATGTGCAGAGCCGCACAATGGGGAAGATACCAGTTCGCGCAGGCACACCAGCCTAATCGTGGTGCTGATCATCACACTCACGTCCTCGTTGGCTGTCCTTGGCTTCTTCTTGTACAAGAAATCCCCTCGCTCGCTGCCCACCTTTGACAACCCGCTTTACTTCGGCCGCGAGCGAACGCAGCCCGACGTGGTAGACACCAACAAACTGATCGAGAAAGCCGAGGAGGAGACCCCCGAGCCAATGATCACCCTGTGAACCACGTGCCATCTGGTGGAAATGTGCTCATCTCAGGCAAATGTATCACACTGGCACGCTCCATTTACTTTGTGTTCTACTGTATATGGTATGTATTCAGTTATTTAATAGTAAGCGTGCGTATCAGTGGTTACGGACATCCGACCTTGTGGAACTGAACTTTTTAGGCTCTGGGATGTCTAACTGCAACAGATTGGTACCTGACTGTGGTTTTCCCTTACTCTGCAAATGTGTGTACATAATGAATTACACGCTGTTCATTGCTTGTGCTCGTAAGTTGTGTGCGAACAGCACTGCTTGAAATGACAATTAAACATGACTTCAAATGTCTCCTGTCAGCAGCCTTTGAGTTCCTACAAAATTAGTTGACAGCTGGTGTGTTCATTTATCAAGGCCATACACAGTGTAGTATGATATTGAGTTGAATTTTCCTTAGGGCATTATAATTATTAGGGCTGTCAAAATTATCGCGTTAACGGCCGGTAATCAATTTTTTAAATTAATCACGTTAAAATATTTGACGCAATTAACACACATGCCCCGCTCAGACAGATTTAAATGACAGTATAGTGAAACGCCCACTTGTTAATTGTGTTTTGTGGAGTTTTGCTGCCCTCTGCTGACGCTTGGGTGCGACTGATTTTATAGGGTTAGGGTTAGCACCCATGAGCATTGTGTAAGTAATTATTGACATCAACAATGGCGGGGTACTAGTTTATTTTTTGATTGAAAAATTTCCAAATTTTATTAAAACGAAAACATTAAGAGGGGTTTTAATATAAAATTTCTATAACTTGTACTAACATTGATCTTTTAAGAACTACAAGTCTTTCTATTCATGGATCGCTTTAACAGAATGTTAATAATATTAATGCCATCTTGTTGATTTATTGTTATAATAAACAAATACAGTCCTTATGTACCGCATGTTGAATATATATATATATCCATCTTGTGTCTTATCTTTCCATTCCAACAATAATTTACAGAAAAATATGGCATATTTTATAGATGGTTTGAATTGCGATTAATTACGATTAATTAATTTTTAAGCTGTAATTAACTTGATTAAAAATTTTAATCGTTTGATAGCCCTAAATTATATCATAAATTATAATTGTAGTAACTGTCCTTTCACATACAAAATCGGTGAATATTTCTGTAACTCTAAATGACACAAGTCGGCACCATAGCAGAGCCTGACCAGGAATTGATGTCAAGAAAGTACAGAATGAGTAAAACGCTCTGTATGACAGGGAGGATGCACTCCATACTAGACAAGCTGATACTGACAAATGCCGATTACCAGGGTTTAATTTGTGCCGGATCCTGCCGGAACAAGATCTGGCACCTCTTGATTTTGGCCTTCCTGTGTTCCGGAACTTATTTGGGCAGATCCGGCACCTCTCGTGTATAGAAAATAATAATAATATAAAAACGCTTTTTAAAAAAAATGTGTCAAATAAAATAAGAATATGCGTGAATTCATTTACAGAACAATTCCCAAGAATTGAATTTTGTTTATAAAAGTTTAACGTCATTTGAAAGAGTCGGAGATTTGTTGATGCACTGAAAATCAGGACCAAAAAAAAATCATGCCCCTGACATAAACAAAAAAAAAAAAAAACTTGCGGCATCTGGGGAGCAAGCAGCCAGGATCAAACGGTATTTCAACATTCCAAAAAGACAGTTGCATTTACTGTCTTTTTTTTTTCAAAAATAAGGAAGATGGTTCAAAACAAGTCAGAAAAGCAACAACCGGCGATGAGGGCAGCTGCAGCGATCATGCTAACGGGCAGGACCGGGTACAGCAGGAGGCTAGTGGCACGGACAGCCAGCCAAGCCGTGGCAGGAAGCTGCTACCGTGGCAGCAACTGGTCAAGTTCAGCGCCAACCGGAGTAGGGAACAGCTACAGCGCCAGCAGGGTTTGTGTTATTTATATTAATCTCTTTTTTTTTTTTTTTTTTTTTTTTTTTTTTTAATGTTTTACAAGTTAGACCTGTTGAGAAACTAATTGCTGACTGTGTACTTTAAGTCCCAACTGTGGTTATGTGGGCAATTGCCTGTGCTGTTGTGAAAAGTAAAGCCTAAATAATTGTAAATTGTTGTCACAACATTTATACCATGGATGTTGTCTGAAATTGAAGCTTGTAAGTCCCACAGCATGGCAAGTGGGCATTTGCGTGTTGTTTTCGGCACCATTTTCTGCGTATGTTCTGGGACCTGTGCCCGTCTCGTTATCCCTGCGCTGTCATATGTACATTGTGTTCCGGCACCTTATGATTTACAAATTAGGCACTGCCAATTACTATTATAAATTATTATTCAAATTTTAAAAAAATATTTATGTTGCCTTCCACCCTGCAGATCTCTCGCACACCCCCGAAATGGATGTAACCCAGACCATGATTTTGCCAACACCAAACTTCACTGTTTTCTGAGTGAATCTCGGATCCCTGCGGGCTCCAGTAGGTCTCCTGCAATATTTGCGGCTACTTTGGTGTAATTCAATGGAAGATTCATCTGAAAAATCCACCTTTTGCCACTTTTCTAGCGTCCATCCTTTTGACAGGCTGTGGGCCTTGGCAAATGCCACACGATCTGCTTTAAAGAGCATACAACAGGAGAAAAAAAGTCTTAAATAGCATTATTAAGTGAGCTAAATAAATGGCTTGAGAAGGACCAGTCAGCCCGTCGAGGGGGAACTATTCACAACGAGGAAAGTGCGACGATGAGAGCTGCAAAATATCATTGCTTCTGTCTCTTTACTTCAATATTTTTACAGGATATTCTTTTTATCCAGGTATTTTCCACAATTGCTAATTAAATGGCATGGTCATGACAAATCCCAGTCTTGTGCTAAATGGAAGATGAAATAATAAAAATGCACTTATTCAGGACGACATGGCAAAATTACTCCATAATGGTCAAAACTGTCGACTTCACCTTTACTGTCGCACCTCCCGAACGATATTTTATGACACCTAAATCGGACATATGTCATTTTCCTTCCCCGACTTCGGAGAATGTAAACAAACCAAGAGGCGTGACAGCTAGCCGACATGCTAACCCGAACTGAGTGATGTTTCAAAGTCTTTGAAGTGAAAAATCACACATAACTAGCCCGGATTATTTGACTTGACGACTGGGTTGTCGACTGTCTTTGTGAATCGGCAAACCGCCCGGCGGAGAGCAATTTTCAGCTTGCTCCCCGGAGGAGGGCGGCTGCAGTTGTTGTGCAGCTAACGTGCAGCTAATGTGCATGAGGAGAGCTTTTTACATGCCTATCAATGATCAAACATAAGTAGTCCTTTATTTAAAGAAAGTTTGTAGTGTTTACTTTGTAATCGATGTATTCGTATTTGACATTATACAAAACAAGAGGTTTACTCACTTCCTCGTAAGTTCATACTTTGTAATCGATGTATTCGTATTTGACATTATACAAAACAAGAGGTTTACTCACTTCCTCGTAAGTTCAATGGTCCCACAGTAGTAGGGCTTGTTTTGGCCAATATCCAAGGTGAATGGGAACCTTTTGAAACTCCAAAACGGCGCACACGCCTCTCCCTCATACAGTAAGATTTTTCTGCAGCCATTTGGCTGGCGTGATGCGAAAAATAAACGTATTAATCCGCAAAATCAGCTGAATCCTTAGTCCTCATACACAACAGTGCGGCTGTATAGTGAAGAGGACGCCTTCATCCGTACATGTCACAGCACCCTCCTCCTCAATGCAAGACCGAAGCCGGAAGTCTTTCATTTTAATGGCGCGGGATTAAAAAAACTAAATAAATATAGCGATCGCTTCCACACACATCCAAGCGGTCCATATCATTCAGGAGCATAAAATACCGTGTGTATTATGAAATAAACATGCTTTTTCGTGTCACATGCACTTTAAAGCTACCACAAGAAAACATTGCTTCAAAGTATAAACAATGCTTCAAAGTATGAGAGAGAAACACATGCAAAAAGTATTTTGAGTTAATAAAAAGGTAATAAAAGACTAAATAAAAACACAAATAGAAAGTACTCGCCACTTTTAACCAATGTGCGCATGTGTTGGACGTCTCGCCGCATATAAGGAATTGCAGAAAACCGGTCGTGTTCGTCTAATGAGTGAAATACTACATCATCACTCCGAGCGTCCATTGCGCGCATAAAATATGGCGCCCTCCGTAGGTCAAAACATGTACTAAATATGATAGATTTTTAAATCAATGGCAATATTTTATATGTTTCTAATTACATACAGTCCCTGAGAAAAGTCTTGTCGCTTATCCATTTTGTAGAAGCAATTGCTAATAACTGGATTTTTAAACCCAAGAATGTTGATGAACTCTGGGAGGCATGCAAGACTGCTTTCTTTGATGTTCCTGATGACTTCATCAATAAATTGTACGAATCCTTGCTGAACCGCATGGATGCAGTCCTTCAAGTCCATGGAAGTCATACAAAATATTAAATTTGGATCTCACAGCACCACTACTCAATTTGCTTATGTTATGTAACATATTTTTGTACTTGAAGTACATTTTTTGTTCAATTTTCACACTACTTTCTGTAGGCGACAAAACCTTTGTCTTGCCAAAATTTGACCTTTATGTCTTCATTAAATGATCAATCTTTTTTCAAAGAAACAAATATATTTTTGTAAATTCAACATCATTTGGGAGGGTCTTAGCTTTCATATGAGCCATTTTTTAAAACAACTGAATCATTAAAAGTCAGGTTATTAGCAATTGTTTCTACAAAATGGATATGCGACAAGACATTTGTCAGGGATTTGTAAGATAAGTTGTATGCCAAATATATTATGCCAGTTTGCTCTCCCACAGCTATTATAAGCGCACTCCCAAGCTATTATGAAGAATACAGTTTTAGCCCATAATCATGTGCTTACCGGTGATTGCTCACATTCTGCTGATAAATAGATACACACACATATGTTGATTCTTCACACGTCTCAGTACTTTTCCACCAAGCTACAGTACTTTGAGTGCAAATGTGTGTTCAAAACAAAAATTTCTTACCTGCTCAGGAGTGTGATTGTTACTTCAATCAAGAAGAGTGTCTGTTCAATCAGTGATTAGAATACTGCCACGTTGGACAACAGTGTTGTAACTGTATTCCGCCCATCAACAAGCCCTCAATAAAAGTTAGCAGCGCGGGGAAGTTCAGAGAGAGACTTGGATGAGACAGCATTGATCGCGGAACTCTGTCTCCTGGCTCTCCCAACCTGCAGGTTGAAAAACGTCAACTCTCTGACTCTGTCTCACTTTATGCCCTGCCTTTTGTCAGCTTGCCTTGGGTAAATAACTAAGTTAAAGAACGAGTTTTAGACCCAACAGACTGTAGGTAGGTTAATAATTATTGTGCCCCAACCCTTATTTATTTCATATGCCCACCTGTGAAACGTATGGTAATAGGAATGCTAACAATAATATGAATGATAGCGTATACTGTATCGAAATGCAAAATTACCAAAGCCACTTGTAAGAAGTGATTGTTTTAATTTTATAACTGCTTTTATTTTTGCATCAAAACTAGAGCAAATTAAAAATGCTCATGATATACAATGACAAATGTTTGCCATATTTTCACAAATTTGGCATGAAGAGCAGAAACTAGTGTAAATGCGAGTCCCTGTGGCTCAGCCTGACGTCCCTGCTTTGGTCCCTGGCCTGGAGCCTCTCTCGCTCTTTCTCTCTGCCGTGGTGGTAATTGTGATCAGCCATGTAATGTTGGAGAGGCCTGTGCTGGTCATAGTCGTCGTCACGGTGATGATGATGGTGATGATGATGGTGGCGGTTATGGTGGTCATAGTGTCTATCCTCCTCTTCTCCCTCCTCCTCCTCTTCCAGTCTCTGGGTGTGACTGGCCTCTGTTCTGCGGTGGTGGTGGTGGTGATGATGATGATGATGGTGGTGGTGGCGAGAGTGCTGGGCTCGCTTTGTTTCGCGACTCAGAAGATGCTCCTCTTCGTCATCCTCTCGTCGACCCTCGTCCGGTTCCTGCTGCTGCTGGGTCGAGGGGAGAATTTCCTGGCAGGAGGTCTCGTGGGGACCCTTCCTCTTGGGCGCGGCCGACTTCTTGTTTTTTTGCTCATCCTATAAAATTAAAAAAGAAAAAAAAACTGATTACACGATTCGAGTATCATGGTTTCAACAGACTGATAATAAAGTAATGATATTATAATCAGTTCAATGATCTAGTGGACCTGGATGATTTGTCACTCACCAGAAAATTCACTTCAGCATCTTTTCAGGGACGAGGTAGGATGATGGGGAGAAATGAAATGTCAGATGAATAAATGGAAGCAAAAGTCAATATATTATAAGCATTCCTGCAATATTTATAGTATAATGTGTCCTTCCGGGAATGGGTAGGATGTGGTATGAGATGACTAGACATTAACACTGGAAGTCCCCGTTTTTTGGGCTATAAAGAAATACCAGAAAGGTGTCAAATGACCCAGATACCAAACTGACTACTGGGCTTAGTCAAACAATAGAAAGAAGCAATCAAGCAGGCCACCCCCCTACACACTCCTGTGGAGTCGCTGCCTAGGTGTGAAAGGGGGGTTTCACCCTGGATAGCTGCAATCAGCATCTTGAATATAAGAGAAAAAGGTGGACTTCTTGGTGGGTCTTGCAAAGGAATTGGCTCACTCTTATGTGGACGCAAATAAGGCGCAGAATGAAAAATTGCTTCGTCAGCAACCTCCAACACCTAGCCCCGGGAATGGGACGAAGTGTCACATGTCACCATATAAAATATGTTTTTTTTTTGTTTTTTTTTTATTACAGCGGCACTTGTACAGTAGGCAAACTGCAGCTTTTGGAAGATGTAAAAAGGTTGTCCGCCCGATTGCCTGCCTGAGCAGTTCACTGTCCAACAAGCAACAACTGTTTTGTCCAACTGGACAAGATTATTTGGAAGGGGGAGAGAAAATGGCCTCTAAAGGTGTTCATTGCCCTAAGACAACCATCCAATGGCACCATTCTGTCTCCATACAGTTTACACACACATGCAGTAATTTGAGACATACTGTGAGTCTGACCACAGTATGGTTCCATGCATGAAGTAAAAAGAAAAGAAAACCTGACAAGTAAGCCTGAACGATATATCGTTTAAACATCACCTTCACGATGTCCGCGTGCGCGATAGTTAATCCACATACGCCTTGCTTTCTGCTCCGCGCACAGCCTCACACCCTCGCTCTCCCAGCCCTTTGTTCCTCTCAGTGACTGCGGCACTTGCTTATTAAAGTTAACGATGGCTTTGATCTGGCCAAAGACTTCACACGGGAATCTGTTAATCATCGTTTAACTTGTTAAACAGTTTCTGCAAGGAAGCCGTGCTGGAATTAATGTGTGTGTGTGTGTGGAGACGTCAGAAGTATCATGAGAAGTTTGAAATTTCTACATGTCACTCCAACGGTCACAGCTAAGGGAGATAAACAGAAGCATTTAATAAAGCCAAGCATTTATCTACTGCAGTACTTTATTCTTGTTCAAAAATGATTTGGCTGGACAGTTATGTTTAAAACTGATCATAATTATGCCATTTGAAGTGCTTAAAAATCAATTAATTATATACATTTTTTAAAATCATTTTGGGGGAAAAGGTGAGAAAAAAAATTATATGTATCTCTTTCCAATGCTAAATCTGAATAAATACATTGAGCACGAAAAACACACACACACAAATAAAAAAATTGGGGGGGTGCTAATTCACGGTTTTTCACTTATCGCGGCGGGTTCTGGTCCGCATTGACCGCAAAAAACGAGGGATCACTGTACACTGTGGTGATGGTGAGTCATCCAAAGTCTTTCCAAACAGCTATTCAAGTCATCTAGTGAAAATTTCTTTTAAAAAATATATATATATATTATCGCAATATAATATCGCAATATATCGCAACCCCCCCAAAAAATCGCAACAATAGTTTTTTCCAATATCGTTCAGGCCTACTGACTAGTATGTTCCATTTGGTTAACACAGAGGATAAAACTGGAAGCGTTGAAGGAACAAGTAAACGCTTAAAAAGAAAAGTCACATCATGTCAGTAGTTTGGTCTATTGCAGACCCGGGCATTTTACGGCCCGCGGGCCAAATACGGCCCGCGGACCCACTCTGACTGGCCCGCGAAAGGTTGCTTGGACTTAAGAAAATAAAACCTACTTTCAAAATTGTGCGTAATGCGTGGACTAAAACAGCCGGGCTTTTACTTTGAAACCTGTTTACGGCATGCGTACGTCATTTACGTCCAGGTACTGAAACAAGTCTGAGTGCATGTGACTAGCAGCAACTCAATGGTAACCCTAAAATGTCTGCATACGCCAAAAAAAGAAACGTGGACGCTAAAGTTCGTGGTTTTAAAAAAAATATGGACAACTAAATATTTATTTACAGACGTCGGTGGTAAACCCGTGTGTTTACTTTGTGGTGAGCAGGTCGCCGTGTTTAAGGAATACAACGTGAGTAGGCATTACGAGACGAAGCATGCAGAAAAATACGGACATCTGACTGAGGCTGGAAGAGCGCGGTTATCTGAAGATTTGCTAGCGAAGCTAGAAAAACAACAAGGCTATTTTACCAAGCTATATGCAGCCCGGGATGCAGCAACCAAGACCAGCTTTGTGATATCTCATAAAATCGCTAAAAACTGTAAGCCGTTTTCGGAGGGAGAGTTTGTGAAAGAGTGCTTGGTGGACTCTGCAGCACTAATATATCCGGAGAAAAAAGAAGCATTTGAGAAAGTCCCGCTGTCCAGGCGAACGGTGACCAGAAGGGTGGAGGACATCGCGGAGAATCTCCGACTTCAGCTAAAAAGTGGAGTAGCAAGTTTTGACTTTTTCTCCTTGGCTTTGGACGAGAGCTGTGACGTCCGCGACACGGCGCGGTTACTCGTGTTTCTCCGAGGAATAACACAGGATTTCACGATTACGGAGGAGCTGGCAGCAGTGAGATCAATGAAAGGAACAACCACGGGGAGTGATTTGTTCAAGGTAAACGCATGCATGGACAAGCTTGAACTGAAATGGGACAAACTGGTAGGAGTCACTACTGATGGTTGTCCCAATCTGACCGGGAAATAGTAGGACTTTTGAAACGGATGCAAGATAAAGTGACTGAACTTGACGCTGAGCATAAATTGGTGTTTATTTGGTGTTTTTCTACCTACACATGTGAGCAAACATTCTCAGTAATGAAGTTTACCAAATCCAGGTACAGGTCCTCTCTGACTGAAGACCATCTGTCAGATGTGCTTCACATCTCCACCTCAAACATTCAACCTGACCTTGATGCTCTTGTTAAAGCTCAACAGAGGCTAGATTTCTCTCGCTGAAGAAAAAAAAATACTGAAACATGTTTGTTCTGCACTGTTTGGCAGTTTGATAAAAATGTTGAGTTATGTTACATTATTGTGGTATCGTTATAGAAAGTTAAAAATAAAGCATTGTGGTAATGTGACTGAAAAGCAGTCAAAAATGTAGCAAACTTACCTCTGTTTTCACTGAATAAATTCAGGTTTTTTGTAAAACAACCTCACTCTCTCATTATCTAACAATAACACATACTCTTACCAGCTTCTGTAAACAATACAATTTACTTATTTCAATGTTGAAATAAAATTAATAACGAGTAGATTTCAAATTTTGGTCCGGCCCTCCACAATATTTTCTGCTTCTCATTTGGCCCCTGGGGAAAAATAATTGCCCACCCCTGGTCTATTGTATGGTGGCTTTTTAACCGCAACCTGTTTTCTGGGCTTGAAAGTGACAACAGGGCAGCTAGAATAACACCAGTTTACACTTCCCCCATTAGCCAAGGCACCCCTGCCCTGCAAACACTCAAGATGCTAATTGGAGCAATCCAACCCTGTGGTTGTGCGAGTGTGAATGGGAATGACTAATGATGACCATAGTGCTCACAAAAGATATGCTGAGTAGGGTCAGATGATCCTTCTCTGGTTAAAAAAGTGATTTGTATCAACTGATCCACCCTTGGTAGTTCTAGTGTTAAAAGGCTATTATGATGTGTCACGGGTCCTTACCGGTATAGCGGTGGGACTGGTGGGCAGCGTGTTCTCGGCCAGCCGAGCCACCAGATTGTTTGTGGGTTCCATCTCGGGAGGATGCGTGGCCCTCCAGTATGACTCCAGATAGTCTGCAATGTGCTCGCAGGCGTCTGTCAGCTGGTTCTCGTCCAATATGACGTCGAACATTTCCTTTGGAGCAAACACAGTTTCCAAAAAATAGATATATGCAGATATTAGTCATACTAGTAAGATAAACATCAATGGATATCCATATTTGTGTGTTTATTCTGGTATGCTTATTCAGGCTGACCGGCGGGCACTGTGCGAGTTTGTCTGCAGCCACCAACTGAACGTTTAGATGTTTAGTTTGAGACTTTCCCCTGGTTTTGATCAGCCTGGTTAACACCTGCAAAAAGGTTCAGTCAAACATGTGTATATTTCTTCAAGAATTGGTGTTTCAAGATAAAATCTTTTCACATGTGGTGCTGACCTTAGGAGAGGAAATCTTGACGTAGACAAGAATGGGGGCCAGGGAGGTCTTCGACACTTGTAAGGGATGGTTGACGGTGTCCGCGTCCAGCACCACCAACTGTAGGCTGCGGGCCAGTTCAAATATGCGCTCCACCTCCCCTTGTATCTGGGCTGGAATAGTACAAGCACAAGGGGATGTGTTCCTCATTCACTTAGCTGTGTTATTTATTTTTTTGAGAATCAACACTTCATTCATGCATTATGATTTTTATTCCTAAACAGGATATTCTCAACAGCAGAAAGCTTATTCAGTAATTCAGTGGTCCCCAACCTTTTTTGCACCATGGCCCGGTGTAATGTGAGCTTTTTTTCACAGACCGGCAATGTGTGGCAGAAAATGACAGTAACAGTGGCGCCACCAGAGGGTGGCCAGGGGTGGCTACAGCCACCCCTATAAATTGGTTGGCCACCCCACTGGCCACCCCGCTTGCCAGTATATCGTTAGATTGTTGTAGCATCAGTTATGCAGTTCATCCCAAATGAATGCATTTATTTTGTTTTGTTAAATGTAGGACTGTCAAATTTATCGCATTAACGGGCGGTAATTAATTATTTTTTAATTAATCACGTGAAAAATATTTATCGCAATTAACGCATTTGCAGTACGACTCATTCACGCATTGCCGCAAACAGCCTACAATGGCGCCGTTTTACTTATATACAGAGATAAGAGGCAGAGTGGAGTAGATACAGGAATTCATTTGGGCCGTGCTTTTAATTGGCAAAAGCTTTGTCATCTTTCCCACAGCAACTATAAATATTGTGGGATGCGACGTGGGGAAGAATGACAGGAGTTGATCTTTTTCTTAACACTCTGTAGTGTACCCCTAGCAGAGAAGATATAGCATTTGCAGCCACCACACACAGTCATGGTTGCACCACTTCCCATCATGCATTTGGGCAGAACAGTTAAGTCGCTACAGTATCATTTACTGAAAGGTCAACAAATACACTAGATGGCAATATTTAGTCACAATATACAAACTCACATTTATCCTTTAAGAATTACAAGTCTTTACAATTACAAGATCCCTTTCACAGAAAGAATGTTAATAATGTTAATGCCATCTTGTGGATTTATTGTTATAATAAACAAATACAGTACTTATATACAGTATGTTGAATATATATATCCGTCTTGTCTTATCTTTCCATTTCAACAATAATTTACAGAAAAATATGGCATATTTAGAGATGGTTTGAATTGCGATCAATTAATTTTTAAGCTGTGTTTAACTCAATTAAAAATTTTAATCGTTTGACAGCCCTAGTTAAATGTACACCTTATGCCTAATATACACATAACACAATAAAACAGAATTGTTGTGGAACTCAAAATGTTGACTGGACAGTTATGGACTATGCACATTAAATCATTACTAACATCAAATATTACACAATACACCAAAGTATATCAGTAGCCGTGTCCTTTAAGTCTTTCTGATAGTTTTCCCCTGACCTTTTTACTGGAATAATATAATTAAAACCTGAAATTATGGCTTTTAGTTTTGGCCACCCCAAGATGTTAAGTGGCCCCATCTGGCCACCCCTGTGAAAATTTTCTGGAGGCGCCACTGGTCAGTAAATATAAAATAACACGTAGAGCCTAAATATGAATATTAAGTGCAAGGAAAATATCACTCACCATACACTGAATCAACTTTTTTTCAACAACGGCCCCTCCTAATACTTGTCGGCATAAATCCGTGGTCGCGAGCATAATGAGTTCTTCTCCAATTGTAAAAGTGTCACGTTTCAGAAGTCTTGTTAATGTTTTGTGTTGGTTCATGTCAGATTCTTTTATTTTGGAAGTGGCGTGCCTCCTTGAGTTAACTTCACTTCCTGCTGTTGCCAATCAGGCTGATCGTGTCCACCTGTGACCCTCTGTATAAATAGTCTGCGTCCAAGCTTGCCCGGTGTTGGTTTGTCTGCTATCCTGCCACATCCTTGTGTAATCCCTGTTTGACCACGATTGATGTTTTAGAACTAATACCTTTTGTTTTTTGTGGAATTTCCTCAGTTCATTGGTGTCCAGCTGTTGCTGTGACTTTTCGTTATCTTATTTTTAATTAACCGTATGAACTGAAAAATAAACTTTTGTTAGAATTGAACTGTCGAGCATTTGGGTCCTTTGGTGCAGCCTTGTCAGAAAGGTTTCATAGCTTTAGCAATACGGTTCGCCATGAGGTATGATGCTCTTAGTACATTTGCTTTTGTTGCCTCGTTTGCTATCTTTTAGCCACATATTATGCAGAATAACTTGGTTGTAGGCTCCTCTTCTGTCTCAGCAGGTGGCCTTTTCCCCGTAAAAAAGCTGTCCAAAGACATCGCTACCAGTAGCACAAAGCCAACAGCAGCTAAAGTTACTGTTTACGTTGACTGGTGCTGGGCTGCTATTGGACTGCAAAAGTAAATTTATTATTCAAAATGTCATTTTTAGCTTTGAATCTTTAATTGATATCTAATATTTGGTTTAAAAAAAGAAAACTTAAAAAAAATTATTCACCCGCATATTTTAAACTTTTAAACACATTACATCACAATGAATAAAATGGCGTCTGTAAAAACATCACGGATATCTACCTCATAACTATCGCTTTAATTGTATTTTTTGTTACTGTCAGATTTTCTCTGATATGTTAGATGATAATCAATCCAAACAAAGAAAAATTGGGGGGAAAAAAAGTTTAAAAGGGTAAATATATGAAAAAGAACATCTCGACCACTCCTTGATGTCTGCGATTTCTGCATTGCGACTCTTGTTATATTACCATGTTTCACCCATAAAATCCCCCCCAAATCCTGTGGCCTTTCACAGCTGTGTCTTGACACTCAGTGATAGAGGTGGGAATCTTTGGGCACCTAACGATTCGATTACGATTACGATTCAGAGGCTACGATTCGATTATATATCGATTATTTATGACTACCCCCCCCCCCCCCCCTGCTATTAGCTGATTTTAATGTTTTGTACATTAGTTACAAAAACTTAAAAAAAAAAAAAAAAAAAAAGCCTCGCAGGCTTAAATAAACGACTATTTCAGTATCAAGTTAACAGTCAAAAACAATAAATAATATACTCAAATCCCCATTCTGTATCAGCAGCTTTAAACTACATTCAATTAATTTATTTTTGTGAATCAACCGTTAAAGTTGTTAAAATGGCTCCCGTTATTCCATAATTTCCCTTTTGTCTACTTTCGACATGTGAAAGTTTTAAAACTATTTTAAAGATAGATTCAAGTCAATATTTTACCGATTTAGGAGTATTTTAGATAAAAAGTTAATTAAGTTCGCTTGGAAGGTTCGCTACAACAGCCTTGCAGGGAAGCCTACTGCTTTATGATGGCAGCCGTTTACTAACGCCCGCATCTAGCTTTCTGTACATGTGCTGCTAACGCCACCGAGTATATTGCATCTAGTCCTATATAAATATGATATCTACCGTACAATTATGTGGACGTACTTTGTAGCAGCTGTCGGCAGCAGTCAGGTATGTTGTTATTTTTTTATCTCACGGCATGAGTTGAGCTAGAGCCGAGAGTTAAGCGTTGGCATTACCCGAGGGGCCGGGTAATGACAAGCATGATGTTTAGCTACTCTCGCTCCGTTCCTCATTGCGTCCCGAAGACCGCGCAGTGCGCGGAGTGCGTTTTACTTCCGCTTTACTTGATATATTTCAATAATCGGAATTTGGATGCTTGTGAATCGTTCTCAAATCTTCCACGGCCGAATCGCGAATAATCTAAGAATCAGAAATTTCGCACACCTCTACTCAGTGATATATGCTACATGGAGTTTTTGGATCGAAACAAGGTAAGTTCGCAATATCTCGTTAAAGTCATGGTGTCTGTAATTCCGCTCTCGTGTGTTCTCACCTCCAGATACGGTTTTGCTGTTTAAAAAACTTTTTCTTTTTTTTTTTAATGCCCTCCTGTTCAAATGTTTTCTTCCCTCTGAAAATTGAGATTTTAAGCTTTTCCAATGATGTATCACACATGCATATCGGACAATTTTGAAATGTGGCCAAATTGCGGGTCTCAGAGCGCAACTTCAAGTCACCTGAGTGTTTTCCGCCATATATCAATACACACGAAAACACACGTTTACATCACCAGCAAGACCAGGCGCAAAACACAACAATTACAGCAAGGTTCTGCTGGATTTGTTATGTTGGTAAGGTTGGGAGTGAATGATCACTGTCAGCCCTCACATAGTTCTACAATTCCTCAACAGTAGCTATTGTGTCAAGATTCATGAAGATCTATGAAACAATCATCTATTTTGCAAAAGCAGACAGGAGGGATTTGACACTCGGTACAACAGGGAAGATCAGCAGGAAGAAGCGGCAATCTAACCCTGAACACTCTGAATTACGTGAATTTATACATACCAGCAGCATCTGTGACAAAAGTGCAATGAGAGAGACAAAAAGTAAAGACAGTACGGTACGTCCCATTATTTGATAGTAGTTACATTGGTAGGCATTATTAGCATAAAGCTAAATTTCGTACCTAAATTGGAGCGGGTGTTGGTGCGGTCAATTAAGGCTTTTTTCCCCGGATTGTTGAGTATGGAGCGCTTGGCCAAAGAGATGTCCGCTGTCACCCGTGTAATTGTGATTCTATGGGAGAGATTTCTTAACATTTCACACGTAACATACTTGGGATCCTCGGTTAAAATGATAAAACATTTGTGATTTTAAAGTTATAAATGAAAAGCTATGAGCAATTTGGCATGCTCATATTCCTTTATGTTTACTGTTTTCCCATTTGATTGTTTTTATATTTATGGCCTAGTTTTCATACAATTTTTGACTGAAATTCTGACTTAACAGCCATGTTAGCGTAGGTTGTACTATGGTTTATAGGAACATAACACTGCTGAAAACCGAGGAGCCCCATGTATGTACGTATATACTAGAGATGTCCTGATCGATCGGGATGCCGATCGATCGGGTCCGATCACGTCATTTTCAAAGTATCCGAATCGGCAAAAAAATATCGGACATGCCTTTTTTTAATATATATATATATATACAGTGCTGCTCAAAAGTTTGTGAACCCCCTCAACATTTTGGAATTTTCTATTATTTCAACCTGATTTCCTAATCAATCAATTCAGTAGTTTTTTTTTTTTGTTTTTTTAACAGTTGTGTTGTCGAGACTAAATTAAAAAGAGTTTTCATCAACTGATGTAGGTGCAAAATTGAACTGTTTGGTCACAACCAAAACCGCCATGTCTGGCGAAAAGTCAACACTGCATACCACCAAAAGAACCTTCTCCCAACAGTGAAGCATGGAGGTGGGAATGTCAAGATCTGGGCTTGCTTTTCATCCTCAGGACCTGGACAACTCCACATAGTCCAGGGAATCATGAATTCTGAGGAATATTGTCAAATCCTAGAACATAACCTGACGCCATCTGTTTTGAAGTTAAAGCTTGGCAGAAGGTGGATCATGCAACATGATAATGATCCAAAGCATTCCAGCAATACAACCAAGGAATGGCTGAAAAAGAAGAAGATTCGTGTTCTGGACTGGCCCAGTCAAAGTCCAGACCTAAATCCCATTGAAATGCTGTGGCGGGACCTGAAGCGAGCAGTTCATGCCAGACGCCCATCAAACCTCTCTCAACTGACTGCGTTCTGCAAGGAAGAATGGGCAAAAATCCCCCAAAGTAGATGTGAGAGGCTGATTAGTCACTACAGAAACCGTTTGGTTGAGGTAATCTCTGCAAAAGGAGGCGCAATATCCTATTAACTGAAGGGGTTCACATACTTTTGCACACATGATATCTGAGTTTTTCTTAAATCAACCACTTTTGTTAAATAAAGAATGACAATATAACTATTTCTTTTGTTTCAGTCCATTATTTGGAATGTCAGTATTGTGGATTTGGGTATAACTTAACATTTAATAAGGTTATTTTAGTTTTTTTTACAAAAAATCTGACCATCGCTGTGGGGTTCACAAACTTTCGAGCAGCACTGTATATATATATATATATATTTTTTTAATGAAATCGTTTTCTAATTGTATTTAACGTTACAGACAAAATGTCTTACACTCATCCAGAGTCTTTTGTTTTGGCTTAAGGTAGGGCTATCAAATTTATCGCGTTAACAGCGGTAGTTTTTTTTTTTTTTAATTAATCACGTTAAAATATTTAACGCAATTAACGCATGCGCTGCACGACCCACTCACGCATTGTCGCGTTCAATCTATAATGGCGCCGATTTACCTATATATAGTGCTAAAAGGCAGCGTAAAATGAGTAAAGTGAATTTTGGCAGTCTTTGGAGCATTTTTTTTAATTGGCTAAAGCCTTAAAATCCCTCTCTCAACAATTAGAAATATCGTGGGAAAGCAATGTGGGGAAGAAAGGTAGTAGTTGATCTTTTTCTTTACACCCTATGTTATTTCCCAACGCAGAGAAGATATATCAATTGGTGCCACTACGCACAGTCATGGTTGCACTTCCCATCATGCATTTGGGCAGAACAGTTAAATGGCTACAGCATCATTTACTGATAGCTCAACAAATACACTAGATGGCAATATTTAGTCACAATATACAAAGTCGTATTTTTCCTTTAAGAATTACGAGTCTTTCTATCCGTGGATCCCTCTCACAGAAAGAATGTTAATAATGTAAATGCCATCTTGAGGATTTATTGTCATAATAAACAAATACAGTACTTAAGTACTGTATGTTGAATGTATATATTCGTCCGAGTTTTATTCATTTTTTTCTTAATGCATTGCCAAAATGTATATGATCGGGAAAAATTATCGGGAATGATTGGAATTGAATCGGGAGCAAAAAAAAAAAAAGCAATCGGATCAGGAAATATCGGGTTTGGCAGATACTCAAACTAAAACGATCGGGATCGGATCGGGAGCAAATAAAACATGATCGGAACAACCCTAGTACATACTGTTTTAATCTAGTTTGAATGGTATCACACATAACTGACCTGCCTTCGAATCGATGTTTCAAAAAGTCAAAAAGAGCTTTTTGCATCATGTCTGTCACCTGGAATGACAGAACAGGAAATTCCAAAATGCACCATTCCGGAATAAAATTGGGGATTTAAGGTCTCACCTCTAAGCCTTTGAGTGATGGTCCCATTAAAACAACAGGACGCATGGTCGGCACTACATCGTACATGGACACATGCTCCCCCTGTATCCAACAAAAGAAACAAATATTCATGTATTTTGAAAAAGTGTCATCAAGTGAATTGGATGCCCTTAAAGCACACAGGAATCTTTTTAAAGGAGGAGTTCAGAATCTTTGACATTAGGCTTAATCTTTGAGTTAGCGGGGGTTTAATTAGTCGGTGGAGTTGCTTTTCAACAAATTCCGTGCAGTTGGTCTGTTATTTTTTTCAGTTTCAGGGCTCTGGAGTGGCTAAGCTAGCACAAGTCAATAGTCCCATTTTAGCATGCCAAAAAAAAACCAACATATCCAAGCATGAGAAACACTGGTGACCCATGCAATCAATAGTGTTGGCTATGTTTTCAGGATAAAGTTGTTAAAACTTACCATTGCATTTCAATAATTGTAGTATGAACAGCAAAATTTGTAATCCAGCAGCTCTGCAGGGAACAGGCTGCAGTGTGGAGTGATAATATTTCCACCGGTGTTTATGTCATAGCCAGCAACAAGTAACCGCAGTTTATATTGTTCCTCGTTCTTCATAGGGATTTTGTGGAAACTTTCATTTGCCCATTTCTTCTGTCTGTTTCCACAGCCTCTACATGCACATTTCACAACGTTGCCGTTATTCAGTCAAGACTCAGTATGGACTGACGCCGCATTTGAGGAAGGTGGGAAGTCAGAGTTTTCCAACTCTGACTTCCAACTCTGGGGAGGGTCTGACGTCACTCGACAAAATGGCGCTGTAAAACTAACAAAGGCAGTTTACAATATGTGCTATTTACCTTAGCTGTCTTTCTTCCTCCACTATTTGATCGCTTACGATAAGGCAGGTTTGCTAGAGGTCAAAATGTGTTTTGACGGCCAAAATAAAAAAATAAAAAAACTTGTCGCGATCAGCCATCTTGCTGTTTTCATTTGCTTGGAACGTTTTGATGTCGCAACTGGTACTATCAGAGTGGGATAAGACCGATTTTCCACAAGTGCAGTATGCGCACAAGTGGCCGAAGCACTCCTCTCTATTGTGGTCGTATTACGCATATAAAAATTGTCCTGGAGAATAAAATGAATCACAGCAGTTTGGTGTGACATTGTTTTGGCCGCATGGATATTTGGAACAATGATCTGCATTTTCAATTTGTTTGACTACGTGGGATCTGTTAATATCATTTTTTTTATTGGCATGCTAAGATAGGACCTTTGACCCGCGCTAGCTTAGCCACTCCAGAGCCCTAAATCTAACAAATAACTGACAAACTGCACGGAATTTGTTGAAATAAACTCCACCGACTAATTAAACCCCCGCTAACTCGAAGATTACCAGTAAGCCTAATGTCAAAAATTCGGAACTTCCACTTTAATGATAATTAGTGCTGCAACGATTAACTCGAGTAATTCGATGAGAAAAAAAAGCTTCAAATCAAATTTTGCTGCTTGAGTATTCGTTTAAGTAGAGTGACATTGTAATGGTTTGTTTTGAAAGTGTTTGCATTGAGTTTTAATGATTTGGGTGGATAAAATGCCTTCTAGTGGCAACAGTGAATATTACATAACTCATTAACCATGGTTGAATCCAGCTGCTCTCTGTTATGACCAACATAAGCTTATATGTTATTACGTGGATTTGTAATTTAGTTTATAGGTATATTTAGCTATTTTTTGTGGGAATATGTGTTTGAACGATTTCTTAAGCATATTGTGAAAAAAAGTTAGCATTTTATAGCATTTGAGCTAGTGGACTTTTGCTATGCAAGACAGCCAATTGTTCATCTGTTGTATTTAGATCATCACATATTAATTTTTTTAACAATGTTTAACGCGAAGCTCAGGTATTTTCATTTATTTTGAAATGAAAGTGCAATCCTGCATAGTTTGAAGAAACACTGAGGATTTTTTGTTGTTGTTGTTGGAATTTAATGCTCTTTTAAAAGTGCAATCTTAGCAAGCCTTTGTTTTAAATCTCCTAAAATTGATTCTGCAACGTATTAAATGTTCCTAATCCGATCACTCGATTATTCAAACTAACTAGTTGATAGATTAATTGACTACCAAATAATCGATAGCTGCAGCCCTAATGATAATTGACAACAGTGATCCTGTACCATACACTGCTGGGCCAATAAAGAGTCTGGCTTTTGCTGGCTAGATCTTGGAACTGTTTACTCTATGTCTAGCCTGGTGGTGGACTAATGATTAGAGATTCTGCCTCGAAATTGTGAGGTCTGGGGTTTGACTCTCAAAATAAATGGATTAACATTTATGTGATTAAACAAAAGGAACAGACTTACCGGCTTCTTTTTCACCTGCTGATTGGCTGTTAAAAGAAAACTTGGCGTTAAATTACACACTGTCACAATGGCAATATGATACCAAGAATAATAATGCATTGGATTCATTTATGGCGGAAAACAGAGACAATGAAAGAGCAGTTTCTGCTCTTGCACCCTTCTTTAAAATAAACTGCTGTATTTTAAATTTTATAAAGTCGTTTTTTAAAAAATTAAAAAAAAAAAAAAAAAAGACTTTATAAAAATTTTCACTCGCATATTTTAAACAAATTACGTCACAATGGAAAAAAATAGTGTCTGTAAATAGGTCACAGATATGTACCTCATAACTATTGCTTAATTGTGTTTTTTTTATTTGTTACTGTCGCATTTCCCCCGATATTTTAGATGATAATCGATCCAGACAAGAAAAATTGGAGGGGAAAAAAAAAAATTTAAAGGGTAAATATTTGAAATAGAAAATCTCGTCCTCGTCTCTCACTCCTTGATGTCTGCGATTTCTGCATCGCGACCCTTGTTATATTACCGTATTTCACCCATAAAATCCCCAAAATTGGTGGTTTCAGAGCCAAACTTCAAGTCACCTGAGTGTTTCCCGCCATATACAGTGGGGAGAACAAGTATTTGACACACTGCCGATTTTGCTGGTTTTCCCACTTGCAAAGCATGTAGAGGTCTGTAATTTGTATCATAAATTCTCTTCAACTGTGAGGGACGGAATCTAATCCCAAACCAGAAAATCAAGTTGTATGATTTTTAAATAATAAATTTGCATTTAATTGCATGAAATAAGTATTTGATACATCACAAAAATCGAACTTAATATTTGGTACAGAAACCTTTGTTTGCTATTACAGATACCAAAGGTTTCCTGTAGTCCTTGACAAGGTTTGCACACACTGCAGCAGGGATTTTGGCCCACTCCTCCATGCAGATCTTCTCCAGAGCCTTCAGGTTTCGGGACTGCTGCCGGGCTACACGGACTTTCAGCTCCCTCCATAGATTTTCTATCGGATTCAGATCTGGTGACTGGCTAGGCCACTCCAGGACCTTAAGATGCTTCTTACGGAGCCACTCTTTAGTTGCCTTGGCTGTGTGCTTTGGGTTGTTGTCATGCTGGAAGACCCAGCCACAACCCATATTCAGGGCTCTCACTGAAGGAAGGCGGTTGTCAGCCAAGATCTGCCGATACATAGCCCTATCCATCCTCCCCTCAATACGGTGCAGTCGTCCTGTACCCTTAGCAGAGAAGCAGCCCCCAAAAATGATGTTTCCTCCTCCATGTTTCACAGTTGGGATGGCGTTCTTTGGGTTGTACTCATCCTTCTTTTTCCTCCAAACACGACGAGCCGAGTTTAGACCAAAAAGTTCAATTTTGGTCTCATCCAACCACAGACCTTCTCCCATTGCTCCTCTGGATCATCCAGATGGTCAGTGGCAAACTTCAGACGTGTCTGGACATGCACTGGCTTCAGCAGTGGGACCTTGCGTGCGCTGTAGGATTTTAATCCATGACAGTGTAATGTGTTTCCGATGGTTTTCTTCAAGACTGTGGTTCCAGCTCTCTTCAGGCCATTAACCAGATCCTGCCGTGTAATTCTGGGCTGATCCCTCACCTTCCTCATGATCAGTGATGCCTCACGAGGTGAGATCTTGCATGGAGCCCCAGAACTAGGCAGATTGACCATCAACTTGAACTTCTTCCATTTTCTAATAATCGCTCCAACCGTTGTTACCTTCTCATCAAGCTGCTTTCTTATTTTCCTGTAGCCCATCCCAGCCTTGTGCAGGTCTATTATTTTATCTCTGATGTCCATACACAGCTCTTTGGTCTTGGCCATTGTGGAGAGGTTGGAGTTTGTTTGTTTGAGCATGTTAACAGGTGTCTTTTATACAGGTAACAAGTTCAAACAGGTGCAGTTACTTCCGGTAATGAGTGGAGAACAGGAGGGGTTCTTAAAAAAGAACTGAGAGCCGAAATATTTACTAGTTGGTAATGTATCAAATACTTATTTCATGCAGTTAAATACAAATTTATTATTTAAAAATTATACAATGTGATTTTCTGGATTTTTGTATTAGATTCCGTCCCTCACAGTTGAAGAGAACTTATGATACAAATTACAGACCTCTACATGGCTTGCAAGTGGGAAAACCAGCAAAATCGGCAGTGTATCAAATACTCTCACCACTGTATATATTTTCAAGACACTCAAAGATGCTTTACATTAGGAGTGGGAACCTCTTGGTACCTCACGATACGATACGATTTGCGATACAAAGCTCACAATAAATATGATCTGACGATATGGCGATACAACGATTATTGATACAAGAGTCAGGAAATCATTCTAGGATATTCTACAAACAACTAATAAACAGAAATTCTGCTATGAATTGGAATGAGTTTATCATTAGTAGACGTTCAATCCGTTTGAAGTGGGAGGGTTGGCAGCGAATGAACGAACGTGACGTCAGTCGTCCTGGTCCCTTTGCAGAACGTTCATTCGCTGGCCGTCAGTGGTTGCCAATGCCAGGCAATGAGCCAATTTTGGGCCATTTAGGGTCATTTACATGTTGATTTTCAGTTACTTCCTGTTGATTTGGGGGTATTTTATGGGTCACTTCCTGTTACAGAACAGGAAGTGAGCTGGGAATCACCCAAATGAATAGAAAGTGACTCAAACTCAACAGGAACTGACCTATAAATGCCCTAAAATGAACAGCAAGTGCCTGTAAACGCCCTGAAAATCGGACAGAATGACGGTGAATGTGCTGGTTTCGAATGAACGAACGTTCCCAGTCTAAATGGATTGGGCGTCGTGCACCGTCAATGCAGCCTTAGAGTTAACTGAGACACTATTATGGTGGAAGATTTTGTTAGCAGCTTGTTGGTTCAGGGATTCCCTTACATAGAGAACATTGTGGCGGGCCGCCACACCAAAATAAAAGCCGCCACGCCTCGCAAATGAGATGATTTTTTTTTATTTTTTATTTTTAGCTGCATTTAATTTACAATGTATGTAATTCAACATGACATCTAAATGAATGTATATAGCTCATTTTACGCACTATTCGCCGTAAGTTGTCTGAAATGGCACGTCAAATACACGCTTTATTTTGAAAATCACATCGGCTCTCGCGTTGCGAGATTGCACCTGACATTGCCGAAGCGAAGTTCGAAATAGTGACGGGATCTGTCGTTCACTTGAGTAAACGAATCCATTCCGGTTCGTTCAGTAAAACGATTCGTTCAAACGAATCGTTCAACGAATCGTTCGCCCCCCTCATCTCCCTCCCCACCCAAATGAATCGTTCGGTTAGTGAACGGGAAGTGACGTTGCCGAACGAATCACCAAAGACCGCTTCGCAGTATAACTGAACGGGAAGTGACATTCTTGGTCCCTCCCTCTCTTGCACATTGACCACTCGTCGTAGTTTCAGAAATGAGTGACAGGCGATATCATTCTGCTCTCAGAGACAGCCTCGTCTCCCTCCCGCTGCTGCAAAAGCGAGGGAGAACTTCCGTGTCGTCTGTCCTAGTTCTATGGGCTCAAAGTCATGGCTCGTGCTTGCATTTCGAATTAGGACACGGTTAAACATTTTCCTTTTGAGGGGGGTTTGGGGTCGGGGGCGCATGGACTTTCTTTAGCATGATCTTGCTCACATATATAATGCTGCTGCTAACAGCCAATGCGGCATGCTTGCTGTCACGAAAATAAAAATAAATCGAAAGTTTAATTTCTAATTATGGAACGGCCAACTCATCACATTAACCTCTCGCTCTGTTGTATTTTTGTTTTTTATTATTAAGATGATCGTTTTGAATTTTTGCACTGGTATTAATAAATAAAATAATCCGGTCAGCTCCCCTGTCGTCCCCGCATCTCAGATCGTCAAATGCTGACGAGAAATAATTGTTTGCTTTATGATTTCGCCTTTCTACTCTCATTAGTCTGTTAAGAAAAATGTAGACATATTGCGACATCTCCCGTGTCCGCGCGCTTTGTTTTTGGGGCGCTTGAGTAGCACATGATGGACGGATAGACATAATTTGTCAAACCAACCGACACCCTCTGACACGAAAAAAAAAAAAAAAACACTCGGAAAAAATTGACATGTATATACAGTTTCATTGCAAATCAGTATTATGGTGATCATACTAAATATTATTTTTTTTCTGTGCACATATGAGGTACATATCGCTGCCATGAAGCCTCCATATAGTGACAGTTCTCTGCCCGCTTCACTGCCGTCACGCGACCGCGACCGGTTTTGCTTGCCTCGTAGCTACGCGTGTTTTAAATTACTGTAAATTTGATAGTATGTCGTCATAGGCACAGTCCCGAGTCTGTTGAGTAAAGTAGAACACTAAACCATGCTCGCTAGATTTGTGTGGTGTTTTTGTCTTTTTGAGCAGCATTTGATAGGCTCCACGTTAACAAATATGTGACAAAGTCGTTTCCTTTCATTTTATGACTCGTTCACCGCATAGTCATTGCTGGAAAGTCAAGTTAGCAGCAAGCTAGGTCAGGAACCGGAGGACCGAATCACTGAACGGGAAGTGACAAAACTCAGTCTTTCCCCCCTGCCTGCACGCTGGCTGCTTATTGGCCACACGTGGAAATGAGTGACATACGCCATGATTCTGTTTCCGCTCCCTCCCCTGCCCGCGATGAGGCTGGCGTCTGATTGGTCGTGTGCGATGTCAGAAGACGCTGCCGCTTGCTCAGCGCCCTCCCACGCAGCGAACAAGCGCCACCAACTTCATAGAACGAATCAGTGCAGATGGTGATTAGTTCGGTCTCGTTCACCCAAACAATTCGTTCAAAAAGAACGAATCGTTCGCGACCGATACAACACTAGTTCGAAAGCGGGAGAAAAACCGACAGAAAGGTATTTCAAGTTAATGAATCAATGTAATTCTGGTTTATTCCTATGATAACGACCTCAATATTATCATTAGAAGTAAGTTACTATTTTTATGTGTCCTAATTTCGTTACGGTAACGTTTAAATTCTTAATTGCATGTGTTGACCCGAGTCGTCCTGTTTTAGCTTAAAACGAGTTCGTTGCTAATTCGTCACCGGTTGTAATTTCAGATGAGTATTCATTCATTCATTCATTTTCCATGCCGCTTATATTTTGAAGTATTTTGGCAAGAGAAAAATTCCTGAGGACGAGGTCCAGGTAACAAAAGGACTATTATTGTTGTGGTGATGGAGACCGTCACGTTCCGAAATATTTAATTAGCCAGCGTAACTTCCGTAATAATTAATTAGCCTGGGCTAACGCTGGCTAGTTAAAATTTTCCTTTATATAAACCTTTTTTTTTTTTTTGCCAACCGTTACTTGAAAAATTGAATCGTACCGCATTCAGAAACAAAAGGTTTCAAGAGACGCTGTACTTGAGACGGCGAGTGGAGGAGGGGAGAAATCTGGACACGCAGATCTTGAAAGCGCACAGACCAGGGAAGAAGTGTCAACAACAACAAAAAGCAAACACCGGGAGTCTGGCTGGGACCCAACGTGGGCTGAAATGGCTAAATTCAAGCCCTGGCTGTACCACACAAATCAAGGTGAATATTAAGAATTGTGCAAGTATTATTTTTCATAGTCAGACATAATTGTATTGTTTTAACTTAAGTTACGGTGTTGTAAAAGGATTATTGTTCATAACTTGACCCCCCCCCCCCCCCCCAAAAAAAAATATATATATATACAAAACATGGCGAATTTGCATTGGAATGAGAATTTTTCATTTGTAACAAATCACTATTTTATATTAGTTTGCATGAGGGAGTAATTTTAAACAATCAGAAATGTATCTCCCACAAAGACACTTGATCTTAAGTTGAATTGATTCATATTAATTTTATTGTCCCGCTCTGCAGGAATGTTCTGCAGGTTATGCCGCCAAAATAGGCAAACGATTAAACAGGGGAATGCCATGCGTCCATTTATTGAAGCTGGAGCAACAATATACCGTGCTGATTACCTTGACCGGCACATGGCAACAGAGCACCACAAAAATTGTGCCAAGTCAGAAACCTTACTGCAACAAGGTTAGTTTGTTTAAGTTAAATGTGACATGATGCCAGAAGTTTTCATAAGGCATTGTCTAAGACAAGCCCGCAGATGGATTTATTTTTATGATTTTGATTTAGTTTTTCCAATAATGGGCTAATTAAAGTATTTTAAATTGAATTGGAAAAAAATGCTTATCTCTGCCTGCTTTACACAGGAACTTCAGTTATTACTGCATTTGACCCAGTCATCAGAATGGAGCATGATGCAATCCTGGGTGGCTTCAAGTGCCTTTATTTCTTAAACAAGAGGGAACAGGCACACCACACAAACTACCCAGCTCTTTTGGATCTGGCTGAGTTGCTGGGCTGTGACTATTTTAAAAAGCTAAAAGTAATTTTCTTTTGTAATTTTTTTTTTATATACCTCACAGCCTTAAAATCTTAATATGTGTTTCCTTCACTCTTAGGTTGGCAAAAAGACAAACTACAGGTCTCATCGAATAATAGATGAAATGCTGGAAATTTTAGCCACTGTGGTGGAAGAGCCAATCCTCCAGGACATCCAATCCTCTGTTGCTATTGGGATAGAGGTAGATGAAAGTACAGATCTGTCTGTCACAAAACAGCTGGATCTGCATGTTAGGTATGAATTGTAGGAGGAGTATCATCTTAAAAATCAATTCTGATTAAAACAAAATAAATAGACTCTGTTTGTGTATGTTTTTTTTACCCTTTAAGATATCTGAACAAGGAAGGAGACCTTTTCAGCCAGTTCCTTGACCTTGTTCCTATTAATGATGGAAAGGCAAACACTATTGTGGCTATAATAAAAGAGGTGCTGTACAAAAAAGGGATCCCTACTGGACGGCTGTATGGGTTGGGGACGGATGGAGCAGCTGTGATGACTGGTATGTGAGAACTGATACAAAAAGCTGACCTGAACAAGAAATACTTTAAATATTTTACTCTTTTTTTATTGTTACTTTTGTTTTTAACAGGGAAGACAAATGGTGTGGCAAAACAGCTGCAGGATGACTTCCCCTGGTTGCTGCCAGTAGCGTGTGCAGCACATCGCCTGGCCCTGGCATGTAGAGATGCTTCATCTCATGTTGCCTATATGTCCACCTTCAGAGACCACTTGCAGCAGCTACATCTGTATTTTCACAACAGTGCCAATAGAACAGCTGTCTTAAAAAGTGCAGCACAGTCCCTTGGATTGGATGCCTTGAAAGTAACGGTGAGATTGACAAAAATGGATATTTAGAGACATAAAATATCGCAGTTGTATAGAAGCGGTGTATTTTATCTCATGTAAACAGGAGGTAAAAGACACCCGCTGGCTCTCTCAACATTTGGCAATCGCCAAACTGCAGAGAAACTTACCTGCAGTTTTGGCTGCTTTGGCTGAAGAGACCGAGGTCAACAAATGCCCTTTGGCCAAGGGCCTTTATAGTTTTTGTTGCACATATAGATTTGTTGCAGCAGTCTACATGCAAGCTGATGTGTTGCCACATCTGGCTCGCCTCTCAAAGATTTTTCAAAGGG
Organism: Corythoichthys intestinalis; assembly: GCF_030265065.1. Lineage (NCBI taxonomy): Eukaryota > Metazoa > Chordata > Actinopteri > Syngnathiformes > Syngnathidae > Corythoichthys > Corythoichthys intestinalis. Next base: position 12,110,196 of record NC_080408.1, on the reverse strand, counting down.
AGAATGTAAACTTTTTAGCCATCAAAGATCAGGTAGATAATAGTCACAAATAATACTGTTAATGATTTTTATGTACTATTTAAAAAATGTATCATGACTGCCATCATTAGGTCCCAGTGACAAAGGGATGCCTGAGATCAATTAAAGATGCTGCAGATAACCAGACAATAGGCTCTTTCCTTGCTCGGCTACATGAGGACCTGGAAGCACCTGCTGGCCTGGGTGCATTTCAGATTACACATGAAGAGGAGAGGCACAAGAGATGCAGAGGCCAAGAAGAGGAGCAGACAAGGAAGGGGCATTGGTTTCGCTTTAGAACTCAGGTACATTTTGGATGGGTGTATAAAATTGATATTACAAATTGGGAATCAAATAGATTTCCATTTTGTCTATTTAAAATGTTAATTGATTACAAATGTTTTAACGTGTCATAATATTTAGGTAATGGAGCCTTATCTGGATGGCCTGGTGGAAAATATCAATAGACGTTTTCAACACTTGGATGTGCTTGGAGCATTTCATGTACTGGGACCCCAAGCAACCAAAGAGGATGATTCTGTTAATATACAACATCTTCTGACCCTGTCTGCTAAGTTTCTTGGAAGGCCAGACAATCCAGAACTTCTCCAAGAATGGTTAGCATACAAGCATCTGCAAGCCGGTGCCTTCAAGGTAAAATAAGAATTAAACCATTAAGGTAATTGTGAAAACAGGTGGGATTGAAGCAGTGTAGTCCTAATGGGTAATCCATTGAATGTGTTTCAGAATATGGACCAGCTTGGCATGATGTCGAAGATGGCATCACAGACAGAGGAATGGGGAATACTGTACCCTTCCTTGAGTCAACTGTCTGCCATTGCATTGACAGTCCCCATTTCAACAGTTAACTGTGAGAGAGATTTCTCTACAATGAACAGAGTAAGACATTTGCTCAACTGTACAATGTAAGTTAGAGATGCTTGTGTGCCTTCGTTCTCATTTTGATATTCTTGTGTAGGTGAAGACAGACCTAAGGAACAGGCTGCAGGGGGATCACCTAGCAGCTTGCCTTACATTAAGTATAAATGGACCACCTATTTCCGATTTCCCGTACGATAGAGCCCTCAAACTGTTTTTAGAAAAAAAACAGGAAAATCAGGTGTTCACAGACAGGGTGTACACTTTGTAAATAGTTCATTTGTTATGGTTTGTTTTTGGAAAAAATAAATGTTGTAATGTTAAAAAAATATTTGTCATGATATGAAACAATTTTGCCGCGGCACGACATGGTCGGGCCGTCCGACTCCGATGCGGCCCACCCACCACCACAACATAAAAAAATCCTAGGGGAAACACTGTGGTTCCTTTTATTATTTTTTTTTTTTAGACGTTGACACCTTTTTAAAATGATATCTCGATTCTTGGCAGGAGCATATCGATAACCTTTTGGGATACAAAGTATCACGATATAACACCATTTCAATCATTTGTCACACCCCTACTTTACGTTATTCTTTCACGCCATGGTGGTAAGCTACTATTGCAGGCACAGCTGCCCTGGGGCAGTCTGACAGGAGCGAGGTAGCTAATTTACGACATCTGCTCTTCTGACCACGATCAACTCAAACTTCACAGAGGTAAGTAGGGTGAAGTATCTTGCTCAAGGATGAAACAACAGGCACAAGTTGATTCGAACCCCCGACTTTTCATTCTCACCTTGCGAAGGAGGCGTGTATTTCTTTGAATTCATATCTTGAGCTGCTTGTGATGACGCTTTGCTGGAAAAAAAAGATTGGATCTGATGAAAATGGCACTTTGAAAGTCAAGTTCGGCTAAAAATGACCTACTTGGCTAGGGCCTTAGCTGCCTTCCTGGCTTGAACTTCTCTTCTAATCAGGATGGTCTCCAGATTGACCGGACTGGGGATGAAGCCAACCACGCTGTCCTCCTTCACCGGCCGCCCGATCCACCATTCGTTGTTGAATTTCTGTTAATATCAGAGAAAAAACATGAAACAATTGTCTGAAGTGTTTGCCACACCTTAAAGTTCTAACCTCTTTGACGTGGAGGAAGTCTCGCGCTTCAAAAGTGACGGCCTGACCCGGCACGGGCACGTTGTCATCATCTGCTGGTGTATAGGAGAAGTTGCAGCGTACGGCAAAAGCCACAGGCCGGTACTGAGGATGTGGACACATCATGTTCAGTATATAATATTAGTTTATTCCTACATAGCAAGATGGCTGCTTCATGAATAACTTGTGAGAGCTCTGAGCGACACAATAGTGCCATTACTCTTAAACCTTCAGACATTTTCGGAGACCGAATGAAGGCTGTAGTAAATCTGAGATACCTTCGCTTTCTCCAACTGAACCTGGGCGTTTCTCTCCTCAACAGCATCTGAGTCGTGACGCTCTCCCTGTAAGAGGACACATCAGTATTCCTTACTCCTTTGATTTGATTAACACTGCGCAGTACCTTGCAGGAGCTACTTTCGAAGACCACACAGGCGATATTCTGATTGGTCAGAGCTGGTATACAAATGTGCAGTGTAAAAAATGTCCGTAGAATTAACAGGGAACTACTGTGAATTCATGACATTAAAACAATGTAAATGGGAAAAATGTTTTTCATTGTCAAACTTAGTTATATTCTGCAAAATACAGAACCAAGCACAACTGTTAATTCAAGGGTATTTATATGTAAAAATAACTATACTTGTTTGTGTAATGTACAGTGTACTGTAAATTAAACGCAAAATAAACATAATAAAATAAGCAATACAATACAGTAAAATTTACAATGTACAGGTGCTGAAAACGTTTTTTTTTGGCACAGATTTGTTCAATAGGCTTTCCAAAAAAAAAAAATCAATGTATTAGATTTAATAAAGTCATATGTTATATGCAATTTACAGATGAGAATATACATATATATACAGTGGGACAAATAAGTATTTAGTCAACCACTAATTGTGCAAGTTCTCCCACTTGAAAATATTAGCGAGGCCTGTAATTGTCAACATGGGTCGACCTCAACCATAAGAGACAGAATGTGGGAAAAAAAAAAAAAAAACTGAAAATCACATTGTTTGATTTTTTAAAGAGTTTATTTGCAAATCATGGTGGAAAATACGTATTTGGTCAATACCAAAAGTTCATCTCAATACTTTGTTATGTACCCTTTGTTGGCAATAACGGAGGCCAATCGTTTTCTGTAACTCTTCACAAGCTTTTCACACACTGTTGCTGGTATTTTGGCCGATTCTTCCATGCAGAGCTCCTCTAGAGCAATGATGTTTTCGGGCTGTCGTTGGGCAACACGGATTTTCAACTCCCTCACCACTTGGGTCTTTCATTGTCATGCTGAAAAACCCAACCACGTCTCATCTTCAATGCCCTTGCTGATGGAAGGAGATTTTCACTCAAAATCTCTCGATACATGGCCCCATTCATTCTTTCCTTTACACATATCAGTCGTCCTGGTCCCTTTGCAGAAAAACAGCCCCAAAGCATGATGTTTCCAACCCCATGCTTCACAGTGGGTATGGTGTTCTTCGGATGCAATTCAGTATTCTTTCTCCTCCAAACACGAGAACCTGTGTTTCTACCAAAAAGTTCTATTTTGGTTTCATCTGACCATAACACATTCTCCCAGTCCTCTTCTGGATCATCCAAATACTCTCTAGAGAACCACAGACGGGCCTGGACGTGTACTTTCTTCAGCAGTGGGACACGTCTGGCAGTGCAGGATTTGAGTCCCTGGCGTCGCATTGTGTTACTGATAGTAGCCTTTGTTACTTTGGTCCCAGCTCTCTGTAGGTCATTCACTAGGTACCCCCGTGTGGTTCTGGGATTTCTGCTCACCGTTTTTGTTATCATTTTGACACCAATGGGGTGAGATCTTGCATGGAGCCCCAGATCGAGGGAGATTATCAGTGGTCTTGTATGTCTTCCATTTTCTAATAATTGCTCCCACAGTTGATTTCTTTACACCAAGCATTTTACCTATTGCAGATTCAGTCTTCCCAGCCTGGTGCAGGTCTACAATTTTGTCTCTGGTGTCCTTCGACAGCTCTTTGGTCATGGCCATAGTGGAGTTTGGAGTGTGACTGACTGAGTTTGTGGACAGGTGTCTTTTATACCAATAATGAGTTAAAACAGGTGCCATTAATACAGGTAACAAGTGGAGCCTCGTTAGACCTCGTTAGAAGCAGTTAGACCTCTTTGACAGCCAGAAATCTTGCTTGTTTGTAGGAGACCAAATACTTATATTCCACTCTAATTTGGAAATAAATTCTTCAAAGATCAAACAATGTGATTTTCTGTTTTTTTTTCCACATTCTGTCTCTCATGGTTGAGGTTTATCCATGTTGACAATTACAGGCCTCTCTAATCTTTTCAAGGAGGAGAACTTGCACAATTGGTGGTTGACTAAATACTTATTTGCCCCACTGTATGTATGTATATATATATATATATATATATATATATATACACACACACACACACGCACTGTATGTATAGACTGTGGTTTCGTTTGCTCTAGCATAGTTATGACACGCCCTTCACGATCGGTTTTATAAGTTTTATAATGCTGGATTTACGGTAAATCACAATCTTTCAATGACATTAAATAAGATTTGATGTAAAATAAACATAAAACATTTAAATTTTATTGCGCTATTTTGTTTTAAAAGCAGCACGTTCATGCTGATTTAGCAGCAAAAAGCTGTTGGGTTTACTGGTTAAAAAAAAATATATTTTTTACAGGTTTTAACTGTAAAATATACAGATTTTTCTGTAATGGTATTTACAGTGGAACTGTATTTTTTACAGAATTTCTCTGGCAACCACAGCTGCCAGATTTCTTTTTTTACAGTGTGCTCACACAGCACCCAGCTCTGCTAAGAGCCAATGTCACCCAGGCCAATAACGCACACGCAAAGCCCCACTGAATTATTCAACAATCCTGATGACTTTTAGAGAGAGAGAGAGACAATATATTCGTCTTACTGGAACAAATGAACTTTCATTTGTTATTATCTCTTGGATACAATAAAAGAGCTAGCGCTTTAACTACTCGGTCTTTAAAGGGATCCACGGATAGAAAGACTTGTAGTTCTTAAAAGGTACCAGTAATTGTTGTTATGAGTAAAAATAATTTGATATTGATGTTTTCGTTTTTATACAATTTGTAAAGTTAGTTTAACTAGTAGGTTGTCATTGTTGTTGACGTCGCAAGGCGGTGACGTCACACGGTTACATTGCTGGGCTTCCAGCGTATGACTCTGCCGACATAAACATGTCCTCCGTTCAACACTTTCAATTTGAACCTGAGAGGAACATTAATGAGCATGACAGCACTGTCGATATTTCACAAAACGAGGAGCAAAAGCAAAATGAACAGGAAAGACAAGATGAGATTTATACCATGGTATACCTTGAAACCGATGATCGGCACATGTCAACATACAGCATGTGTTGCATTCATGATAAGGCTTCATAAGGCTTTTAATTTTTTGCGGCTCCAGACATATTTGTTTATTTTATTTTATTTTATTTTATTTTATTTTTTTGTTCCAATATGGCTCTTCCAACATTTTGGGTTACCAACCCCTGGTCGAGTGACAGTGACATACTACATCTTCACCCCGAGCGTCCATTGCGCGCATTCGGTCAAAACATGTACTAAATATTATAGATTTTTAAATCAATGGCAATATTTTAGGGCTGTCAAACGATTACAATTTTTAATCGAGTTAATCACAGCTTAAAAATTAATTAATCATAATTAATCGCAATTCAAACCATCTCTAAAATATGCCATATTTTCTGTAAATTAGTGTTGGAATGGAAAGGTAAGACACAAGATGAATATATACATTCAACATACTGTACGTAAGTACTGTATTTGTTTATTATAACAATAGATCAACAAGATGGCATTAACATTATTAACATTCTGTTAAAGCGATCCATGGATAGAACGACTTGTAGTTCTTAAAAGATAAATGTTAATACAAGTTATAGAAATTTTGTATTAAAACCCCTCTTAATGTTTTCGTTTTAATAAAATTTGTAAAATTTTCAATCAAAAAGTAAAATAGTAGCTCGCCATTGTTGATGTCAATAATTATACAATGCTCATGGTGCTGAAACCCATAGAATCAGTCGCACCCAAGCGCCAGCAGAGGGCGACAAAACACCAAAAAACACAAGTAACAAATGGACATGACACTGTGCTGTCATTTTAATCTGTTTGAGCGGGGCATGTGCGTTAAATGCGTCAAATATTTTAACGTGATTAATTTAAAAAAATAATTACCGCCCATTAACGGGATAATTTTGACAGCCCTACAATATTTATCTGTTTGTAATAATATATTTTAGTAAAAGAGAACAATTGTGGCTTATTAGAGCCTGTAAGTCTTTAAGTCCGAGGTTCCCTTTAAACAGTAGCTACTACATGCTCTAAATATACTAACAGTTTTCAGGCGCTAACTAGAAACGTACCATGTGCTTGAACCCTTATTTAAGTGCCAACTTTTGTGGAAAACTTGTGGAAGGATATCCAAAACATTTGTGCATTAGTGACTTATTTCCTGTTAGGTTGTATCTCCAGTGCTTACAAACTCTCCAAATCCCCCTGAGTTGTTAACTTGACTTCATCTTAACGCGGCATTATTAGCCAGTTTGTTGTCACCTATAGCATGCTGTGTATGTCCTAAACGTTTTGTCTAATTTTGGACAGTAAAGGCTGAACACCCATGATTTTTAAACCAAATTTTTAAAAAGTCAATGTGCCTCACAGATAAACCACCTCTCTTGCTCTCTGGGTCATGATTGTCTCCCACTAAGTAGATTAAGATAGCACGCATCAATCCGGGATTTAAAATGGGAGAGAGAGGGAAAGATAGCAACGACTCCATGTCAGTCATTAGATAAGAGATGCTAAAGCTACTTTTGCTATAAGTATCATTATTTTTTATCTATAACTTGAAGTCTGGCTAGCTCTGCACTTGAAATACTATATTTCGTGACCCCTTTGAATATGAAACCTCGTTTACAGTGTGTCTAGGCGATTTTTTTTTTCTCCTGGAAGTGTAACGAACTCTAGAATTCTTCAACGAAAATGAACTACCGTATTTTTCAGACTATAAGTAGCACCTGAGTATAAGTCGTAAAAGCCATAAAATGCCCAACAAAGAGGTAAAAAAAAACATATATAAGTCGCACCGGAGTATAAGTCGCATTTTTGGGGGAAATTTACTTGATAAAATCCAACACATAGAACAGATCCGTAATCTTGAAAGGCAATTTAAAATAAAAATACAATAGAGAACAAAATGCTAAATAAGTCTACAGTATGATAATGTTACACAATGCATGAACAACGAAATGCGAATGTACTGTCCTCACCAGGACCTCACCAGCTCTGTTCTGTCTATAAAGCGAGCTAAACTTCCAAATGACAATGCTGGATGTCTGTAAAATTTGCTGACTTTATTTTGACCGTCGTTATGACACCATCATTTGTACTAAAAATAGAATTAATACTAGGGTTGTTCCGATCATGTTTTTTTGCTCCCGATCCAATCGTTTTAGTTTGAGTATCTGCCGATCCCGATATTTCCAGATCCGATTGCTTTTTTTTTTGCTCCCGGTTCAATTCCAATCATTCCCGATAATTTTTTCCCGATCACATACATTTTGGCAATGCATTAAGAAAAAAAATGAATAAAACTCGGACGTATACAGTAATACAGTCAAAATACAGTACATAAGTACTGTATTTGTTTATTATGACAATAAATCCTCAAGATGGCATTTACATTATTAGCATTCTTTCTGTGAGAGGGATCCACGGATAGAAAGACTTGTAATTCTTAAAGGATAAATGTGACTTTGTATATTGTGACTAAATATTGCCATCTACTGTATTTGTTGAGCTTTCAGTAAATGATATTGTAGCCATTTAACTTCTGCCCAAATGCATGATGGGAAGTGCAACCATGACTGTGCGTCGTGGTACCACTTGATATATCTTCTCTGCGTTGGGAATTAACATAGGGTGTTAAGAAAGAAATCAACTACTACCTTTCTTCCCCACATTGCTTCCCACAATTATTCTAATCGTTGGGAGAGGGATTTTAAGGCTTTAGCCATTTAAAAAAAGGCTCCTAAGGCTGCCAAAATTCGCTCTACTCATTTTACGCTGCCTTTTAGCTCTATATAATGTATGGGTAAAACGGCACCATTATAGATTGAACGCGACAATGCGTGAGTGGGTCGTGCAGTGCATGCGTTAATTGCGTTAAATATTGTAACGTGATAAATGTAAAAAATATTAATTCTCGCCGTTAACGTGATGAATTTGATAACCCTACCTTAAGCTAAAACTAAAGACTCTGGAAGAGTGTAACACATTATGTCTGTAACGTTAAATACAATTAGAAAACGATTTAATAAAAAAAAAAAAAAAAAAAAAAAAAATTAAAAAGGCATGTCCGATATTTTGTTGCCGATTCAGATACCTTCAAAATGATGTGATCGGACCCGATCGATCGGGATGCCGATCGATCAGGACATCTCTAATTAATGCAAATCAATTTCGTCCTCAATACCAAACAGGTTCGCATCAACGTAAATAAATAATAATTAGCTGCTATTATAGCAATGACACAAACGGTTAGCATGCGTTCGCTAGCATTAACACATCGTTCAAATAACCACACAACTGGCTCTAAGTGTCCAATCGCGGGTGGAAAACACTTAACAACAACAGAAAAGATGATACACACGGGCGTTACCTCTGTAGAGAAATTTTACAAGCATAAATAATGAACGTAGGTTCTCAGCCGTGTTTGTCTCTCTCTCGCTAACTCGCCCACTCGCTCTGAGCTGCGTAGCTGTCCGTCTTCTTCTGGCGTCTGAACAAGTGCTGGTGCGCCCCCACGTGGGCGTGAAAGCGCCACAAACTAAAAGCATGCATTTCAATATAAAAAAGTCAGTCATACAATTGCACACACACTGCCAAAGGCAGAACGCGAACGTGGCCAGTATGTTAACGTAACATAGCTATTTAGAGTTATTTAGATAACTTTAGCATAAAGAACATGCTAACAAGTTTACCAAACCATCAGTGTCACTCCAAAACACCAAAAACAAACATGTGAAATGATATAATAATTAGGGCTGTCAAACGATTAAAATTTTTAATCGAGTTGATTACAGCTTAAAAATTAATTAATCGTAATTAATCGCAATTAATCGCAATTAAAACCATCTCTAAAATATGCCATATTTTTCTGTAAATTATTGTTGGAATTGAAAGATAAGACACAAGATGGATATATACATTCAACATACGGTACATAATGACTGTATTTGTTTATTATAACAATAAATCAACAAGATGGCATTAACATTATTAACATTCTGTTAAAGCGATCCATGGATAGAAAGACTAGTAGTTCTTAAAAGATAAATGTTAGTACATGTTATAGAAATTTTATATTAAAACCCCTCTTAATGTTCTCGTTTTAATAAAATTTGGAAAAATTTCAATCAAAAAATAAACTAGTCGCCCGCCATTGTTGATGTCAATAATTACTGACACAATGCTCATGGGTGCTGAAGCCTATAAAATCAGTCGCACCCAAGCGCCAGCAGAGGGCGGCAAAACTCCATAAAACACAACATGTGAGCGTTTCACTGTACTGTCATTTAAATCTGTCCGAGCGGGGCATCTGCGTTAATTGCGTCAAATATTTTAACGTGATTAATTTAAAAAATTAATTGACGCCCGTTGACGCGATAATTTTGACAGCCCTAATAATAATGTGTGAATAATTTCAAAAATAAGTCGCTCCTGAGTATAATTCGCATCCCCAGCCAAACTATGAAAAAAAACTGCGACTTAAAGTCCGAAAAATACGGTAGTTCAAAACTGTATACAAAAACGTATGGAGATATTCTACATTCAGTTTACATTAAGTGTTGCATGACGTTTTATTCATTAAACTTTGTCAGGTGCTAAATTGACTAGGATGGCAAATACACACACATAGGAAATGTTGAGGAAACCTTTTAGCAAAAGGTAAGGTCTAGGCCGGTGACAGGTTTCAAAATTTAGTGTGGTACGAAAAGGTCACGGTTTCAAAACCAACAGTATTAGATATTGTTTATGTCCTAAAAATGCAGCGAGAATTCCGTGGTTTGGAACGGCAGCATGTCTGTCGGTGACACTAGACCTGAGCTTTTTCCCCCCTTAAAAAAGACAAGTCGCTAGTATGGGAGTACTTCAGCCACTGAAAAGAAACAGACGGCCTCGGCTTAGAGGAGGAAGGACAATAGGACCTCCAACATGATTTGACATTTACCTGACTATCATCCGTCACTTTACACAAAATTTAAGGTAAGTAAACGCTGTCATGAACGTTTCCCAACCAGCTACGAGAGTTTACTCCAGCGTGTTTAGTGTGTCTAGCGATGGTAAAACAAATAGTATAACGTAAGCTTGTTAACAAGGCAGATAATGTGGCTAGTTAGCATGCCAAGACTGATAACTAGTTTCCTCTCTATCATTGGCCTACTTTTGCAAAGTTCAACCAAGAATCGAGAATCGGGACTGTTTTACATCCATACAGTGGGGCAAATAAGTATTAAGTCAACCACCAATTGTGCAAGTTTTCCCACTTGAAAAGATTAGAGAGGCCTGTAATTGTCAACATGGGTAAACCTCAACCATGAGAGACAGTGTGGGAAAAAAAACAAAATCACATTGTTTGATTTTTAAAGAAATATTTCAAAATTAGAGTGGAAAATAAGTATTTGGTCACTTACAAACAAGCAAGATTTCTGGCTGTCAAAGAGGTCTAACTTCTTCTATCGAGGTCTAACGAGGCTCCACTCGTTACCTGTATTAATGGCACCTGTTTTAACTCATTATTGGTATAGAAGACACCTGTCCACAACCTCCGTCAGTCACACTCCAAACTCAACTATGGCCAAGACCGAAGAGCTGTCGAAGGACAACAGAGACAAAATTGTAGCCCTGTACCAGGCTGGGAAGAAGCTGAATCTACAATGGGTAAAACGCTTGGTGTAAAGAAATCAACTGTGGGAGCAATTATTAGAAAATGGAAGACATACAAGACCACTGATAATCTCCCTCGATCTGGGTCTCCATGAAAGATCTCACCCCGTGGCATCAAAATGATACCAAGAACGGTGTGCAAAAATCCCAGAACCACACGGGGGGGACCTAGTGAATGATCTACAGAGAGCTGGGACCACAGTAACAAAGGCTACTATCAGTAACACAATGCGCTGCCAGGGACTCAAATCCTGCACTGCCAGATGTGTCCCCACTGCTGAAGCCAGTACACGTCCAGGCCCATCTGCGGTTCGCTAGAGAGCATTTGGATGATCCAGAAGAGGACTGGGAGAATGTGTTATGGTCAGATGAAACCAAAATAGAACTTTTTGGTAGAAACACAGGTTCTCGTGTTTGGAGGAGAAAGAATACTGAATTTCATCCGAAGAACACCATACCCACTGTAAAGCATGGGGGTGGAAACGTCATGCTTTGAGGCTGTTTTTCTGCAAAGGGACCAGGACGACTGATCTGTGTAAAGGAAAGAATGAATGGGGCCATGTATCGAGCGATTGAAAATGAAGATGAGACGTGGCTGGGTCTTTCAGCATGACAATGATCCCAAAGACACAGCCAGGGCAACAAAGGAGTGGCTTCGTAAGAAGCATTTCAGGGTCCTGGAGTGGCCTAGCCAGTCTCCAGATCAGATCATAGAAAATCTGTGGAGGGAGTTGAAAGTCCGTGTTGCCCAACGACAGCCCCAAAATATCACTGCTCTTGATGGAATCTGCATGGAAGAATGGGCCAAAATACTAGCAACAGTGTGTGAAAAGCTTGTGAAGAGTTACAGAAAACGTTTGGCCTCCGTTATTGCCAACAAAGGGTACATAACAAAGTATTGAGATGAACTTTTGGTATTGACCAAATACGTATTTTCCACCATGATTTGCAAATAAATTCTTTAAAAATCAAACAATGTGATTTTCTATTTTTTTTCCACATTCTGTCTCTCATGGTTGAGGTTTACCCATGTTGACAATCACAGGCCTCTCCAATATTTTTAAGTGTGAGAACTCTCACAATTAGTGGTTAACTAAATACTTATTTGCCCCACTGTAGATTGTCACTGTCACTCGACGAATACTACGGGGTTACTGCAATTCCTTCTACGCGGCGAGACCTTCAACACATGCGCTCAGCGGTTAAAAGCGGCGAGTACTTACAATTTGTGTTTTACCTTTTCGTTGCCTCAAAATACTTTTTGCATGTGTTTCTCTCTCATACTATAAAGCATTGTGTTTTCTTGTGGTAGCTTTAAAGCATATTGTTGACCTGTTAACCACATTAATCACGCAGCATATTTAAACCACCCTTATTTGATATTACTACGTTTAAGTATTTTCTTAAGGCATCTTTAGTATGTTCTGTCTGTAAGCATCTAAACAAAACAAGCTGAAAGCGCACGGTAGTACTTTGGGTGTCAAATTCGCTTCTTGTAGGGCGTTTAGCCGGTGTAGATCATTTTGGCAGAACCCCGGCTTTGTCATACTTTCGTCTCATCTCATCCCATCCCGTCTATCCTGTTCATTTTGCTTTTGCTGCTCGTTTTGTGAAATATCAACAGTGCTGTCATGCTTATTAATGTTCCTCTCGGGTTCAAATTGAAAGATTTGAACAGATGACATGTTTATATCGCTAGAGTCATACTCTGGAAGCCCATAACCACGTGACGTCACCGGTTTGCGACGTCAACAACAATGGCGACCTACTAGTTAAACTAATTTTACAAATTGTATAAAAATGAAAACATCAAGAGGGGTTTCAATATCAAATTATCTTAACTCATAATATCGTTTATCTTTTAAGAATTAAGTCTTTCTATCCGTGGATCTCTTTAGAGAAAAAGTGGGAACAAGGAAGACAGAAGAATTATCGAGGTCTGCATCTACCAACGCAAGTGCATAAGAGCATCATAGCTGGTGGTCAATTTTATTTTGGTGTAATTATTTACCACACCCTTAAGGGGTGGTCCGTGGAAATATTCTCTGACACTAAAGCGGTCCGTGGGTAACTGCTGTAGATAATTGTCCCACTTCCCAAACCGGATATGAGAGCAGGTTTCTGTACAGAAAGGCATCTTAAGAGGCTTAAACGAGGTCGGCGGCAGTAAGCAAGGCAAAGACACACCGTCACCTTTTCCTATAGGCGCTCTAATGCCACCCTTTGAATACCATCGTCATAATTAGGGTCACAAGTCTATCGTGGCTGAACACGAAGTCCGTACACTCTGGGCTGTTTGAATGAATTAGGCCTGAAGATATTAGAAAATATTAACATTGTGATATATATTGCCAAGCTCCACACTTACTTTTTGCATTGGTTGCACTGGTTACTAACTTTTTTCTTAAGTTGCACCAGCACACAATGTAGGTTCACTCACATTTTCATTGCATCACCCATACTTTTAATCACTCTCCATAACATTCATATATCGTATTGGCCCAAATATAAAACAAAAGTTGTTTTGCTAACAACTGATAGATAGATAGATAGATAGATAGATAGATAGATAGATAGATAGATAGATAGATAGATAGATAGATAGATAGATAGATAGATAGATAGATAGATAGATAGATAGATAGATAGATAGATAGATAGATAGATAGATAGATAGATAGATAGATAGATAGATAGATAGATAGATAGATAGATAGATAGATAGATAGATAGAGTTGTGGTCAAAAGTTTACATACACTTGTGAAGAACATAATGTCATGGCTCTCTTGAGTTTCCAGTTATTTCTACAACTCTGATTTTTCTCTGATTGAGTGATTGGAACAGATACTTCTTTGTCACAAAAAACATTCATGAAGTTTGGTTCTTTTATGACTTTATTATGGGTTAACAGAAAAAGTAATCAAATCTGCTGGGTCAAAAATATACATACATGGATCTGAAAAAACGAATCATTGACTTGAACAAGTCAGGAAAGTTACTTGGAGCCATTTCAAAGCAGCTGCAGGTCCCAAGAGCAACAGTGCAAACAATTGTTTGTAAGTATAAAGTGCATGGCACTGCCACGATCAGGAAGAAAACGCAAACTATTACCTGCTGCTCAGAGACAATTGGTCAGGAGGGTGAAGATTCAACCGAGAATCACCAAAAAACAGATCTGCCAAGAATTAGAAGCTGCTGGAACACAGGGTTCAGTGTCCACAGTCAAGCGTGTTTTGCATCTCCATGGACTGAGAGGCTGCCGTGCAAGAAGGAAGCCCTTGCTCCAAAAGCGGCACCTTAAGGCTCGACTGAAGTTTGCTGCTGATCACATGGACAAAGATAAGACTTTCTGGAGGAAAGATCTGTGGTCAGACGAAACAAAACTCAAGCTGTTTGGCCACAATGCCCAGCAATATGTTTGGAGGAGAAAAGGTGAGGCCTTTAACCCCAAGTACACCATGCCTACCCTCAAGCACGGTGGTGGTAGTATTATGCTGTGGGGCTGTTTAGCTGCCAATGGAACTGGTGCTTTACAGAGAGTAAATGGGATAAACGAAGAAGGAGGATTACCTTCAAATTCTTTAAGATAACCTAACGTCATCAGCCCGAAGATTGGGTCATGGGCGCAGTTGGGTGTTCCAACAGGACAATGACCCCAAACACATATCAAAAGTGGTAATGGAATGGCTAAATCAGGCTAGAATTAAGGTTTTCGAATGGCCTTCCCAAAGTCTTGACTTAAACCCCATTGAGAACTTGTGGACAATGCTGAAGAAACAAGTCCATGTCAGAAAGCCATCAAATTTAACTGAACTGCACCAATTCTGTCAGGAGTGGTCAAAGATTCAACCAGAAGCTTGCCAGAAGTTTGTGAATGGCTACCAAAAGCGCCTAATTGTAGTGAAAATGGCCAAGGGACATGTTACCAAATATTAGCGCTGCTGTATGTATATTTTTGACCCAGCAGATTTGATCACTTTTTTCTGTTCACCCATAATAAAGTCATAAAAGAACCAAACTTCATGAATGTTTTTTGTGACAAAGAAGTATCTGTTCCAATCACTCTGTCAGAGAAAAATCAGAGTTGTAGAAATAACTGGAAACTCAAGAGAGCCATGACATTATGTTCTTCACAAGTGCATGTAAACTTTTGACCACAACTGTAGATAGGGTGTAACGGTACATGTATTTGTATTGAACCGTTTCGGTACGGGTGCTCGGTTCGGAACGGAGGCGTACCGAACGAGTTTCTGACGTAATGTAACCCTTACTTTTCGAGACTGAGTCGATTGGGTTACAGTTTCTTTGTGTAGATTATACTGTATTTACTCCGTCTTCTCTCCTATAATGAGGACCAACACGGTAGGACAGTATATAACCCAGAAACGTCAACGGCGCGACAACGTGGCCGCCGCAAGAACGCAGTGAAACGCGGGCGGCCAATGCACACCAGTCGCAGTGCGGCCGCATCCCAGAAGCGGCTCGAAGCGACGCACGCGAAAAGAAGGCAGAGTTTAGTATTCGGCGCAAGACGCGGCCCTCCTGCGTCAATACTACTAGCTAGGATCGGGCAGACGGGAAGTCACTCGTGTAAAAATACGATGGATCCGGTCGATTTTCAACTAATATGCAATCGTCACCTACTTTTTGAGTCCATCAGATCTCGAGTGGTAGATCGGGGCACAGTTGACTTGACTTTGTTGATTTACTGCTGTCCTCTCTGCTATAATAATAACCAACACGGCCCCTTGTTCAATACAAAACCATCCTACCACAAGAAAACAAGTCGGAACTAATATTCACATAGGAACTAAAGTTATACAACATAAAATATACAATATAAATGAATACTACATCACATTTGTAAAATATAAACACATAATAAAATGAATAATAACCCATTTAAATAAAATAAATTGAAATGAGCTAAAACACCTGTAATTTAATAATAATACACAGATCCTGCTTACCCAATTAAATGTGTTAATTTCTGTGTGGTGCTTTAACTTGAGAAAATCCACCAATAAAGCTTTTGAAAACCGTTCATAAGAAAAATAATGATTTGTTGAGGCATTTCATTTGTATAATACATGTTAAAATCTTTGTCATTGGGATTTTCTCTTTAGCACAAGACTTTTTTCTTCTTCTTTCTTTCAGAAAGAAAGCTGACCAATACGTGGGGTCTGAAAGGCAAATTGTTGTTGGATTATTATCTTTAAATACTCGCTACTTTTTGAGCAGAATTCTAGCTTTGTATAGGCTAATATTCCTATTGTTGAAAGCACAAAAGTATGTAATAAAAAACTAGCACATTCATATTTTGCATTTTGTTTTCTTACGGTACCGAAAATGAACCAACCGTGACCTCAAAACCGAGGTACGTACCGAACCGAGATTTTTGTGTACCGTTACACTCCTAATAGATAAATAGATTAGGGCTGTCCAAATTATCGCGTTAACGGGCGCTAATTAATTTTTTATAATAATCACGTTAAAATATTTGACGCAATTAACGCATGCACTGAATGACCCGCTCGCATATTGCCTCAAACAGATTACAATGAGGCCGTTTATGGACATTAAGAGTGAAGAGAATGCCACTGGCCGCTTGGGGGCAGCGCCGTTCCATACTCATGTTATTTCTTCTAAACGTGGGAGAATTAGTAGTTGTGAGACGTTTATGCTGTATTCACAATGCAATGCAAATTGCTATTTGTGCTCCACACATATTTCGGTAAGTTTTCTTTCTTTTAGTGGCAATTATGTGTCTCTTGTTGTATTTTGGGTAAGATATGTACAGATATACAGTATGTTATACAGTAAAGGCGAATGGACACAGGCGTTCTTTGGACCGTGCCGTTTATTGGCAACTCCTTCACAACAAACATTAGTATCGTTTAGTGAAAGCTCAACAAAAACAATATTCCTATCTCTCCCCACAAAAAATAATGTTCACAAAAAGAAAAGCACTTCAGTCTATAGTAATGAGGCCCTATTCTGACACACAGTTAAACAACAATGCAAAATGAACTGGCATTCCATATCAAAATAGCTATGCAAAATATACGTAAAACTTAGACTTTGGTCACTCTATTTTTATTATTGTTATTTTTATTCTTCTTATTATATTAACTCTACTTTTGATTGAACATTTTACAAATGTCATTAAAACGAAAACATGAAGAGGGGTTTTAATATAAAATTACTATAACTTGTAACTAGAACATTTATCGTTTAAGAACTACAAGTCTTTCTATCCGTGGATCACTTTAACAGAAAGAATGTTAATAATGCCATTTGTGGATTTATTGTTACAATAAACAAATACAGTACTTATGTAAAGTATGTTGTATGCATATATCTGTCGTGTGTCTTATCTTTCCATTCCGACAATAATTTACAGAAAAATATGGTATATTTTAGAGATGGTTTGAATTGCGATTAATTGCGATTAATTACGATTAATTAATTTTTAAACTGTAATTAACTCGATTAAAAATTTTAATCGTTTGACAGCCCTAAAATAAATATATGAGGATGAAATTGGTCAATTATCCAGATGGTCTAGTTTGGTGCATATGAAACTGCACTATAGTAAAGAACTTTCAAACTGTTAGGCAGACGTGCTAATCATGGTAATCATGTTTGCGTGGCTTCCATTCTAACTTCACTACACAGAAAGGTACTGCATCAGATTGAGTGGATACATCCATAATCCACTCTAGATGAGAATTGAAAATAAATCCAACACTTGCGCGAGTTCATGGGATACTTCAACTAGTTAATGGTGCCAGACAAGAGATTATGTAACTCCTTCTCCATCCTCATGACAGCGATAGGCCTCCAGCACACGCACGCGCACACACACGCCCACCGATGGTTTAGCCGTGTGGAAAAACCTCACACAGGGATTAGCGACAACGCAGCAGATGGCGCGTCCTGTGACACTTCCTGTTCCACGCGCAAGAGCTCAAACCAAACGGCAAACTGAGTATTGTTACCTTTTTCTTGGGCGGCATGCTGCCTATGGATGACCGCTGCTGTCATTCCACGCGTGTCCGAGTTTGGGGTTCACCTGCGGCGCTTGTCGGTTGACACATGGGTCACCATGTTGCAATACCGGGGAGGGGGACTTGTCCACGCTGAACAGCGACGCGCGTAAAAACGGTTCCACAAGAAGTATAAAGCGCAGGATTCTTCTTGTATTTCTCCCTAGGGAAACTGTGACATCCGTGGGACTGAGGAGGTGCGTGAGGGTGGGTTTCTCCTGGGAGTCTTCGGGGTATTAACGGCTTATTCCCCGGTGCGCATCTGTTGCGCGCTCGTCCTGCAGCACGGAGCTGTCCAACGCGCGGTGCACGCTGGTTAAATAAACCCGCCAGGGCATGCGCGTTGGGTTTGTCAGCCGTATTCCAAATGTGTGTGCGCGAGTTTTTGCTGCTCTTAAATACGAGCCAGTAAAGCGGCAGAGTCCAACTGCGAGATGGCATGTAATTCCAAAGGGAGCAAATCCACGTTAATTCTCTCCGCAATCACTACTACAAACCGAGCCCGTTACCATGGACGGGCCACAGGGGCCAGGCTCGGTCAAGGAATCACTTGTGCCCTCCACTCAGCAAGGGAGTTTAAAAAAAACAACCTTTTTTTTTCTATTTAGCACAGCTACCAGTAACCAATGGTTGCACCGCATACACAACAATGGCTGAACCAACTTGTTTGGTTTTGCAGCATAGGTATGGAGGTAGATTTGTGTCTTTATTATTCACAATCCAAAAAAGTTGCTGAACTTGTTTCAATCCAAAAAAAAGTCACTTCAGTCAAGAAAAAAAAAGGAAAAAAATTTGAATTCAAAAATAAATTTGAGAAAAAAAAAGCATTTGAAAACGATTTTTTTTTTTTTGGGATCTAAATTAAGTTTTTTTTTTTTTTTTGACTGGATTAATGTTGTTTTGCGTTTGGACCCACATTTTGACTAGGCCATTTGTGTCTTTATTATTAAATCACAAAATAAATTGCTTAATTCAAACCAAAAAACTTTTTTTTTTTTTTTTTCAAAAGAAAAGTCACTTCAACCCCCGCCGAAAAAAAAAAGTGTTTGAATCCAGGAATAAATTTGAGACAAAAAAAAAAAAAAACATTTGAAAACGAATTTTCTTTGATTGAATTATTTTTTTATTTTTTTATTTATTTATTTATTTATTTTTTGATCGAAGTTAAGTTTTTTTTTTTTGACTGGATTAATGTTGTTTTGCGTTTGGGCCACATTTTGACTAGGCCATTTGTGTCTTTATTATTAAATCACAAAATAAATTGCTTAATTCAAACCCAAAAAATATTTTTTTTCAAAAGAAAAGTTACTTCAATCCAAAAAAAAAAAAAAAAAAAAAAAATTGTTTGAATCCAGAAATAAATTTGAGACAAAAAAAAAAAAAACATTTGAAAGCGATTTATCTTTGAATTATTTATTTATTTATTTTTTGATTGAATTGTTGTTTTGCGTTTGGGCCACATTTTGAGTAAGGCATTTGTGTCGTTATTATTCAATCAAAAAATAAGTTGCTTCAAACACAAAAAGTATTTTCAAAAGTCACTTGAATTTAAAAAAAATGTGTTTGAATTCAGAAATAAATTTGAGCCTCAAAAAAAGCACTTGAAAACGGTCTTTCTCTGATTTTTTTTTTTTTTTTTTACTGAAGTAAATTTTATTTATTTATTTTTATTTAATTCATGTTTTGCGCTAGGGCAACATTTTGGCCATGCATTTGTGTTTTGATAATACAATCAAAAAATTAGTTGCTTCAAACAAACAAAAAATATTTTACAAGAAAAATCACTTCAATCCCCTCCCAAAAAATTAATCATAGAAAAAAAAGTTTTTGAATGTAAAAAAATATTAGAGACTTAAAAATTTGCATTTGAACACTTAATTTTTCATTGAAAATGTTTTCTTTGATTGAAACAATTATTTTTATGTTGGGGCCATATCATGAGTTGGACATATTTTCAATCAAAGAAAAAACTCATTTGCAAAAATAAAATTGCCCTCCCCAAAAAACAATATATATATGTTTTAAATATTACTTCTATTTGAAATTATTATTTTTTGCGACTGAAGTACAAAAGCTTTGGAACTTACTTTTTTTTAAAATGCAAAAAGTTTTGAACACACTTTTTTTTAATTGAATCATTTTGAGACAAATGTCAAACAAATCCAGATTTTTTTTTTTTTTAATTTAAGTGACTTTTTTTGACTGAAAATATATATATTTTGATTGAACCAATTGAACCCTCCCCCCACCCATAGGGGGTGGGGTGTCACGCCAGCGAGTGAAACCTGGGGCCAATGTTTATTCTGTATATCCCGGTAGCCTGCCTTTTCTTCCCCTCCTCAGACAACACTTTTTGTTTCTTTTGTTGCTCTGCCATCTTTGCAGAATTTGCGCATAAGCGTTTGCATCGACTTCCGGCTTTATAATGAATGGGGAAAGGGGGAAGTGACATATAAAAGATATAAAAGAGGTGCCATTCAACTAGTTGTCAGTCGACATATTAACACAAATTTGATGAAAATACAGTGCCTTGTAAAAGTATTCGGCCCCCTTGAATCTTGCAACCTTTCGCCACATTTCAGGCTTCAAACATAAAGATATGAAATTTAATTTTTTTGTCAAGAATCAACAACAAGTGGGACACAATCGTGAAATGGAACAACATTTATTGGATAATTTAAACTTTTTTAACAAATAAAAAACTGAAAAGTGGGGCGTGCAATATTATTCGGCCCCTTTACTTTCAGTGCAGCAAACTCACTCCAGAAGTTCAGTGAGGATCTCTGAATGATCCAATGTTGTCCTAAATGACCGATGATGATAAATAGAATCCACCTGTGTGTAATCAAGTCTCCGTATAAATGCACCGGCTCTGTGATAGTCTCAGGGTTCTGTTTAAAGTGCAGAGAGCATTATGAAAACCAAGGAACACACCAGGCAGGTCTGAGAAACTGTTGTAGAGAAGTTTAAAGCCGGATTTGGATACAAAAAGATTTCCCAAGCTTTAAACATCTCAAGGAGCACTGTGCAAGCCATCATATTGAAATGGAAGGAGCATCAGACCACTGCAAATCTACCAAGAACTGGCCGTCCTTCCAAACTTTTTTCTCAAACAAGGAGAAAGCTGATCAGAGATGCAGCCAAGAGGCCCATGATCACTCTGGATGAACTGCAGAGATCTACAGCTGAGGTGGGAGAGTCTGTCCATAGGACAACAATCAGTCGTACACTGCACAAATCTGGCCTTTATGGAAGAGTGGCAAGAAGAAAGCCATTTGTCAAAGATATCCATAAAAAGTCTCGTTTAAAGTTTGCCACAAGCCACCTGGGAGACACACCAAACATGTGGAAGAAGGTGCTCTGGTCAGATGAAACCAAAATTGAACTTTTTGGCCACAATGCAAAACGATATGTTTGGCATAAAAGCAACACAGCTCATCACCCTGAACACACCATCCCCACTGTCAAACATGGTGGTGGCAGCATCATGGTTTGGGCCTGCTTTTCTTCAGCAGGGACAGGGAAGATGGTTAAAATTGACGGGAAGATGGATGCAGCCAAATACAGGAACATTCTGGAAGAAAACCTGTTGGTATCTGCACAAGGCCTGAGACTGGGACGGAGATTTATCTTCCAACAGGACAATGATCCAAAACATAAAGCCAAATCTACAATGGAATGGTTCAAAAATAAACGTATCCAGGTGTTAGAATGGCCAAGTCAAAGTCCAGACCTGAATCCAATCAAGAATCTGTGGAAAGAGCTGAAGACTGCTGTTCACAAACACTCTCCATCCAACCTCACTGAGCTCAAGCTGTTTTGCAAGGAAGAATGGGCAAGAATGTCAGTCTCTCGATGTGCAAAACTGATAGAAACATACCCCAAACGACTTGCAGCTGTAATTGGAGCAAAAGGTGGCGCTACAAAGTATTAACGCAAGGGGGCCGAATAATATTGCACGCCCCACTTTTCAGTTTTTTATTTGGTAAAAAAGTTTAAATTATCCAATAAATTTTGTTCCACTTCACGATTGTGTCCCACTTGTTGTTGATTCTTGACAAAAAATTAAAATTGTATATCTTTGTTTGAAGCCTGAAATGTGGCGAAAGGTTGCAAGGTTCAAGGGGGCCAAATACTTTTGCAAGGCACTGTATTTTATAAAAGGTGAAACGTTATCTAGTGTTGCTTTAAAGATAGAGTTCGCTGTCACTGCTGAGCACTGGCAAAAAGTCAGACAAGCGACCAGTCCAAACTTGAAAAATGCGGGTCACTCCAATGTACGTCAGGTTTCTTCAGTAGCACGAGAAGAAATTCATGAAGTGATGTAAAGAAAGTTGTAATATCACGAGAATTAGGCTACACTCTTTGACCTTCCTGCTATGCATCTTTTTTTGTAAAGGTACCGAAAAAAGTGTACTCAATGTTGAAACCAATGAGTAATTATTTTTTTCAAACAATGCATTTAGCTTCTGGCATAGACAACTGATGGGTTATTAGACTGATGGCCCAAATACAGATGGATTCTTATTTACTGAATGAACATCCCAACTATTTTGTTCTCTTTTTTTTCACCCGAGTACGTCAGATTGGTAACAGTCATAGGCCCATTGCATGATTGGGACTAGCAAGTTGCGAAGAAGTTCTTACATAAGAGAAATGATAGGAACTATGATATGCTGAAGTATACACGAGTCGGTGGCTGGCTCAAATCCAGTGAAGCGTATAAGCCCTCGATTTGGTAGGAGCATCAACAAACTAGCGGTCAACTCTCATTAGAACAATTGCGCCTATTACGAACATACAATGACAATGATCGCTGTTACTGTTCACTAGT